>NC_135507.1:41687110-41987110 GCF_052857255.1 Amblyomma americanum
AATGTCCGCCGGCTACCCTTTATGACTAAGTTGACTCGAGGTCCGAAACGTATTTAGTTATCACTGTGGGTACGCTTTTTACTGTGGTATCAGAAACCGCAGCTCGAGCGCCTCAGACTTTGTGGCTTCATTTCCGTGTAGAAAGTTGGAGCCCTGAAGTTGTCATTCGGCGGGCCTTGAGTTCAAGCTGCCAGGTGTGGCTACATCGGCTCGCAAGCATCGTGGAACGGCCATTCTTAGAAAAGGAGGCGCGCTTAGGTTGGGTGGGTTAGTGGTTTTTAAGGAAAGAAAATGGCGCAGTAACTGTTGTACTTCTTGGTGGAGACAAATCGCGCCGGGAGGGAAGGGAAGAAGGTGCAAGTGAATGAAGAAAGAGATAGATGGGTGCCGTAATGGAGGGTTCTGGATTTCGTCCACTTGCTATCCTCAAAATGAAACAAAATCACGCCGCCGCGGTGGCTCAGTGGTTATGGCGCTCGGCTGCTGATCCAAAAGACGCGTGTTCGATCCTAGCCGGGGGATCCGAATTTCGATTGAGGCGAAATTCCAGAAGTCCGTGTACTGCGCGATGTCAGTGCACGTTAAAGAACCCATGTGGTCGAAATTTCCGGAGCTCTTCACTACGGCGTCCCTCATAGCCCGATTCGCTTTGGGGCGTTAGACGCCCATAAACCATAAATCAAACCGAAATGACCGTTGATTTGGGCCACGGTTGCACAGTTTTGCGAACAGGAAGAGATCAGAAAAAAAACGCACGAAAATGTACACCTTTATTCCAAGAAAGGAAAGCCACGCTTAATTGGCGTTCTTTCCATTGACGCCTCTACCGCTTTGGAGTCGAATGGAAGTAGGGAGGGAAAGAAGAAACAAAAAAGGGGCAGCTATAATGGAGGACTTCCTCTATAGGGCAGTTGGATTTCGTGGACAGGCACCGATGTCCCGGAGCACACACGGAGTACTGCATTTCCCCTCTGTGAAAATATGGTCGCCGCGGCAGGTTTTTGATTCCCTGACCTGAATATCTGGAGCCGAACGCCATTCTAGGGAAAAGACGCACCTTTCAAGCTTACACTGAAGCTACGGAAACATGGGCTTCGGCCACCCTCCATGGATGACCCCCATTGAGAGATCATCGTAATCACTTCAGGACGTACGCACGGTGGCAAGAATAGTCCCATGCGGACAAATAAAAAAGTCACACAGGATTATTAACACACACAAATATTTTCGGCTCTGAGCTTTCCATGCTGAAAAGGAAAACCTACGACAATTCAGCAAAACTCGGTTTTATATTCGCGGCGAACTTTTAGCGTCAGACGTTAGGCACGTACGAATAGTTGTGCGTTTTAGCACACCTTTACAGGAACTCAGCCACAAGCAGTGGGAGGCAGCGCTGGCTCGCACAGAGCTCCCCTTTCGGCAACAGCTGATCAGTCAGGCCTGGAGGGCCGTATTCGCCAATGGTTTGCTGGACCTGGGTGAACCACCGGCAGAATTACTTTATATTTATGAATAAAATCTATTCCATCTCTCTCTCTCTACCTGTAATCAGGCCCAGTAATTATGAACAAGGACATTTTTCAACGCGATGTTGTTAATGAAAATATTGTTTTCCATATCTCGTAAGATTACAATATAGCTGTCAACGTTTCAGTTCAGATTTCTGCTTGGCAGGCTGTTTTCTCGCTATGAACAATTTCGCTGTCAGCTGAATTGTGATTTGATTTCGCTGTGATTTTTTTAAGACATTCGCGAAGGATCATCTCCACTGGAGAGCATTGTTTACCTTAAGTTTACAGCTTTGATGAAAAATGGCGCATACCGTTCAAAGACTGCACGCTGCGCTAAAATTATGTTACGTCCTGTTTTTAAATTCCTCATACCGCATTAAAAGCAGCAAGGCGACTAAGGGGCCGCGTAACACCTTACCAACTTTTTCAAAAACCTGACTATTCACCAGAAATAATCAGCGAGTATCAGACCTTCCGCAGAACTCGTCGCCTGAAACCCGAGTTAAAGAAGGAAACAACATAGCAAGGCCCTAAAACCGGCGTCGTTGCAAGCTACAAGCGGGGCGTAGTAACACGCGCAGCACGAGGTGTCCACGCTGAGCGCGGAGAAAAAAAGCAAAAATACACAACGTGGTAGCGATTGTGGCTCGGCTTGAGCCAGTGAGCAGGCCTGTACACTTTCCTTTTCTTTCTTCCTGGCAACAGACAGACAGACAGTATACACACCGAAACCATTGAGATGGGACGCTCGCAGCGTTTGGCGATTCTGCTCAGAGCGCTTTTTGGTTATTTTCTTCTTGGCGCGTGCATCTGAGACGAGCAGTTGCCTCCCACATCTAGGCTTTCCAGGAGGTCTAATAATTATTGGTTTTTGGGGAAAGGAAATGGCGCAGTCTCATATATCGGCGGACCCCTGAGCCGCGCCGTAAGGGAAAGAATAGAGGAAGTGAAAGACAAATGGAAGAAAGATGTGCCGTAGTGGAGGGCTCCGGAATGATTGCGATCACCTGAGGATCTTTGACGTGCACTGACATCGCAAAGCACGCAGCCGCATTAGCGTTTTGCCTCCATAAAGCCGCAGTCGCCGCGGGCGGTTTCGAGCTCGCGAACTCCAGATCAGTAGCCGAGCGCCTTAACTAGTAAGGCACCGCGGCGGGTAGTCTTTTGAAGAAAAAACTTCACTACATTAGGTAATGCAGTCGTCGCGGGTAGGCCGGAGAATGACCTTGAACGACCTTCAGCCGCAATCACATTTATCTCTTCCTTACGGCGCGGTTCGGGTGTCCATCGATATGAGAGAGAATTACTGCTCCATTTTTTTTTCCGGAAATCAATTTTCCAACCTGTGGTGGGCACCCGCCGCGGTGGCTCAGTGGTTAGGGCGCTCGACTACTGATCTGGAGTTCCCGGGTTCGAAGAACACGTCGAACGAAACGTTGCTCTAGCTAGGCATCAGCAATACCTTCAGCGAGCTCGCCGAAGCTCTGCTGGGAACGCAAACCACGAGACTCAGAGGCACCCCTACGGGACGAGCGCTCCTAAGAAGGTTGGGTCAGGACGCGAGCGGACTAATACACAGATACGCGCACGTACCGGACCACCTTAGGAAAACCATTAACGTGGGACCATTGCGAAAAACATAGACCCCAATCTTCACGAAAACAGACGAAAAGCGAGGGCCGAGCACGTAGAAAGAACGCTAGGCCAGTTAGACAACACCGTATACACGGACGCTGCCGTATATCCGCGCGAGAGAGAACGCGTAGCCGCGACGGTAGTGGTAAACAAGGAAGGAAACATGATCACGTGTGCCACGGCAAAGGTTGCCGGCACAACGGAGGCCGAAGAGATTGCCGTTGCGCTGGCGGCAGCAGAAGGGTACAGAACGGGCCGATCTCTCAACATACTGACGGACTCGAAGGAGACGTGCAGGAACTACACGAGGGGCGGATCAGCAGAACAGCCTTTAGAATACTCAGCGGGGTAACCTCCGCCGAGGAGAAATCCAGGCATAACCTTATCTGGATCCCGGGCCACGCGGGCATAGGGGGGAACGAAAGGGCAGACAGCCTAGCTCGAGGTAACGCATTCCGAGCAGGGCAGTCAAATGCTCCGGAGCTCCGCCTACAGGCTTGCGAGGGGGGATACGCAGAGACCTTGAACTTGCATAGGGGAGCTAGAATTAGATATCCACCACCACACAAAGCCCTAACCAAGGAGCAAGCGACCGGCTGGCGCAGATTACAGACCAACTCCTTTCCTAACCTACACATACTTAATAAGATGTTTCCGACACAATACAGAGCCACCTGCCCTTGGTGCGATGCCACACCTACACTTTACCATATCACGCGGGAGTGCGAACGCAACAAAGCATCCCACCAACACGAACACCCGAGTGCGGAGCAATGGGAAAGTCGGCTCATCAGCGGCGACCTCACGACCCAAAGGGCCTTAGTCATCATCATCATCATCATCATCAGCCCTACTACGCCCACTGCAGGGCAAAGGCCTCTCCCATGTCTCTCCAATTAACCCTATCCTTTGCCAGCTGCATCCACCCTTTGCCTGCAAACTTCCTAATCTCATCCGCCCATCTAACCTTCTGCCGCCCCCTGCTACGCTTACTTTCTCTTGGAACCCACTCCGTTACCCTTAAAGACCAGCGGTTATCTTGCCTTCGCATTACATGCCCTGCCCAAGCCCATTTTTTTCTCTTGATTTCGACTAGGATGTCATTAACCCGTGTTTGTTCCCTCACCCACTCTGCCCGCTTCCGATCTCTTAACGTTACACCTATCATTTTTCTTTCCATGGCTCGCTGCGTTGTCCTTAACTTAAGCTGAACTCTTTTCGTTAGCCTCCACGTTTCTGCCCCGTAGGTGAGTACCGGTAAGATTATGCTGTTGTACACTTTCCTCTTGAGGGAAATTGGTAAACTGCCACTCATGATCTGCGAGAATTTGCCATATGCGCTCCACCCCATTCTTATCCTTCTAGTTATCTCCCTCTCATGATCCGGATCAGCTGTCACTACCTGCCCTAAGTAGACGTATTCCGGCACAATTTCTAGGCTCTCGCTGCCAATTGTGAACTGTTGTTCCCTTGCTAGTCTGTTGAACATTACCTTGGTTTTCTGCATGTTAATTTTTAGACCCATCGATCTGCTCTGCCTGTCTAACTCGTTGATCATGATTTGCAGTTCACCCCCTGAGTGACTCAGCAAGGCAATGTCATCAGCAAATCTCAGATTATTTAGGTATTCTCCATTTATTCTTATTCCCAACTGTTCCCAATTCAGGCCTCGAAATACCTCCTGCAAACATGCGGTGAACAGCATTGGCGAGATCGTGTCTCCTTGCCTGACGCCCTTCCTTATTGGAATTTTATTGCTGACTTTATGGAGGACTATAGTAGCTGTGCAGTTGCTATATATATCTTCCAGTATTTTGATATAAGGCTCTTCTACCCCCTGATTACGCAATGCCTGTATGACTGCTGAGGTTTCCACTGAGTCGAATGCTTTCTCGTAATCAATGAAAGCTATATATAGAGGTTGGTTATATTCTGCGCATTTCTCTATCACCTGATTGATGGTGTGAATATGATCTATTGTAGAATATCCTTTACGAAAGCCTGCCTGATCATTTGGTTGATTAAAGTCTAACGTTGCCCTGACTCTATTAGCGATTACCTTAGTAAATACTTTGTAGGCAACGGATAGTAAGCTGATCGGCCTGTAATTTTTCAAGTCCTTGGCGTCTCCCTTCTTATGAATTAAGATAATGTTTGCATTCTTCCAAGCTTCTGGTACAGTCGAGGTCATAAGGCATTGCGTATACAGGGTGGCTAGTTTTTCTAGCACGATGTCCCCTCCTTCCTTCAACAGATCTGCTGTTACCTGATCCTCCCCAGCTGCTTTTCCCCTTTTCATTGCTTCTAAGGCTTTCTTTACTTCATCTTTCATTACTGGCGGGATGACGCATTGCTGTGCACTGCTGTCTTTCTCATTAGCGTTCTGATTACATTGGCTACTATACAGGTCTGTGTAGACCTTAGTGCAGCACGCGAATGATGCAGCGCGACTCAGTGGAGCCTTGGGATAGGGGCCCACATTTGCTGACGAGAAGCCTCAAGTCGCCAGCGCCAGAGAAGACGACGGAGACTTCATAACCGCGAAACCCTTGAAAGATCCAATAAAGTTTTCACTCACTCACTCACTCCCGGGTTCGAACCCGACCGCGGCGGCTGCGTTTTTTATGGAGGAAAAACTTTAAGGCGCCCATGTGCTGTGCGATGTCAGTGCACGTTAAAGGATCCTCAGGTGGTCGAAATTACTCCGGAGCCCACCACTACGGCACCTCTTCCTTTCTTCTTTCATTCCCTCTTTTATCCCTCCCCTTAAGGCCCGGTTCAGGTGTCGGCCGAGACGTGACAGGTATGTCATTTCCTTTCCCCCAAAACCAATTTTCACTCGTTACCGGGCCTTTGAAAGACGCTGGCTGCACGCCTGGCTGCACGCCGTGAATAGTAAATTTGTTTTTGGGGAAAGTAAATTGTGCAGTAATTACCTCGCATATCTCAGTGAACACCCGAACAGCGCTATAAGGGAAGGAAGGAAGGTGGGAGTGAAAGAAGAGGGCTCAGGAATAATTTCAATCACCTGAGGATCTATAAACCACAGGCATTGCACAGCAGACGGGCGCCTTTGCATTTCGCCTTCATCGAAAGGCGGCCACCGCGGTTGGGGTCGAACTCCGGTACTCCGGATCAGTAGCCGAGCGCCCTAACCACCGAGCCACCGCGGGGGGTGCAACAATGAATCCATGACACTCGCGCTGCTGAGGGACGGCGTCGAGTGGAGTGCACGGCAGCGTTGTATCGAGCGCACTTCGGTAGTAGTAGTAGTAAGTGGTATTATTAAAATATTAATACAAATGAAGGCAAACATTTTTGCTAGCTCCGGCATATGCCATCGATAATGAAGCACCTGAGCTGAGGCCGCGTAAATAAAGGATAGCAAGCAGAATGGAGAAATGAAATGAAATAGATGAGGGGACCGGAAAAGAGGATAGGGGTGAGGTAATATCGGTAAGTGCTGGATTGGTATCGAGCACGCGCCAGCTGCTTGGCAGAGAACGCGTTTAAAGAGATCACACCATTTTCCTCTCTCGCTAGGTCGACCCTTCGCTACGCTTTCCTTTCCTCAAAAAGATTTTTTTCCACCAGCATCGTGCGGGAGGCCAGGGGCGTGCGCGCGCCGAATTACTTCGTTGTATTGAAGTTTTCTGTCTCTCCCCACCTCTCTCCTCAAGCACGGGCCTGTGCCGGGCTCCGTGGTGCCGAAGGCGGTGCGAAAGTATGCTCCAACCTACTGATGATGGCCGCCTTTTTCAATATCAGTGGACGTTAACGATCGCCAGGCGGTCGAAATTATTGCGCACCATCATATGAGTGCAATATATGAGTGCAATATGAATGCAATATGAGTGCAACATATGAGTGCAATGGTATCGTGCGGGTGCCCAGGGGCCTACGTGCCCTAAACACCTTTCGGTGTAATAGCTTTTCCTCAACAGCTAGACACCTCCACAGCGGTAGATCCCTTGGGATTCAGCGGTGTCCAGATTGTTGACTTTCTTTTGGTCTTCTCTCTGTCTGACCATTAAAGCCTACCAGTACTCTATATTCCTGTCTGGTTCGTTGTAGCTAGAGCATGTCCACACCATGTGGACCATGTCTGCAATTAGGTAGTAACCATATCAAGGTTGCCCTCCAGCGCCCTTCGCAAGCCCGGTCATAAGAGCCGTGATTTAATTAACACTAATCGGTCGCAGAACTGAGACCACAATGCTAAGAAAGTCACCTCAGCATCAATCGCATGTGAGGGTGATAATCACCGATTCCGAATCGGCTATCCGAAGCTACAACGCAGGCAGGCTATCTGCAGGAGCAGTCAAAAAGCTGGCTGCCGGCCCTTCACCAGCAGAGCCAATTAACCAAATCTGGACTCCGGCCTGCAAGGGATTCCGAGAAAACGAGACATCGCACGCATTTGGCCCGAGGACTCGCACACCGGGATGCCGGTGCGGTCTCGTCGAGCAGAGAGCCATTCTAGACTGACCAGGAGCTGAACACGTACCAAGATATTCTTAGTCAATAAAGATTATGAAGACAGACACTACCTCGAGCACGCAAAGGCCTCAGCAAAAATGAAGATGTCATATGGGAAAAGTTACAGTGGGGGTGTTCCCAATCGACTAGCACTAGGACTGCCGCCTGACTAGTTACTATAACTTCACTCGTGTCCTTTGCCTTATGTTGTTTAGGAGTATCTCTGAACACCCTGTACCCTGGAAATGTACATGGTTCTCGCGTTTCTTGAAGAAGGATGGCTAACGGTTTGCACATTTTAGTCCGAGATTTGAGTATAGAGCCGTTTTGGCGAAAGCTCCAGCAATTCCGCTGTAATATGGTAGTCTCCCCGGGCCTAATCGTGAAGAGGGCTGTTGAGCTTGGGCCGGTTATTGAGATTGGGCCTTCTTTTTGCGTGGAGATTCACGCTGCTCTTTATTGAGGCGAATTTCAACATGTAATGCCAAAAACTTCATGGTTTTCTCGAGTGTGGCAAACTGAGACTCTAAGTCTTGTTGGCGGAACTTGATTTCTTTGTTAATCTCACGTGTGGCCTCGTATTTGATTTGCGCTGATGTCTGTGCGAGCTGTTGCGCAGTATCCAATGGTTAATTGTTCTCCGCGTTTTTTTTTTTTGGTTGACGTTTCCACTCACGCTTCTATATCGGCTCGGTCTTGTTACAGAGCAAAGCAACAATGATCACTTTTCCCGGTTGACTGCGATTCGGAGATTAATCTTCTTCGCGTAGCTGCGCTGCCTCCTACCGAAGAGCGTTGACGAGATTCCTCTCTTGTACAACAGTAACTTGACTATTACGAGCCAAATTTCAGTGTTTACTAGCTGCTACGTCAGCCCACCGTACGCCTGCTTTTTGCGATGCCGCTCCGGACGCAGGCGTCCCTGTAGCAGCTGCCGGCGTCTCAGAAGGAGTTGCCGGCGTCTCGGAAGGAGTTGGCGGCACTCTGTTGGGGCAAGCGCGGCTCACCGCAATGTGCCCCGATGTTTTGCACAAGACACAAAATGGCTCATTATCCCACTCCTCCTCGGCTGTGACTGCGGCCGCAGTCTTTGCACACACTGTACTCTAGGCAGTTCTTTGCCATATGACCAGTGTTATGCCAGTTATAGCAAACCATACGTTTTGGCCGATATTCCTCTACCCTTGTGAACTTGACTACTTTTGGCAGTACATCTGCAATAAATGTGTTGATAGCGTTATTAGTTTTCCACGTCTTTTGTACTTCGATGATTTCTGCTAGTTCGCTGCGAAGCGATTGAAATATCGTTTCGTTGTCGTCTTGCGGTTCGATGCGGATGACACCGCGCACGGCGTCTTTCTTAGAAGTTACGCGTTCTGCCTTGATTGGAACGACGATGATATGGTTTCCACCTCTGTAAGCGAGAGGAGTTAGACCCATCATCTTATCTGCATGCTCTTCATCATAAACTGTGAAAACGATGCTGCTATCGACGTCGTCACAGCGCGCCGTTGCCAGCTCAGCTAACTAATTTTTGGTGCCCTCATTGCCAAGTCTTGGACTATTGCATTGCGAGGAATATTTCTCTTGCCTTAAACTTTTTTGGGGACCTCATTAAGAGTGCAAAGCGGGGTCGACTCACACTGTCTTCACGGGTCATCTTGTGGCGCTTGCTGCCGCGTCGATGCTCGAGGGTTGTAGATATTCCGTCTTCGTCACCCATAGTCTGGTCGCATTCGGCTGGTAGATCCAACTCGTTCCCCGGGACGCTGAATGTAAGCATAATTTGCGCCGGTAACATGGCGTTTGCCGGTCTCAATTACCTGTATCCAGAATGGGAACTGGCGAAAGCGTCCGACGGTGCCATGCTGAACGTCGGAAACTGGCATTCCCGGCAGTGGCGCGTAGGCTGTAGTCCAGAGTTAGGACTCGGTCATCGCCACCACGAATTCCGGTAAAAGACTACTAAAACCGGAGCCGAGGCTCCGAAAAACTGCTCAGCAAACACCAGAACCACTAAGGAAACTATGCAGTCATCCTCAATATCTAGGCACACTTACCCTTTGAAGAAAGGAACAGTTCGTGGATCGCACGCAAAGCGTGTTCCTTCCGCCGCTTCCGGAGCGCTCCTCACACTACAGAATAAAGGAAATAGTTCACCAGGTACTCTGCGTCACAGGTGAAGCGGGGATGATTGCAGACAGGGCGGACGCGGGTGGATGTTGTGCGATGCGTTACTGGCGTTGCGTCGAAGGAAGCGGCGGAAGAAAGCCAGGTGGTAGTAGGAACGGAGAGGAGCACAGGAAGACACCGGAGGTATCTCCGTCAACAGCCCGAAGAACTGGGCAGCAGCAAAAAGGAAAAAAAACGTAGCAAACCAAGTCAAAACACACTACAGGATTCTAAGACAAAATTTCTGTAGTCTGTAGTCTTGTCGTATTTTGGGCATGTCTTCTGTAGTCTGTCTTGTCTTTTGTAGTCGGTCCTGTCTTCTGTAGTCTGTCTTGTCTTTTATAGTCTGCCTTGACTTCTGTAGTCTGTCTTGTCTTTTATAGTCTGTCTTCACTTCTGTAGTCTGTCTTGTCTTTTGTAGTCGGTCCTGTCTTCTGTAGTCTGTCTTGTCTTTTATAGTCTGTCTTGTGTAGTCTGTCTTGTCTTCTGTAGTGTGTCTGGTGTAGTGCTCGTACACTGTGTAACAGTCGTTACTGTGTCACCTGTCAATTAACACAGGATTTGTGTTCTGGAGTAGGCAATGCACAAAAATGCACAACTTGTTAATGGTCGCCTGTCAATTAACACAAGCTTTGTGCATTCCAGAGTAATTCGTGCACAAAACCACTAGAATTGAAATGAAAATGATCAATTTTTATTTACTGTTTTGTGCTTTTTTTCGAGCTTGCTGATGCATGGTGTCCAGCGTTGTCCTGGCCGCAGGTTTCTAGATACATCGCCCATGAGCCAAGAAAAGTGGTCTTTGTCTTGGCTTAAAAAAAAGAAAAAATAGAGATCACCGCTGCTACCTGCACAAAAAAAATGTGAAAGCGTTGACGCCTCCTCGACACTGGTCGCCTTTCAAATTTGGCGCCATGGTTATTTTCTCATTGACTTGATTGGTTATCAATTAACTCTTCTTTTACCCTCATTTCATCCCAGCAACGATTTCGAGTTTTCAAATTTTCCTCCATACATCGTTCCTACCCACTCACTGAATACCCGCTCAGTCTAATTGCCTTCTCATTCATTGCCCGTTCATTGCCTTTTGATTCTCAATAATTACCTAATTGCCTCTAATTTATCATTATTTTTGCTAACTCCTGCTTACGTATAGGTCACTTATCACTGGTCACGTGATTGCTCATTTCGAGTTTTCAAACTTGGCGCCAAGCTTTGGCTTTGTCCATACTTCCAGTTTTTCAAACTTGGCGCTACGTTGTAGCTCCACCTACTTTCAGCGTTTTCAAATTTCGCGGCACTTTTTCTCTGGCCCACCCACTTTTTGTAAATTTTTGGCTGTAAATAATTATCCGATTATGAAATTTTCTTTTCCCGCAGCATCCGCACATCATCCTCTTCCAATTACACAACCAATCGTATGACGCTATCTCTTCTGAGTTGCCCACAACTGCTGCGGACACGATCCCCGGCAACATAGCCTAGTAAAGTTCACTTTATTCAAGATGTTGTAATACTGAACAAGGCTTACGACTGGCCGAGTTGGTACTGACCCACCTTAAAACCAGCCAGAAGACAGAATGCAAAAAAACAGCGCGAACAAACGGGGACTACTGACATTTTACTGACATTTTGTACAAACACCCTGACCAGTTGAGCAGGGAAATTATCGAGGCGTATAACATGACAAAGAAACCAAGATTATGTGTCAGCCAACCATCCCTGCTCCTGCGTGACTGTGAGGTTGCATATCTGGACATCACATAGCAACACATGCGTTCTGATTTTGTTTTTTTTTCGTTTTCTGTTTCCTTTTATAAGTGTGCTTCCTGTGATTAAACTTTAGTTGAGAGTCAGCGCTTGTTCCTGTGTAGTCTTCGTCTAGTCCCCGTTTGTTCGCGCTGTTTTTTTGCATTATGTATCACCAACTCGCCCGCTTATCTATCCTGTCAGAAGACAGAACACAGAAGACATGAGCTCAAGAGGCTGGACTAACAAAAATTTCATTGAAGATTTTGATTATTTGATTTGATTTGTGAGGGCTTAACGTCCCAAAGCAACTCAGGCTATGAGGGACGCCGTAGTGGAGGGCTCCAGAAGTTTCGACCACCTGGGGTTCTTTAGCGTGCACTGACAATGCACAGTACACGAGCCTCTAAAATTTCGCCTCCATTGAAATTCGACTGGCGTGGCCAGGATCGAACCTGCACCTTTTGGGACAGCAGCCGAGCGCCATAACCACTAAGCCACCACGGCAGCATCATTGAAGGAAAGCCACAAAAGACCCGCGAAGAGATACGGGCACACAATAACCCAAAGCAGTGAAAGGGCGAAGTGCAATCAAAGGTCACTGGCATACTAATGAATCGTCTAAAAAAGCAAATTTCTTACGGTGAAAGTTTACCGACGGCTTAGCCACACTTGTCCATAACCTTACCGATGTAGTAAGCCTCAACTATCTACCGACAAATGTATCCCTTCCGTCAACCACCGACGTGTCGTGGAAATTAGTTGTGCAAAGAGACAGGTCATCCTCAGATTTGCATTCACAAGATTTAGCGTGCAGTGCCAGATTAGAATTTGCTTTCCCCCTATAGAGTGAAAGTGCTCAGTCAGGTGCAAATTCAGATATCTGCCTGTCTACCCATATTAGTTGGAGCCATAAGGCAGTGGAACGCAATAAACTCCATTACTTTTGCAAGTGGTGAACCTTTTTTTGTGACACTGTCCATTGTGGACAAGTACCCAGTTTTATCAAGCCTTTTTTTTAATGGTGGCGCAAATGACTCTTAAGACCCGTCGGCGGCGTCCCTAAACGCTGAAGGCTTAATGCAGGCTATCCAAGGGTGCCTTTCGGCAGCACGGACCCTCAGTCCATCGGTTGCCATCTTCACGCTTACAAGGAACGCAGGAGGCATGCGTCGGAGGTCCAAGGGAGGTCCACGGCAGCACGGACCCAACGTCCGATGGCTGCCACCTCCACGCTTGAATGACCCGATCTCCGCGGCGCTGTCTCCCTTCACACCTCGGTTTTCTGACACGTCAGCTCTCCACTCGTCGTGCTCGCCACGCTCTTCGTTGCCGTCGCCTCGCACACACCTTTCGCACGCGCACACGCGCAACGCTGGGCTGGCACGCGCAGCGCTCCGCTGTCCGACGCACCACTGTCAACGTACCGCGTTCAAAAATCCCCGATGATTTGGGGAGCATCTCACTCTCTCCCACATCTCTTCGTTTGTTGCTTTCCAGTGCCACGTGCAGCCACCCTATTTCCGCAGTCTTCATAATCTCATCCGCCCACGTAACTCTCTCAGGCACCCTGCTACGGTTGCCTTCTCTTGGAGTTCAGTCAGTTACCCTTAATGACGAGCGTTGATATTGCATTCATTTTACAAACGTTTTCCAAGCCCATTTATTCCGTTTCGATTTCGACTGGGATGTGACTAACCATCGATTGTACCCTGGCCAACTCTGCCCGCTTCTGGTCTCAACGTTACACCCGTCTTTTTTGAACCCCGTAGCTCACTGGGTTGTTAGCAACTTAAGCTGAACCCTTTTTGTTAGCCTCCACATTACCGCCCAATGGATGAGTTCCGGTTAGATAAAGCTGTTGTATACGTTTCTCTCTAGGGATTTTGTTAACCTACCGTCCATGAAGAGAGAACCTGCCATATGCATTCCACTCCATTATTATTTTACTCTCGTAGTCTTGATTGACAGTCACTACCTACCCTAAGTAGGAGATTTCCTTACCACTTCCTGGGACTTGCTAGCAGTCGTAAGCTGCATTTCTTTTCCAAAACATTTGAATATTACTTTGGATCTCTTAACATCAATTTTTTTAGACCCACCGTTCTGATCACCTTGTCTAAATCGCTGATCACGATTGTCTGCTCATCTCGAAACATAGTAAGGCAAGGTTATTAGCGAATCGCAGATTACTACTGTACTCTCCACTAAATCTTACCCCAATTGTTGCTAATTCAGGCCTCGGGATAACTCCTGTAAACAAGAAGTGAATTGCACTGCCGAGATCGTGTCTCGCTGCCTGGCATCAATCCTTATTGGAATTTTATTTTCTTACTCTGGGCTGGTATCGAATGACCACAATATATCCCGAGTTCAATTAATATAGTGTACAGCTTACGAGGAGGAAAAGATTAAACGCCTAGTAGAAAACCAAAAGCGCCATAATAATGGTATAATCGCGCTCAATTCACTAGCTCCGACACCTAAGTTCACAAAATGAGACGTCAGTCCAGGGACTTTTCGGGGCTGTACATTGTAATCGCGCCTCTTGGAAAACGACGCTGATATGTTCGGCGCCAGAAACTGCGGTCTCAGCGTGCCGTTCTTGACCGACTTCACTGTTGGCCGACTCACTAAAACAGGGCAGTCGTAAATGGAAATAAGGTTCACATTTGTCTCCCTACAAAATTGATCGGTGGTGCGTTCTATTTCATGGAAAGTTCGTCTAGCGCAAGTCAGGTAGGGTACAAATTTTTTCATGAGCCCTGACACACCCGAAGTCACCAAGAACTGGCTACTTCAAGCACCATCATTGATGCCAGTGGAAGTGTCCAGAAGATGATAGGGCATGTTTTAACATGAGTTCCTCTATTAGGCTGACGATGCGATCGCTTCGCAGTGCCGTAGTGCTACGGTCGGCGCTTAGAAACACGACGGGTTATAGTGGAAGGCAGTTGCGAACATTGTTAGTGCGAGCTGGACTACAAAACAAAGCATATCAAAACAGAAATACATCTGAAAATGGCCTTAATCAATCAAACAGCACCGGAGACACTAGGTTAGCACAGCGGTCACACAGCTAAAGACAAAGAGGGCGCAGGTAAGTGATCGAAGTGCTGCCCGCTGTCCAGACTCCGTCCTGAATCACTGCTAGTCCTTGCAACATGTTATCTCACGGGCCAAAGTGGCGCGGTCGGTAATGTACGATTTGGAAAACAGTTCCTGTGTGTCCTCGGAATAAAGAGGACATGCAATTATGTACCCTTGCTGGTCGTAATGCAGGCCACGAGGGTTACACTGCTAGAAACTTTCGGTAATCGCCTGTGTGAAATAAACCCGTATGCCTGCAGACCTGCAGACACAAGCGCTATAACGACACTGCCCAGGCTTCACGCAGGCAGCGACATCCAGCGGCACGAAGGAAAAGCTTCACACGCAGCAATCAGCAGCACAGTGGTTTGTCTTTCGCTCTTATATTGTGTTGTCTTGCGACCGATCTACGGGAGACCACAAATACAGTTCGTGCGATCACGACTAATATAACAGTAGAGATACGTTATCCGGATGGCTCCCGGAAAGGCCCATGACACCTGCTGGACTGAAAGAGTTCACCTGCTTCCGATCCATCTTTTATCTTTCCTCAAACTGCAAGGACTCAGTAGGTTGCGCAGCTTAGAGGTCAGAACTGAACACATGTGCCTTTGACGGTCGTCATATCAGAGAGCACCCTTGAGATAATTTGCCAAGGCGGTCTTTGTGGAAGTACTCGCATAGATGTGACCGCAAGTCGTCATTATGGTTCAAAGGTTCTTTTAGAGGTGCTGTATTGTTCGCGCATATATAATGTCAGCATAGATAAATCAGTTCATATTGCTCCTTCGTAAAGCATTGTTGAAGGAGTAATCAATTTGTTTGAGCTTGAAAGAGAATTATTGCGTTAGCGATCATCAGGTGAGTTTAGGTGCACTGCCTTTGTAATGTCCTGTTCAGAGTCTATTGAGTTCCGCTCACTCGACGCCCGGGGAAGCTAGTGAGCGTGCTCTAGTTTGCGGTCGGCTCCGTCTGCTCGTGGGCGGCGCGCATGTCGTAAGCGCGCTCGTAGAACTTCTCGTAGATGCGGCGGATGATGAGTATCTCGTCGAGGAGAGCCTGCGTGACCATCTGCACGAAGGCGAGCAAGATGACGAAGACGAGGCAGAGGCCCGTGATGATGGTGACTTTCTCGCGCACGTAGCGGTGAGCCGAGTCGAGGCAGTTGCCCGTGTACACCTGGAACCAGGCGTCGTAGTCGGTCATGTTGAGCACGTTGCGACCGCACGACAGACTCACCACCTGCGACGACATCGCGAGGCAATGGATTTAGTACAGGTGTTCGCTCCTAGGTGGACGTGTTTACCGCTTTTCGATGGAAGGGAAGTTAAACAAAAAAAGTTCAGAAACCCAACCGCGGCGGCTGCCTTTTTATAGAGGAAAAACGCTAAGGCACCCGTTCTTTCATTTCATTTCTCCATTCTGCCTGCTGTCCTTTATTTCCGCTGCCCCAGCTCAGGTGCTTCAGTAGCGATGGCAGATGCCGGGGCTAGCAAAAATCTACTATTATTTTTAATAAAACCACTACCACCACCGCCCGTCTGGTGTGCCATGTCAGTCAGTGCACGTTAAAGTCACCCTGGTGGTCGAAATTATTCCGGAGCCCTCCACTACGGCACCTCTTCTTTCACTCCTTCCTTTATCCCTTCCCAGACGGCGTAGTTCAGGTGTCCAACGATATATGAGACCGATACTGCGGCATTTCCTTTCCCCAAATCTAATTAATATTATTAAGAAATTCAGGAGTCTTCAGGAGGCTTGCTGGCCCATTGCTGAAGGGAACTTGCAGGAAGTGATCACTGAACGAACTAGATGAATTCCAGATGAAGTACAAGACAACGAAGAGAGCTCGGTTTTAGGGAAAAGTGCCCTTTCTCTTCTTCTGAGTCATTTGTTTCGTGGAGTTTTACGTGAAATGGTTGGGTTAATTGCTTCTTTGTCGTGTCCTGAGCCTACTCTCCGCTGGTTCTATTGGCGTAGGTCATGAATATACTGGTCTAGCAGTTAACATTACGAAACTTGCAGCCTGGTAATACCAGGGATCATGTACACACACAAACGAAACTGCTGGTGCGACACTACTGACTTAATTTTACTCACCATTCAGCAGTCGCAAACACAGTATCCACTAATGCATAAAAGTATTCGGCAGAGCCCACATAAGGAAAAGCATAATGAGAGCTCAAGGTGTCAACCTAGGAAAGTGGCTTCCCTGTTCCCCCAATGTAAAGGTGGACGATATGTTTACACGTACTCGTCTCCGCTCTCTGGAGTTCAGGATGTTCAAATCGCAGGACCACCCGCAATCCTTGTAGTGGTATTTTTTGCTAAATCATATCTGCTCACCATTTCATTTCAAGGCAGTCAAATATTTTGAAAAAATGTGTTGAGTTGAGCCGACAAAGCATACAGAATATGGAGTCACGCCACAGTACAGGCGACATCGAATGGCAGGGCCTGGCACAAAAAAGTACTGCGTCATAAAATAGGAAGACCGAATGAAACCTCTATTATTGTCGATAGAAAATCAAAAGAATATCAACAGAGCGATTTTTCAGTAACACTGACACCAACCTGATCGGTTACATATCGCTTGCAGCACGAGTAAGGCACCGAGCAGTGCTCGTTGCTGGGCTTAGCGCGGGAGCAGTTGAAGTACATGTTGGCGTTCCAGTCGCGGAAGTTCCTCCTCGAGATTCCGCAGCAGTGCATCGTCTCCTGCAGTCGCATGACGCGGAACATATTTTTGGTTGTCATCAAAAGCGTACTGTCTCCCCGTGTCGCTCCTCATCGCTGTCATCGAATACCGTAGTTTTCTAATGCCTACTGGTTATGCAACCGTGGAAATAAAATCTGAGTATGATCGCCATGGTTAGGGCGCTCGACTACTGTTCCGAAGTTACCGGGTTCGAACCCGACCGCGGCGGCTGTGTTTCTATGGAGGAAAAACGCTAAAGCGTCCATGTGCTGTGCGATGTCAGTGCACGTCAAAGGTCCCCAGGTGGTCGAAATTATTCCGTAGCCGCCCTACGGCACCACTTTCTTCCTTTCTTCTTTCACTCCCTGCTTTATTCCTTTCATTACGGCGCGGTTCAGGTGTCCAACGATATATGAGAGATGCTGCGCCATTTCCTTTCCCCAAAAACCAATTATTATTAGTACTATTGTTAATATTATTACCATCTCCACGGGGATTGTTAATGAGATGGTGGCGCCAAATGTCTGTCTCCACTGTAACTAGGTTTTGAGCACCGCAAAGCGAATTTATAACGAAAATTGATTTTGAGGAAGCGAGATAGCGTAGTAACTGCCTCACGTATCCTGGTGGACACCTGAACAGTGCCGTAATGAAGGAATAAAAAAGGGAGTGAAAGAAGAATGGAAGAAAGTGGTGCCGTAGTGGAGGGCTCCGGAATAATTTCGACCACCTGGGGATCTTTATCGAGCACTGACATCGCACAGCACACGGGTACCTTTTTGCTTTCCGCCTCTATAAAAACAAGGCCGGTGCAGTCGGGTTCGAACCCGGGAGCTCCCCGGAGCCAAGCCCGAGAGCCAAGCGCCTTGAGCACTGAGCCATCGTACATCGAAATCTGGGAAGTGGTGTGACAGAGCGCTGGGCCACGGGCTTCGTGCAAATGATTGTGCGAGATTTAAATAGATGGACCACATGGGGAGTTTCGCGACGTAAATGATCAAAGGGCTTTGGAATACGAATTGCGGTGCTGCTTTATAGTGCCTTCTGGGGCAACGGCGAGAGTTGGGCGAATGAAGCATTGCTTTAAACTCTGCTCTAACGTTTAGCATGACGTCGGGTTAGTACGCCATCTGGCTGAGCCCTGCCGCATCTTTTTCTACTTTTTAGTAATCGCTCGTCAAGGCCCGCTGTGTTGGCAACTGAAAAAAGTGTTCGAGTGAAACGCCTAATGATGTGAGGAAGACATTATTTCACGTCTCCAGATGAGCAAAGGAAACGTCCACAACGATTCCTTTACTGACATGGGCGTGGGATTGGGATAACTAAATTCAAGAGCCATAGAGTGGGTTTTAACGTGCACTTGGAGCACGGTTTAAGAGGGAAGAAAAAAACAAGAAAACTACTTTCTCTGCCCGTTTTTGTACAATATATGGCGGCAAGTTTTCATAGACAGATGCGAGAAACCCGCTGTAAACTGTTTTTCCGCGAGGCTCTTGCAGGCTACCTGCATGCTGTCCATGAGCCTCTGGAAGTCCGGCGAATCCCGGTGGTGAACGATGAGCTCCATAGAGAATGTCTCTGTGATCATTATCTTTATCTGAGACGGCAGGAAGAAGACGACGAGGCCAACGACCAGGTTGATGAGCAGCAGCGCTGTGATGGACGAGTACACGTTCAGTAGGCAGCTGTTTTCCCGAATCACACCCACGCAACTACAGAAGGACAGAGGCATGGTGATCATGCCGAAAAGCCTAACCGAGATCTCCATCTTAATCACGAACATGCTGCCAACAAAAAGACCGTTGTTATTAACAGCGCCATGCAGACACTTTAAACCTATAATTCTACAATTTTCAGCGAAACAGGCAGATCGCCCACCTACAAGGTAGAGTAAATGACTTAATTCTACTAGTAAACTTTTTGCCTATTGCCAACAGGCGGCTGACTGCAATTAGAAATTTGATAGACGGCCGTTAGTAATAGCCATATTAGTTTTTAGAATTCCGAAAGCGCAGTAGCCAGACAGCAACCTAGGAGGCAGCAGAGCCACCTAGGTCCCGTGCACTTCCGCCATCATCACAACCTCCCCACCGGATTGTGAGCAAACTGCCACCTCACTAATCAATACACGCGTCTTGCCCAGACCGTGTCCGGTCGTCGCCTACTGAGCCGGCTACATATACAACATCACCATCACATTGAGGAAAGGGTACGAGTGCCAGAACTAGGGAGATGCGCCCTCCGTGTTCGACCCCTTCCTACCAAAATGGACAGAGAGAACCACAATGTACGGCGTCAGGCGCGGGCGAATGCCCTGCACCGCCAATATGGTTCCAAACACAGCGTTTTCGATGTAGACGTTGCGGGCCCACATCATTCCAGGGGAAGATGGTACACGGCCGCAGTCGTTCAGGAGGGAAGACAGGTGAACGGTCTCACTTTTAGGGCACTTAGCACAACCCACGCGGAGGAGGTAGCAATCGCCCTAGCCACCTCCCACGCTGAATCTAAATTTATCATATCTGACTCGCGAGGGGCTTGCCAGAATTATGAACTGGGCTGGATAACGCCAACAGCGCAACGAATACTTCGAAGAGCAGCTCGGGATCAGGGCCCCACGACCAGATTTCTCATTTGGACTCCAGTCCACCAGGACTTAACAGGGAAGGAGGCCGCCAACTCGGTCGCCCACGCACTCACTAACCGGGCCCCCGACGTAGACCCTACCGATCTGGACCTGGACTCCTATCCTCTGTTAACTTTCAAAGATATCTACGCTTATTACCGGCACTCGCACCGTCAGTACCCGGCTCCTCTCAAGGGGCTAGGGAAAGCGGACGAGAGAATACTGCTTAGACTTTTTACTAACACTTTACGGTGCCCGGCAGTGCTCAAACATTTTGACACTTCTTTCTCTGGCCTCTGCTCTTTCGGTGGGGTGGTGGCTCACACGTTCCACATGGTCTGGGCATGCCAACACAATCCTTCTCTTCCGCCCCTAACCCCTTCCCCTACCAGAGAGGACTGGGAGGCGGCCCTGCTCAGCTGCCTGGACCTACCGGCCCAACAAGCACTAGTTCAGAGAGCTCGAGTGGCGGCCCAGACCAATGGGGTCCCTGAATAAGGGACTCCACCTAGTGCTGTAAGGGGACCGGCCTACTAGGGAGTGCTCCCCACGCAACCTCACTGCAATATTCAAATAAATGCTTTCACCAACACCACCGTGGCAGATTACATTAACGATTGGTCCACGGGAAGAACAACCTGGGCCGCACAAGGCCCACCGCTGGGAGTACCTGCCATGCCAGTGCAGTGGCGCATCATTGAACCGCTGCACCACTGCGCCAGTGCGGGCATTAGGACTCCCAGGGATCTCAGAATGTAAAGTAGAGATTGGCCACTTACGCATATCTGGACACTATCCCATTGCGCTATCGCGTCATACGCTTAAGGTGGAGCTTAATTCTCATCCATTTTTTTTTACGGAGCTGTTTCTACATCCTCATTACCTAATTCTATTTGCATTCTATACTTCTGCCCGAGCACTGACAAGGATATGCACCTGTATTGACCTAATTCCGTTTCCTGGGTGCATTCAGGGCCAGGAAGAGTTCAGAGTGGCGTTGAAGATTTCCATGCAAATCTTACAAAGGATGCCAGCACCAAGCATCGCTTGCCCCAGGCGACTTCAAATTTGTGTGCATGAAAGGTCTTACAATGCACAAGAGCAGCATTCCCTGGTAGAGGTCAAAGAACAGAGATACGACTTGGATGTGCACCACCCCCACTTCACCAGCTTCTCACTAATATACATGAAACACTAACAGGCTGAATTCCTCCATGCCTCCGCAGCACACTACATCCCCTCCATACAGCCATGTCATATACAGGGTAATCCGGAAGTCACAGAAAAGATAACAATTAAATGATTTCAAAGAACAGAGAGTAGCACGATGGGGTTTGCACAGAAGTGCACAGAAAGACATGGGATTTTCTTTTAAAGGTGAACATTTTTATCATTTGTCACTGAAGCGCAATGTTGTAGCACCGCTGTACCACTTACTAACAACATTGTGGTGCCATCCGACGGTGGCAAATGTATTCATTATGGAAATGAAATTTTACGTTCCTTAAAAAACTTCCCGCGCCTTTCTGAGCTTTGTTGCGAAAATTCATCATGCTACTTGTTGTGCTTCTCGAAATATTGAATTTTCACGGTTTTTTGACTGTTGGGTCACACTGTATATGCTGTCTTGACTCACATGATTACAAGTGCTGCTGCTTATTTAGCAATGTTGAAAAAACTAGCCACACTTCACATATAATAGACCTCCCCCTTGTGTAATCAGTGTGACGCCAAAAAAATGTGGTCCGAAAAGTAAAATCATCCACTTTCGGTTCCGAACCGGTATTCCTTGTGTCTAGCCGCCCCCCCCCCCGGCATTTTTCTTCCCCGATTCCTGATGCCTCGCAGCCTTTCTTCTCCCAAAATGATTCTCCTCGTTACGGCGCATGTTTTGCTTACCCGGCCGGAAACACGTCCGCTGGTGACGTAGGCCGCGAGAGGTCTATTACTGGAAATTGCGCTCAAAAGATATTGGGAAAAAAACAATGATATACTGCACACCAGGAGAGATCCCAGACTATCAGCTGAATATTTTTATTAACGTATGCCACTCATAGGTTTGGCCAAGTCGCTCTGCTTATTATCTTGCATGCTAACGTGTCCATTGCATACACTTTTACCTTCAGATAAATCCTTTCATGAATCGGATCTCAAGCTCCGTGAGTGAATAGGGCTGTGAATGTTCCTATATTTGTTGCTAGTGATATTATATGCCTCCCAGATAACTCTGCTAGGTTTTTTCATCGCCCTAGACTGCATGCCAGTTTCTTCCAAACGTGCCATACTGCCATAGCTTTCGCAATGGCCGTGCAAGATTCCTGGTGGCACTAATCTCCTGGAAATTGCGATAACGTTCGCGCAACCTTTCACTAATGCAGTGTCCTGTATGTCCGAGGTATGATCCTATGAAATGTGCAGGGAATGCGCATAGGCCTGCACACTTCAAAATAATTGTAGAAAAACACATGGTTTCGGCAGTGTTTTCAGTTCAATACAAACCGAGGCCTTCCAGCAAGAGAATTGCCAGGAGCGTAGAAATAAAACAAGAATAAAATAACCGTGGCGATGAGTAAACCTGGAATTTGGACACGTGTGGTTAGTAAACGGAGTACAACACTCCTTTAACTCTCTTCAGAACTATGCAGTCTACACGAGGCTCCTGTCAATTAACAGTGATCAACAGGTACTCGGCTTTGCTTAGTTGATTAGTCGATTAGTTGACTTTCAGAAAGTATTCCCTCAACGAACGCAAGCAGTTGCGAAAGCTGCGGAAACACTGCGCCGGTCTACGGGAAGTGGCGCTCCTAACTTCTTCAGAGATGCACCCAGAACGATGTGTTATTTCTCGCGAAACAACACATGTGAAGAGGGTGAAAAAAAAAATAGAAACATCCCCGTACGAGTCACTTGCTGATCGCAGTTTCCCGAGCTGAGGCGAGTTAGCCTCCGCTAAGAATGCCCGGTCCTAGCTAGCGGAGCAACTACCGCGATCTCCGCTCATGGAACTACAAGGAAAGAAAAGACGCCGTGCACAAGTCGCAGGGGGCTGCGAGAACCAAGACATGAAGTTGAGGCGACGTCCTCACCCCGTTTTGATCATGACGAGACCCGGGAACGACACAACTTTTGTGCTGGAGGACGACACGGCGGGTGGACCTTGACTGAACCCGGTTGCGGGGGTGAGTGAATGGAGTGTTGGTTATCTCTCAACGGATTGTTGCTGCCGCCGATCAGATCATCCACGGTCACCGTTTCGTTGCACGAAGCGCATCCGTCGATCGCGCCGGTCGTAGTCCACGGGCCACGGCGGAAGCTGTGGCAGTTCGAGAACGTTATGGCAGAGGTCGCCACAGTGCTACGCATTTGTGCTAGATGTACGTGCTGTGCAGAGAGGTTTGTCCAGTTGCTATTTACTTATCATAATGATGATGATTGAAGGATATCACCCTTAACCAAAAAAAAATGACCAACGAGAACAGCAATCAGGCAAATGAGGCAACTGTGTTGCATGTACACAACAATGCGCTAAAGTTTGAAAGCCCTATTATAATATCCATATTTAATGTCAGTTAAACTCCACTCTTGTAGCCGCGGTAGTTGCATGTTCAAGTTTGAAATTCAAGATAGAAAGACGATATTAGTGTTCGTAAATATTTTGCAAACAGTGATATTGGGCCCGGTGCTGATAGTGATCGCTATGAGTGAAGAACTTCCATCATTTTTGCCACTGTGTTTGAAGTTGTGCCGGTGCAGTCGTGACCGCGTTTGGCGCCCTTCCTTTTCCTGGCTTCATCAGAGGCCTCATATTAGTAGGGAATTTTCAAGCAGCCTGCAGCTGGCTAAGAAGCGCAGAGGCCATACGAAGACCGAAAATACTTCTGAGCCACTCCACTGAAGCAGAAGCTAGAGCAGAAGCTAGAACTCGACCCCAAATGCACATATTCGCATTTAGCCTGACTATGCAAATACCAACTGCCATTTTTATCAGTACAGAAGGTACGTTAGCAACATGAAACACCTCCAAATTTACAGCCATGTTGTCTCACGGAAATAGATGTCACTTGAAAGCAGCGCAATTTCTCTGTCCGACAGAGAACCGAATAAACACTAATTCTTTACCTAGCGAATAGAATACATGCGACCGCCTTTCCCGGGGCATAGCTGGCGTCACAAAAGCTCACAACTACTACGCAGCAGATAACCAGGATGCCCAGCTGCATCTTCAACAAGCACCACGGCATAAAGGAGAGGGACACAATTCGCCTAGTGCAAGCTTTTGTCGTCTTACGAGGAATGTACGGGACTGCCTACATCCACTTTACCCAGTCAGAAATAGCAAAGCTGGAATCACTAATCACGGCACAGGGTCTCCCAAAGACAGCATCGGCATCGCGCATCATGTCTCTCGGCATCCACAACACGCCCCAAGAAATCTGGGAGGCGCAAAGACTGTCACAGCTCCATCGCCTGGCCTTCACTCGAACAGGCCAGACACTTCTGAGCAAGATACACCTCACAGTACCCTACATGGTCGACCAAAGGAGGGAACTTCTATTGATCCGCATGAAGATCTATATATGTCCATCAAATATCCAGAAATATGCTTCCAACATTCAACGCGGAGCAAAGAAACGACAGAGCCGAGAGCCTGCGCAAGAAATGGGATGACCACCGGGACACGCTGTACGTGGATGCAGACTGTCAAATCCAAGGGCGGATGACAATTGCCATAACGAATCCCGAGGCAAACTGATCAGCTGAACGTCAGTGCGCACGTCCAACCCCGCTCACGTAGAGGAGCCAGCCATTGCGCTATCGCCAGCTAGCAACTTAAACGCCACTGTACTGACAGATTCCCAAAATTCGTGCACAAATATATACAATGGACTAATACAATAATCAGGGGCCGTATTACGTAACTGTCTAAAATTCTGTCAAAAGTTATTGACATTGACGTTAAAATGACGAAGCGACGAGACGACCCGCTTGACGCAACGCGGAATCAGCCAATTAAAGCAGGGCGGTGCCCCGAGAGCATTTATTTCCCTCCATGATTTATTTGCATGGCGAGGGACCGTCTGCTGAAATTTTTCAAAAACCATTAAGAATAATGCAGTGATCAAAATAACTAATATTTTATTTTGCCAAAACAGTGTGTTTAAAGTTGGAAAATTTTTACCAAAACACAAAGCGTTTGAGGTTTTGTAAATAAATTTGCTAGTGAGTAACTTTTGCAGCAGCGAGGAAGCGCAGACGGTGGTAAACGTCCAGTAGCTTTGCACGCACGGAGTTTTTTTTTTCCTCAATGTTACCACGAAAGCAGCCGATTCAGCGCCGTGTTATTGTTTTTTACGCGGCGTCTGAAATCAAGCTACTGTGCGGATAATCTAAGTGCGCAGAATAATTCGAACGAATGTAGTGAAGACTACGTGCCTGCCGAGCGAACATGCAAGGACCGCACGGAACGAAATCGACGAAGACAACTTGTTGAAGTCTGTGTTGTTCGGCTCTTTCGATCGATGACAAGAATGCCAAAATGTGTGGTGTTGCGGTATGAGATGTGTGGTTATTTGTTTCTTCTCTCTTGGGAAACAGAAGACGACCACAAAGTGCAGTTTGCTGGGAACAATAAAGCGCTTTGCCAGCATGAGCGTGTTTTAATTATATGGAGCTGTGGAACAGAGGTGACCGCGGGAGCCCACCCCATTTGCGCGCGATCTTTGCAGATTTCTTCAAACACCTGCCGTACACTTTTGCTTACCATCGGTACTGCAATGCCGACGTGCGCCTCGTTACTAACGGCAGTTCGAAATCCGCCCGTGGAAAATACCCGCAGAGCACATAACACCTGCGGCCGCATTGACAACGCGCTCGCAAGCACACCTCCCAGTTCATCGCGGGTGAACTCGTCGCAAAGCCACTCCACAGTCTGCTTCTCCGGTAGACAAAGGCGTCGAAACAGCTTGTCCGGCAAGTCAAACGCGTCTTCGTGCGCTTTCCTTCGCTATTGCTCGCACCGGCGCAGCCGCCTCACTCGTATCGCCGCGTACCCAGCCGCAATTTTCTGTCACAAACACAACGGTCAGATTGACCGCCTCGAGGCTGCCACAAAAAACTGTAATTTTGCACTTGCATAATTACGTGTGCTACATCACCACTCCTGCCGCATACGTGACGGAATCTGCAGACACCGATGATGCAAGAAAGCAATATGGCCGCATACGTCCGACTAAGAGGATCGAGGCTAACTGACCCGTTTTCGACAAGTTTTTGAAAACTTTGCGATTCGAAAGTTCCGTAATATAACCCCAGCTCTCACACTCTTAGCCAAACATCCTCGTAATCAAGCATCAATCATAAGGTTTCCAGGCCACACGGAGCACACGGGAGGGAATGAACCGCCCACCGGTAACACCCACCTCTCTTGTACCGTGATTCCCCCTTAATTGAAGAGCCATGGAGAGGAACACATTACACAGCCCTTAATCAGCTTCCCTGAACACCTAGAGGCCTGCAGAAAGGCCAGACAGACATACCCCGCACCTCACAGAACTCTAGACAAACAAGAATAACACAACTTTCGCCGAACACAAATAGACACTCTCGCAACTCCTCCAATGCTACTCCTCACTCTACAAACCAGAGTGCACACACTGGGGAGAAATAACAACAGCTTTTCACACGGTGTGGGCATTCCAACTCAATCATGCAACAGACACACTTCCTAATCCCAATCTGGAGGTGTGGGGGCCCATTGTGCACAGCGAGGGCACCAACCAGCAAATAGCACTGGTTCGCTGGGCCTCCGCTGCGGCGCAGGCCAATGGGCTGCCGGAATAGGGGGACCACCCAAGGCTCCGGCAATTTCCATTGTTCAAAGTTTTCAATCAATCAATCAATCAATGATATTAAGCCTTTGTACGCTTTTGCACCACTCTGGCACTCTTAATTGCCAGAGTCGCGAGGGCGCTCGAGTCCAGCTCAAATTTGAGGTGCGGAACGCTGGCTACACAAAAACGAACCGCACTACATGGCTCGGGTACAGACACGATTAGTTGGAGAATATTGAGAAAGGCCGTACCTACCCTTTTGTCTCTCTCTCTCAGCTCTCACTCCCTTCTCTCTTTAATGCTGAAGGTGTAGTCTAGCAGCACTGTCTACGGTCCTATGGACGACTCGCAAGAAACAGCCATGTATACAGAGTAATATAGCTTGCGCCGACATCCCAGCAGCCGCCATTTGGTGAACCAGGAGCACTGCAAGAAGTGCGTCTTCTGGCCTGCAAGGCCAAGCTATGCGTGAATCCCCATTATGGCGCACGTTATGTCATGTCATGTATGTATACAATCGCCGCTTTCCAACACAAGTGTGGCCTCTATTGCTATACATAAGAAACAACCTTAATTGTTATCTAAGTGAACTCCGTGGTGCGTACGCAGAAATGGGCGAAACATCTGTCAGTTGCGTAAAATCCATTTCTGCACCAATATAGGCGACTCCTTGTAGCAGGAAGGGAGAGGTCTGAAGGTCGTAATGCAATTATCAGTTCAAAAAGTTAAAAACAGGTCACACGGTGACCTTTCAATAGGCACAACGGCTGAGACCACCTGGAGTGCGCACACAATGTGTCGCTCACAAATCGAAACCAGACTTTTTTTCCTTCTGAAATTTTATTCAGGAATCAAGATCCTTCTGCCTTGCTTAGCAGATATGAACCAAGCATAAGAGACACAAAATACACACAAATAACTGTACAGAAAAAATGCAGAAAATGAAAACAAATGAGATCATGCATGGTCCATTATGGACAACAAGCCTAGCACTGAACGGCCAATGAACAAAGGGAACAAGAGAATTCGGTGGTCTGAATGTTGCCAGTAATATACCAGGTGTTTCAGGGAACGTGATCACTAGTGAGTAAAAACAGGGTTTTTGAGGTAAACAGAAGGTTTTCCAGCATAGTAATGCCAGCATTGGCGGACATCAAAAAACAGGCGAATCATCATAACTGGCTAAGTCATTAACTAAATTCTAATAGTTAACTTTCTAGCCTTTAGCAATAGTCCCCTGATTGCAAACAGAGATTTGCAGCCGGCCGTTAATAATAGCCATATTAGTTTTTAGAATTTCGAAAATGCCATTACTCTCACCCCTGTGGCACGACAAAATTTTGCTACATCGCGCTAAAATGCATGCACTTTGGAAAAGTATGCAGGCAAAGCAGCCCCTTCAGTGGTCGCCTAGTCAAAATAGCCAAATTTTGTTGTGCCGCAGCGGCGAGAGTAATGGCGTTTTCGAAATTCTAAAGACTTATATGGCTATTACTAACCGCCGGCTACATATATCTAATGGCAATCAGGTGCCTATTGGTAATATTTAAAAAGTTAAGTATTCTAATTCAGTTGATCACTTAGCTAGTTAAGATGATTCTCCTGTTTTTTGACCTCCGCCAACACTCATGTTACTATGCCGCAAATTGCTTCTCGTTACCTCAAGAACCTTATTAAAAAATAGTTATCACCTTCCCTGAAACACCTGGTGCACTAATGACGGCAGCGAACTATATTAACATCCAACATGAAAACTAAAAAACAGTTGGGGTCATTAAGCTACAACCCAACATAGAACCAAATTATAGAGCGAGCCCAGAATCCAAAAATCGCAGATTTCAGCACCCGACTGCAAACGATGACCTCTTTTGAACTCGTACCTAGCTAGCAGTCAGAGTAGATCAATCCCAGCTCTACCTTTAGAAAGGTGCCCTATATCACCCTGGGGCTGCCTGCAGACTGAATTATAAGGCACACGACATTAAGGGTCACGTAGAGAAATTATTCACCTGATGCTTGGCAAGAAAAATAAACACGCAGCAGCATCATCAAAAATGCTAGGAACAATTAAGGCATGTAAAAGCTGTCATTGTCTAGCAGCAATGGGACACAACCATCAAAAGTTAGCTTCGATACGAGAACGGCGCATCAATCCGCCAAGGGCTCAGAGTCGGAAGCGTTATAGTTCGCCTGAATTTCGCGGACACTCACGGTCTGAACGCAAGATTTGTACCCTGACTATGAGACCAAGTGTCAAGGAAGGTCTTAAAAACGCGTAACCTGAAAAGCCACTACTTTTCACCGCCGCTCTACCTTGTACTATGAGGACACAATACTGGTCTCCACCCGTGCCCCGAAAGAAAAAAATTTAAAAAACCACCCACATTCTCTTTTGCGTGGTGAAGAAAGCTAATAGAGAGATTTAGCTTAGCGGAGACTTACTAGCGCATTTGTATACCAGCGTACAAGACTCCGCCTACGCACGCGCAGTGGCCCTGCCTGGCTCCACCGTGCCAATGCTGGCGAGCAGGAGGTGTCCGGTAAGCAAGTATACGTCTACGCTAATACGTCTCCGCTATGCTAAACCTCTCTAACAAAAAATGCCGACTCTTAAGATGACTGCCCTGGTCGCCGTTACTCTGCGAAAGTAATTCTGTCAGAACCCGAGTAGGGAATCAAAACCCGAGCAGGAAAGGCGCCAGCCCGTCGCCCAGGTGCTGGCTACAATCCGCAGGTGCCGCAGGCTTGATTATAGTGCAACGCCGCCCGCGGTAACTCATTCCTGCCAATGCCATACGGCTCGGGATAAGCATTCATCGTTCTCTGAGAATGCCGGGTACACCAGGATGTACCACGTCCCGTCGTCCAACATGACGGCCCTCCTCGGGTTCGCGATCACCGCAAACGCAGGCTCGCCTGCGTATGGCCACCCCGGCAATTGTAGCTGCCCAGCTCGCGGCCGGAATCCAGGTCCCGTAACCCATGGCCCCGTCTCTTGTTGTAGAGGGGGCGAAGTGGGTCCTCCTGGCAGTGGGGGCCCTTGCGGTGGCCACGGGAACTGCGGGGGCAGCTCCAAATGCGGCAGAGTTCCCTCTCGCGAATTTGATGGTCCCGGTCGCGGAAGAAACTGCTGCCGACTCATCATTGCATCTTGCTCTGGATGAATTTGCTGACGAGCAAAAGATAGTTTTGCTCGCGTATGCGGTTCCTGTGCAAGAGCCAGCTGCGGCTCCTGGTGTGGCGCAGGATGGCCGTCGCCCCCGCTGGTCTGTAAGACCGGCGTGTCGTGCGTAAGTCGCGGCGAGCAGAGATAAGCCAGCGATGACAGGGGTTCATTCAATAGCTGTGTGTCCGAGCCCGTGCTGAGCTCGTTCGAGCAGCCCTGGCTCTGATGGTCGTAGAGGTCGTGACAGCCACCGGACCCTGCGATGCATCACACCAAGGGAGAGGTGGTAAACTGAGTGGTGTAGATGAAACACAATTCACTGAAATAGCTGTTAAGAATTTGCACCACAACGCAACGACAACATCGAAGCCTCCCGCTGTGGTGCGTCGCAAGCAGGGGTTGGAGCGGTTGCGGTAAAAAATTAAAGAAAAACCTACGACAACAAATGGAGTTCGTCGGCCGACGAGGTGTGCATCCGCAACCTGTTCTTCCCGAAATTGCCTTTAAAACAGCATCAACAGAATTAATAATGCGCGACCATTATACGACTCGTAGCCAATGAAACCCGGCGTTGTTGCTTATACCAAACGGCCCCAAAACCCCAATGACGACATCAGCTCAGCTGCATAGCAGCCATGAGAGAGTGAACAGAGGAACCATTGTATACATAGACACCCAATGGCCAATACAGTCAAGGCCAGTAGGACCATGACTTTTAGCCAAAATGCTGTTGATACGAAGGGTTTCACTCTAAATACTTTAACCTAAAGACTTTTACCGTAAAGTTCTCTAACATAAATGCCTTTGAGGTATGTGTACTGGTTACTAAATAGGAAACAAAAATCAACTATAGTAACCCACAATGAGACACAAATGCTTACGCATTCAAAGCACTGCAGTAGTCTTAAGTCCCATCTCAAGTTTTTACATTAGACCAAATCTCACGCTTTACACAGGTATTTTGAGATACTTCCGCCAGCTTTGGTTTATACTGAATCAGTTGCATATAGCGCTCATTATGCTTGATGCCTCTCGTTTAAAGTACAAAGCAGTACTTGCATCTTGGCAACAGATCTCAACTAAAGTCAAATGGCCCTATTCTGTTCTTGGGTGCCTGCGCTTAACTTGCCCACATGCGAACCTATGCCGCCGCCAAAAGTCGTGACACGCTCCACCTCAGCAATGCAGATCTGCGCACACCTGCATAACAGGCCAAAAGGACGGAGGAAAGATTGTGGGAGAAAAACAAGTCACTCTGTATACGCAATGCCTTATGACCTCGAGCGTACCATAAGTTTGCAGGAGCGCTAGCACTATCTTAACTGATAAGAAAAGAGACGCCAAGGACATGAAAAATTACAGACCGATCAGCATACTCCCTGTTGCCTGCAAGGTATTTACTAAGGTAATCGCAAATAGAATGCGGACAACCTTGTACTTCAACCAACCTAATGATCAGGCACGCTTTTGTAAAGGATACTCGACTGTGGATCATATTCACGCTATCAATCAGATGATAGAGAAACGCGAAGAATATGACCAACCGCTATATGTATATATAGTTAGGAGAGGTGCCCTCCTCACTCACGCTATTACACAGTGTGTACCACACAAGTCCCGGTCGTTCTTGCAAGAACTACTGGAAGTCTGGCCGATGTTACAGCCAAAGTTATAACCTTTGGCGCAGCAGCGGAGCGTGGTTTGTATCATTGGCGCTCCCGTATAAGTTGCCTGCGTTGCGGTGCCACTCTAGAATAGACGTTTTTCGCGTGCCATGTACGTGTTACAGGGGACGTATACAGGTTTACCGGATACTTCTCGTGTAGTAACATTCATGCGGCCAGAAGGGGCCACTGCGCTCGCGCAGGAAGCCTCGGTAAACTGTTATATGTCTCCGCTAATACAACTATGCTTGCAAAAAAACATAGATGTATGCGAAAAACGTAATACACGTTTTTCAGTGCACGCTCTCCAGTGCACCTAACTAGTCGAAGAAGCCAAATATTTTATCGAGCCACAGCGCCAAGGATTATGGCACTTTCTGAATTGCAAAAACTGATATGGCTATAACTGACGACCGGATACAGGTCACAAGTTTCAATTGGGCTCCTTACTCTGATAGTTCAAAAGTTCATTATAAAAATCAGTTAACCACCTTACTATTTAAGACGAATCCCTGATTTTCTGGTGCCGCCAACACTGGTATTACTATGCCGAAAAAGGCATACTTTTCCTCCAAAATCAAATTTTTGAAAATTTTTGGAACACCCGGTATAAAGCCGGCCGGAATAATTGTGGCGCCGATTCGCTAGCAGTATGTGGAGCTCAACGCGCCTCATAGACACACGGGCTATGAGCGAGGACACGCCCTAGTGGATAGCGATGAATTATTTGAAACAACCTCGGATTCTTTAAGGCGCACATAAATTGCACAACACATCGGATGCTTTCGATTGTTGTTGCATCTCACCTCCATCGGCATGCGGACGCGTCGTGGTAGGGATTCTTTCCCGTTACCTTGGGATGAGCAGCATAACGCCAAAGCCACTCAAGGAACGTGATGGGTTTCTAGAGGGGCCTTAGAGGACAGCTTACTTCCTTTGTTACTCCCATACAGACGTAACCGCGCAGAAAGTTTAAGTGCAGACGTGTAACTCCCATCACGGACACTCACACGAATACACAGGTTTCGCCTGCAGCTCCTGCTCCGTATTCAGGTAGATCGAAGGCGTAGGTGGCGTGGTGAAGCGTTCTGTTTTCAGCTCCCATTCCACCAGAGGCTGCAGCTGCGGTTCCATGTGACCCAGCTGTCTTCCCGGACTGCCAAGGAACGATGGCAATGAAGTATGCACCGACAAAGACTGGCTGGATGATGATAGCCTGCTGCTGGGCCTTGACTCCAAACCCTGCAGAACAGGAACAAGTAGGAACAGGTGGAGTTAATGTATAGGTTCCTACACGTTGCGCGTAGGTCAAACATGTTTTCTCCCAAGAATCGAAACCATCAGGGAAACGCTCAAACCCTCAGGCAGGAGGCGGACTTGGTACAATGGTTAGAGCGAGTGCACTTTCTATCCACTTGATTCTGGCTTTCGAACTTGCTTTAGTCTAAACTGATTACTGTTTCGCTGAACAAGAGAGCTTGCTAGCAATGCGTCGGCTGCACCAAGGCTCGTCTAGATGAGATACGCACAAAATACTCGCCAAGTGGATGTGTGGCGCCATCTGGTGCAAACGCCACAAATCACAATTTTTTTCGAGAAATAGCGAACCTTTGTGGTGAAATTCCGCGTTATTCACAAGGAAAAATTATTTTTACTGAACATGCGCACTCGGTCAAAATAAATGCCTCACAGCACGAAAACAGTAGCTGCACGAATGGGCTGTCACATGGATGCTTTTCAATCAGGTGATCGTGCTTAGCCAATACGGTTGTGAGCGGCGCAGGGAAAAGAAACGCGCAAATCTAGGAGCCTGTACACTAAACCTTGGAACAAGGGACAGTCAGGGTCCACTGGCGGCGTATTCACAAAACTTCTCCGCTACAGCGCAAAGTTCCCAATTATATATACAGCGGTGTAGACTACCATGCCACGCGGACCAATAGAGTATATCTATTAGTCCACGTGGCAACGTTCTCGTGTACGGATGCAATACTGCTGTAACTACACGTACGTCTACTGCGTACTTTAGTTGTGCACATTTTCACCTAACATTCTACACAGTTTTTAAAAATAAGCTTTTTGAGTTAGAATGATTTTCATTGGCATAACATTGTCAGTGGTGCAGTACGTCAGAATGCAGCTAAGACGTGCTAACAAGACGAATGGTTAACTAGTATTGAATAGTTAACATAATGACGGTTGCTGTTAAACTCAATAATCATTCAAAGGCGTGTAGTCCACCATATTATCCATATCAGTTTTAAGAATAATGAAAAGACCGCTACCGTCGCCACTGTGGCCTAACAAATTTTGGCTTTTTAGAAGTGTTACGTGCGCTAGACAGGTTGTTTTGCCTCCAAGCTTCTCCAAAGCGCATGCATTTCGAGGAATGTAGCCGACATTTGTTAGGGAGGCAGCGCCGAGAGTAACAGCGCATTCGAAATTCTAGAAACTGGTAATCATATTTACGGTGGCCTACACACCTCGAAATATTTAACCAGCCGAACTGCAACTCTTAAACGAGTAAATATTCAATAGTGCCGCCAGCGCTGAAGGGGACAACGAGAATTTCGGAGATTCTTTTAATATTCTTCGCGCTCTTCTGTTTTCACCAGAATTCTGTCTGTTATTTAACTTTAAATATTCTTCTGTCGTTTTTATTTATAAATCTTTCAAAATTCACTCTTGGTGGTAAAATTTTGTCGTAATCTCCTAAGGAAATTTCTTTGTTTATGCCACTACACCTTGGCCATTCCCCCGCGTGCGTCTGTGCAATGTTTAATGAGGTAAATAATAATAATTGTTTTTTGGGAAAAGGAAATGGCTCAGTATCTGTCTCATATATCCCTGGACACATGAACCGCGCCGTAAGGAAAGGAATAAAAGACGGAGTGAAAGGAGAAAGGAAGAAGAGGTGCCGTAGAGGCGGGTTCCGGAATAATTTCGACCACCTGGGGATCTTTAACGTGCACTGACATGGCACAGCACACGGGCGCCTTAGCATTTTTCCTCGATAAAAACGCAGCCACCGCGGTCGGGTGCGAACCCGGGAACTCCGGATCAGTAGTCGAGCACCCTAACCACTGAGTCACCGCGGCGGGGCTAATGAGGTAAAGTGCGCGGATCGTGCTCTCTTCTCGGTCGCTCTCGCTGACCGCTGCGGAGCCTAATTCTTCGGGCTTAGTCCCTGATCTACCTGCAAGGCTGTTTACTTACGTAAATAGCCTACGTGACAGTATTAGTTAACCAGGCTAATAGTTAGCACGTCTTATTTATATTCTAGTGTACTAAAACGCTGACATTGCTAAGGCGAGATAAGGAGTCTTCTGACTCGAAAACATATTTACAAAAAAAAACGTATAACGGCTTAGGCGAACCATCCTGTATAAGAACTGCGTAGCTTTCTGGGTGGATGTTAGGAGGCGGAGGCTGTCCGTGCGCAGTAGTGTTTTCCGTTAGGTGGCGTCTGTGGACTCTGCAGAAACTACGACAGCCAAGGAGACGACAGTCAAGTCCGCAAAAAACCAATCCAAATTACCACGCGTTTCAAACGGCTTTGTGCATTCTGAACAGAGGAAGGAGAGTGCACAGTGTCAGCGGAGGAGGGGACTCATGATCCCCAAGAGAGGCCTGCCGCCATGCTTGACATTGCTCTCTTGAATGATACGCGAAAGCCCATTTAGTCCTGAAGTCTTCTGCGAGAGCAGCATAAGGTCACGTGTTTTGATCTCTTGCAACTAGGTAGTGGAGTTATTTGTATAATATTCAGAGCGCAACCATCATCATTAGCCAATCTAACCCCACAGCAAAAAAAAAGAAAAATCGGGGAGACAGCTCTACCATACGGGGCCTGGGGTCCTTTTTGCATATCACTTCGAAAATAGCGCCAATGTTCTTTATTTCAATTCTTTTTATTCTCTGGACATGTCTCCTCAGTCTACGTGTGACCCTTCTTGAGTAGCATGTGTAACTAGCTCCCTGGGTCAGTGGATACCTCTATTGTGCTTTGAGGTACGTGGCCATGGTGTCCACCTCCAGGAAACTGCTTTCGCTCGATATTTTGGGCTTAGCAATTGCGAAGCAGGAGCCTTACTTGTCTTATTGTAGCTTTTTTAAGTTCCCGATTTACCACAAGACGCACAAGGCCTCCCTTGAACCAAGTCGGACGATTTTTTTCTTTCTAGTACAATGGTAGCGCGCCCGGCTCACGACCCAAGGGCAGCGCTCCGAGTACCGGCTCGACCGCTATCCTTTTCTGCGCAGTTGCTTTCGAAGCAATCTTGAAACAAAAGCTTGAACACGCCATGCAAAGCCAAGCCACAGGGTCGAGCCGGAGCCGTTAATGCGCATGCGCCGAGCAACAGGTGCGCCACTCGTGACGTGAGAGTTGCGGCATCACCGCTGCAGCCGCCAACGATTGCGCAACCGATGCGCGTCATTGCTCGGCCCCTTCATAAGCATAGTGTGCGAAACGCTCGTTCTTCAGATGAACAATGGGCGAAGAAGCGGAAAGTCCGCGTGTATACTGCGTCCGGCATCAACGGCGACTGCGGGAAGCCACGTCGACGGATCCCGAAGTTGTGGCGTGGTATAAGACGAGTCGACAACGAGCCCAAAATGCCGTGAATGCCAAGCGCGCGGCCTAGACGCCGGAACTACGAGAGGGACGGCTCGGCAAACGACGCCGTCAAGAAGCGGAAAAATGACAGCGACAAGCCGCGAGCGAAGCTACGTATTCTTCGGGTCAGCTATCGCGTACATACCAGGTTTGACCGGAGCTGAACCAGCAGCAATTTTTCTCTCTTCGCAAGCACTGCGTACAGGTGGTAGAATGACGCCACGTCCATGAAGACCAATGAGGAACTCTGTAGTGACGTCATCACTGTTGTTCTGTGTTGATATTGCGGGATGTTTAAATTACCGTCGAGAGGTCATGCGGCTTTGACTCCACAATAATAATAATAATTGGTTTTGGGGAAAGACAAATGGCGCAGTATCTGTCTCATTTTTCGTTCGGCACCTTAACCACGCAGTAAGGGAAGGGATGAAGGAGGGAGTGAAAGAAGAAAGGAAGAGAGAAGTGCCGTATTGGAGGGCTCCGGAATAATTTAGACCACCAGGGTATCTTTAACGTGCACTGACATCGCACAGCACACGGGCGCCTTTGCGTTTTGCCTCCATCGAAACGCAGCCGCCGTGGCGGGCTTTCATCCCAGGAAATGCGGCTCAGTAGCCGAGCGCCCTAACAACCGAGCCATCGCGGCGGATACTGCTGTGGTTCAAACTGTTCCTGCAGACTTCCTACCGTCATCTGCCAACCTGACTAGATCTGCCGAGTACGTACTTGAGCACAAAGCGGGCCCAACTGGCTGCCAATCGGAATCTCGTCGATGCCGCTGCACCAGGCCGGCGGCGACATGTGAAGATTGTAGAGGGGAGACATCAACGAGGGTTCCGCGCTGCTTGACTGGAGGGATGGCGCTGGTGAAGAGGTCGGCATAGGCTGCGCCACAGTCGGCCGCTGCCCCTGCATCGCCGTTTGTGGCGACAGCAACACCCGATATGGCGTGCACGCCTGCTGTTGGGGCGGGGTAGCCTGCAAGGGCGGCAGCAGGCCAAGCTTCATGTCCAGCTGCTGCGACCACACGGACGGCGTATGCTCTGGGGCATCCCCGAAGCCGGCCGGTGGCACCTGCTGGGGTGACGGTGGCGCAAACGGCGGCGATATGAAAGAATCCATCAGGGCAGCCAAAGAGTGGTCGAAGCCACCTTCCTGGACCGGGCTGCTCGGCATTTCCTCCTCCTCCGGCATGTCCCATACGCGCGGCCTGCAAGTGCACCGGATAGGTTGGAAGTGGGAGGGTGTAAAGGCTGTTCATAGAGTTTTGTCTATCGTACATCTATGGGCGTTCGAGCTGCCATCCCGGACCAGTAGTCCTCAACGCCGTCAGTATTTTGAAAAAACGTTAGCTAACATCGCAAAACGGCACAGTAATTTGTGCTTCGCTTTTCTGCGGGTTTCTTATTTTCTGTTTCATATGCCATGAACATCGCCGCTCCGCTGTGTAATTCCACCGATTCTTCGGCGTTACTAGCAAGTGAAATGAAAAGAACGAAGTGATGTTCGTATACGTTGTCACAGCCTTCTATTTCGTCGAAGCACCGACACACCGAAAGTATAGCATGCCTTCTTTCGCCCTCACACTCCTCCGCCTTTCAAGAGGTGCTAGCGCGCAACACGTCACAGTGTACAATGCCGCAATACCCAATGAAGAGAAGAGTGATGCGCCGCAATGGCGAGCAGTGCTTTACCTGCTCCCAGCCTTGAGGGATAGTAACTAGGGTTAAAAGACGCGGAAACAAGGCAAGGAGGTTCTGTTTCGTTTATGGGGATTAACGTCCCAAAACGATTCAGGGTATGAAAGACGCTGTTATAAAAGGATTCAGAAATTTCGGCCACCTGGGGTTCGTTAACGTGCACTGACATCGCACAGAACACGGGCCTCTAGAATTTCGTCTCCATCGAAATTGTGATTGTGATTGTGATTGTTTATTGGTTTTCTTTCCAATACAAGGAAAAAAGCGAAGGGAAAGCTAAAGGCTATTGGCCTGACGAGGCTCTCTCTCCACATGCAGTTTCGTCATCATTACAAAAAACACACATTTGTTGTTCCACTTTACACATTTTAGGTCTTGCAGGATGCAGTACATATGACTATACACAAATATAAACAACGAAGAGACTAAAATATTAACAAAAGGTGCAAAGCTCAGTCATCGAGGAGAACATATGTGCATATAAAAAAAGAAGAAAAAAAAGAACGGAAAAAAAGAAAGGCGATATCCTAAACACAGAGAAAAAAACAGTACTGGTTTATAGACGCTACATATGATTTCAAGAGAAGTCACTGGTAACGAATTTCTTTCTCAATAACCAATGCTTTTACCGTTTTTTTCTTCATTGGTTTCCTTAGGTTAACATCATCAGGCAATTTGTTTAGAAGCACAGGAATTTTGTAATTTAATGCTGTTTGCCATAGTTCGTGCGCGTTCGAGGCTTTCTGCGCTCTTGCCTCCGAAGGGCGAGCGTATGTGTTTCGACAGGGCTACTACTTACGTGAAGTTTATGTTTTTGTACATACTGCAATAACTCGAAAATATAAACTTCATCACCTTTTCACCGCAATCGGATTCGAAGCCGCGTCTCTCGGGTCAGCTGCCGAGCGCCATAACCACTGAGACGCTTTGGCGGCTATAAGTTAAAGAGGATTAGGAGCAGGAGGATAAGGAGGTTTGTGTGGGCCCTGGTCTGCTTCCCTGTGTGGGGTGTGTTCTTGTTCTCATTAATATACCTTCAAAGTCGACCAATAAGCTAGAGGCAATCTTTCTTTGGGTATGAACACGGGCAGTCAAGGAGTTTCACAATTTGTTGAGGTCAAAGAGGCCTGCAGCTGGCAGGATGGCAGCGGCGAATTATCGTCTATAAATTGCCGGCTCGAGAAAAAATGAAAGGGTAAAAATTTTCTCTCCCCTTTTTCGTGGTATATATCGGCAATTAGGGTGCGCCACATAGCTTTCGCACACTGAGTGCACAGTATGCCGGAAGTCCAGCGAATGAGTGAGTAACGATGATAGGATGAGGCTTTTTTCTTGTCGGAACTGCCTCGTCTAACCGCCCGAAAAAAGAGAAAAATTCACAGGGACGCCTATTTTTCATTTTGTTTTGGCAGTGCGATAGCATCAGCAGCTGTTGATGTCTAATTTTACCGGAAGCGACGTTACCACGGGTCTGGTGATGTTTCTTCTCTACAGTAGGCGGGAATGCTCCCGTCTGGTGACGTCAATTCATTCCAGCAAATGGGAGTGCTCCCATCTGATCACGTTCCTTCCCTTCAGCCAATCACCGTAACACTGTCTTCCCGATGACGTTTCTAATGCTATCGCATTCAGACTAGGAGTCGGCCGTCGAAGCTCGCCGCTGTATGGCGGCAGCCTCTGCAGCTCACCATCCCGCAGGCGCACTTGAGGCGATGCGTACCTGTTGTGGTAGTTGATCCGCCAAAAATTGCTTTTGCCACGCGCGGCGTTTCTGTCCGGTGGGTGCGGGTGCACCTTCTCAAACCATCGCTGGAAGAGGGCGTGCCGGACAGAGCTCTGTGACAGTGAACACAGGAACGGGTCACGCATTTCAAACAAGTGGCCCCTGTTTCATGGGCACACACATATCCACACACTTCTCTACAGAGCGCTAGAACGGTGCGGTGTCGCTGCTTGCCGGGCTCCATGCAGCTTTTGAGAGACATGACAAGTAAGCCATGATTCATGCGAAGGTTTATACCCGATATGGCGATGCTTCGAGCCCTATGGCACTCTCAAGTACCGCCGCTGCATCCCGATCCGTCGTTCGAGCGTTCCTTGACAAGTGTGTGTGGAGGTCTGCACTTCCTTCATCGTGGTTAGCGAGAACAAGCTAGCACGTGGCTTCGCTTACTACCAGTGCATTCTAACGGCGCCGCGAGGAAACAGCGTATATATGCGCAGGACATGAGAGGCGTTTATTGCACATATACGCTAGTTCTTGGCGGCTCCATTGCAACGGGCTGGTGGTGCGGGATGTGTTCACATGCTCCCGCTAATCGTGACGAAGACTGTACAGCCACGAGTAAAGAAGACTAGCATTAGTGACGTGCCACAGGAGTGGCATACAGCAACACTCGGCGCTGGGGCTAAGAACACGCCGATAACTAAAGTGCTAGGTGTGTGGGCAAATCATGTCGCCGCGCCACCGCGCCGTGCTATTTTCATCACTCCGGTGACGTCTCTGTACTAATCTTTTTTACTCCCGACTTTTCCAGCAATATGACACGCAGCTGTTCATTTGTCGTGTAATCAATGGAGGAACTAAGATGATCTGTATCTATAGAATACCCCATTCCTTAGAAAATTAGGCTGATTTAACTGGAAATGGAGGCTTTGTTAGATAAGAAAGATAAAAATTCAAATTCAGATGTCGCCCATCAGACATTTTTCAAACGACGTCAGTGCTTTTTGTTTTCGAGGTCTCTCGACTGTATGCTACACTGTCACTTACATCTAGGAGGCGATCGTGAAGTTTTGTTCATAACTGACATGAACAGTTCGAATAGATTGGCGAAAAAAAGTTTCATTCTTTAATCCACATATCTCAATGCGTCTTGTGCTGCATTTGCTCCAACTAACTTCAGTATAGTGACGAAGAAGCAAATAATCTATTGTCACTAAGAGCCCAAAATGCGCTGAGTGGCTCCCAATGTACCCATAATATTCTTTTCAAGCTCATTGCCAAAAGGTAGCGCACGTTGTGATCATCGAGTGCGAATTGCTGCGAATTTCTTACGGCTCGTACCTGTGTACAATCCAAGCGTTAAAATTTTTGCTTAGCTATCTACAAAGCACTGTTCTTCGCGTCATACTTAAAATCTAATGGTATATCAATCACCTGAAATTCGTTTAGTGAAGTTTCATAATGTAACTTTTATTTCCGTGTTTGTACACTTTTCTTTTTCTTACCCCGAAGTTGTTGTTTTTTTTTCGCCAAGTACTAACTCCCAAGGAAAGTGACAGCTCTTCGCTCTCACAACTGAAAAATTCTGACAAACCCAATGGGCACTAAAACTCCACTGAACGTCCGGAGGACGTCTCAAAAGTACGCAGGACGTCCAAGGGAGTTTAAGTTCCCATTTGGAACACCACATATCATTGGAGATCTTTGAATGAGTCTCAGAGCTTCACTCACCTTCAAAGTAGTCTGCTCCTTCTTATCCATAAACATGAAATATGGATATCTCTTCCTGCAAATAGGGGGAACAAACAAAAAAGAGCGAGAACACCGTCAAAGACACTCACGGGAACATTAGACCGGGGACTACAGTTTCTCAATGACAATACACACACTGGAGCATGCCTCTATACACCGAAGCTGGCGCACACTGAGCGTGGCGCACAGTGGCCATTTCTTTTTTTTTTCTGATAAAAGTGACAGACGCTGTCATCGCCGCCTCGCATCTCGCTACGCAGCCATCAGTTCCGCGTTTTTTAAATCCCTCAGTATTTAACCCTACAGGACAACGTTTCTCATATTCACGCTTAGATTACGGTTATTTACTCGACGGCAAACGCGGTGTGGTGTTTGCAGTGTAATCTACTGCTGGCAAGTATGACCAGAGTGTGGTGCTTGCAACTGGGCCACGTTGTCATAAGCCAAGTGACCGTGCAGCAAGCAGTCACGGTTGTGGCCGTAGTCTTGTAACCGGCATAAGCTCATTAAAATATCGTTTTCAGTATCAGCTAATGATCGTTTCCTCGTGTGTACCCGACACGCGCTTTCAGCCCAAGTGTCGTGACAGGAAAGGCGGGTCAGATCCGGGGTCACACAGAAGCTAGATGCGTATTTGGGCTCTAACCAGAGCGAATATAAGCGGACATGTCTGCTTCGTTATCCAAGTGCTCCACCCGTGGGAGAGCTGTAGCCAGCAGAAAACCGCTTAAGTCCTCGCCGGTACCCGGATTTGAACCCTGTGCATCCAGCATACGAGGGAATTCCCTGTGGTCAAAGGGTCAGAACTCGCTGCAACTCTCCTCGCATACAACGAGCAACACCTGAAGCGTTAATCGCAGGTAATCGCGATTTGACTTTCGCTACGAAGCTTCGCGCTGCTGCTAAAGACGAGAGTTGGGTTTTACACACTCTAAACATGAATACGCCTATATGAAAATAAGAAGGGAGAAAGCGGTATTTTACCGCACCACTCTCTTTGTAATTGGGAGTGCCTTAGAGGACAAAAATTTATTGCGCGATAAAGTGTCCCTGCCCGTGTGGCCTAAAAGGAAGCCTACTCTATTTTCACTCCCTTCTGTTTACAGTCTAAGGCAGTAGTTTCAACTTGGTGTAGCATGAGATACCTGATTCCATAACGTGGGTTAGCGCATTAACTTTTAACGGTGTCTTAGATAGACGAGAACACAGCTAGTACCGATATCCTTGTACTTATGAAATACTTTTTCACGCTTATTTTATGTCTGTGCATGGACAAGAGGCTAGCCAAGCGCTTGGGCTTCCGAACCGAAAGCTTGCTTGAGTTTACATTTCACGCTGGTTACGCTAAAGACGCTTTAAAGGGAGAGCTAAGACAAAAAGGTTAGACAAAAAACCACACACCGTTCATCTTTACCAAAGACAGAACAAGACGATTGCTCATGACACGGTCCTTTATGCTGTGGTATGAGCCTGTCAGAAAGTGAACGGTGCAGGACCAAGGCTCTGGGTGCTTGCCAACGTTTCAACAAGAACACTTGTCTTCGCCCAGACGATGGCAAATCCTCTTGTCAAAACATTGGCAAGCCCCCTGACGCTTTCCCGTCCGTTGTTCACTTTGTGATTATCAAGAACCATCTGCCCAACCACTGTCGACCATGGACTGGTATACACCAGGAGGTCAAGCTGGCTCTTACTTAATCACAAGTAACGTTACTACAGCCTCTGGTCGCAATTTAGCAGGAGGTCTCCACAACACCCTCCCCCGAAAAAAGAAAGCGAGGGACTTACTTCAACGCCTCGTACACGTGCTGTGCACGCAGTGCCTGTAGCGGGCTTTCATGGATCGCCTGGGCCACCAACTGCACCAGCTTGCCCGGAGGCCTGCGGACAATGGTGCCAGCAGGAAGCAGCTCGGCCAGCGGACCCGGAGGCAGCTCGGGCACGGTGCACGTGTCGTCGGGGCTGGATATGGTGCGGGTGCGGCAAGAACGCTTGGCGGGCTCTGAAGAAGTGCCCGGCCACAACCGGCGATGCCGCGGTTAGGGTTCATTTCAAGGCTTAGCGGAAGTGTCTCCTCGCACGCCAAAAGCAGCCAAGCGTTGCGCGCCTTCTCTTGACCGAGAGAGCCCTTCTTATTTTATCACCGTGGCAGGATTTTGTATGGGCGAAAGTGCGCGCATTTAAACAGCTTCTCACAAATCGAGCCTTGTCTGTAGTACGGATGTGGCAGAGTGCATAAACTGAAATGCTGCGTCAACGGTACACTCTAAAAGAGAAAGGAGTAAAAAGCGAGAAACCTGTCTTTCACCAATAACCCTTTTATAAAGCGAAGAGCGCTAGTGGACAGCTTACTCCCAGTTTACTCCCATATAGACATATTCATGTTTAGAGTCTGCGCGCCGTTTGCGCAAAGGCCACAACTATGTAAAGCAACGACAGTACGAACTAAAGATATGTACAACAGCCATGCACAATTTGTAATCTGCCAACTTGTAGTGAGCGATCTCTAGTTCAAAAAAAAATCTTTGTTAGAAAAAATGTTTGCTAGAATCCGAAAAGTTTTCGTTCTGTTGACACACAGTAACAGAATAGAATCAGATAGGTAAAGCACTGCCCGGTGAGGTCTAACCAGATGGTGCTCTCATTACCTTTTAGAGGCAAAGCTCTAAAAATAATGCCGATTCGAGATTGAGGTATTGACCTTTAGCATGAAAAAATTAAAAATGAGAAATATTGCCGCTTTTGAGACTCGAACCCGCTGCGGCACGGAGAGATCAGGTTCGCTGCCCACTGCACGACAGCGCGATTATTTTTCCTTTCTTGCATAGAAAACAAACCCGCTACGCTACCAAATACTTTACTAGCACCCATACTATTCCGAAATGCCGACACATACTCTCATGTCTTCGTATACTGCACTCTATCAGCACATCGAGATTGGGAGAAACATACACAAGCGTCAAGAATTGGCGACCAATCAGGCCGTCTGTACCACGCAGCATACACCCCCCGCACCAAGCCACACTGCTCACTAAACAGAAGCTTAGACGATAGAAGAGGATCTGCGTGTCAATCTATCATGCGGCTCTTCCGCAGGCAAAGTGTCCAATCATCATTAACATATCGCACGGAATCCCGGAGTCTAGAAGTACCAGGAAGAGCCTTATATTCTAAGGCGAAATCTCACTATCCTTTTTGATAGTTCTCTGCAGAATGTCCCAGAAAAACACTGTATCACGGGATGGCTTGAGTAACGAATTCTACATTACGTTTTAGCATTGCGTAACGCCTCTCTTGTCGTCGTTTAACGCAGAATATAAAATATTTGGAGAAATCCTTTCCTACCGCTTGCACCTTGTGGCGCCGGAATTAATTGGCTCGCGTCAAGCGAGAGTCATTCGAGGTCGCAGTATCCGAACTCATATACATATTGCACGTTCGGTGTTGGAGTCGGTAACAGATGAGGCCGGTCAGATTGTTCTAATTAAGAGTGATCTTGCGAAGGCCCTTGACAAGGTGCATCATCCGTTCTTGTTCGCAGTCATGGAACGTGCAAACATTGTAGATGCATTGCATAAGGGCATTAGGCTATGCTATGAATAGTCCAATATAATGCTGATCGTAAATCACGACCATACGAAATAAATTCCACTAATCTCGTCTGCCCAGCAGGGCGGCCCATTATCACTTGTGTTATTTGCTTTACACCTACAACCCTTGCGCTTTAGTATCAGCAGATCCCAAGCTATTTCAATATTTTCACTTGATAAGCATGAAATTAGAATTTTAGCGTATGCTGATGCGGTGCGCCCTCTTCAGTTCATATTAGAGGAGTGTGCTTGAAGCTTTGCATTTAGCAGCGCAGTTCTGTGACGTCTCTGGCGCGGCTCTTGATTTGTAAATATTTAAAGGATTCTGGTTGGGTTACTGGGGCACGAAAAATAATCGTTTTGCTGGCATTAGCACCCCAGGACTTTCAATCCCTAGAGTACCTTAGAGTTCCCTTTCATCAGGCCTCGAATAATTGGGCCGGTCCTACTTAGAGTCAAAATTTTCTCTGTGAGGCGCCAAACGCTAGCGTTAATGGGTCGGGAGCTCTCAATATCTAACATATTAAGTTTTTCTGTAAACGAAAGGCGTGTAGCCTACGGTGAATAATATCTATATTATTTTTTAGAATTTAGAAAACGTGGCTGATCTCGGCGCGTTAGGCCAACAAACTCTGGCTAAATAGCGCCAAAATACATGAGGTTTCGAGAAGCTTGCAGGCAAAGCAACCTCTACAGTCCACGTAACTCGTCTATATAGCCAAAAATTTGTTGGGTCAAACCTACTAAGGCAACCGCGTTTTCTAATTTCCTAAAACTATTATAAATATTACTTACGGCAGGCTACACGTCTATCAATAACAAAGTAACGCAACAGGAATAGCTAAAAAGTTACCCATTCAGAAATAGTTCACCAACCTGCGTGTAGCACGCCTCAGCTGTTTTCTGATGTATTACACCACTGACAATGCTATGCCGAAAAAAGCGATCTTTTAACTCTGGAAACTTGTTTTAAAAAATTGTGTAAACTCCGAAGTTAAACACCCTGCATAAACGAGCAGCATCCATGGTAAAATATAGTGGTATGTGACAGCCGACGGTAACCGCTCGAAGATTGCCCCGTCTCTGCAAAGCGTCTACTACAAACGTGAAGTGCGGCTTTACCGCACAACTTGTATTCTTTCTGCACCAACTTCAAAAGTCTAAGCTTAACTCTAGGTACTTGCACACTAACTGTTATCATGATGAAAGTTTTGTTCGGATGTGGTACAAGTCTCTCTCTCACCACGGCACCTCTTTGTGGTATCCACGTATCCCCAGGAGCGGGACCGGCGGCTGTGGCTGGGAAGGGAAGAGTCCCTCCCTTTGAGCCCTACGACCGTGCTCAGGTCCGGCTCGATGCTTTCCAAGTACTCCGTGGCAAGGTCGTCCATTAGATCTTCGTTGAACTGCGAGTAAGACAGAGGCGAGGGTAAAAGACACGCTATATAGATTCTGCCTTGCAGCATAGCTTACTTCTATGCAGCCATGAAAAAAATGCTTACGTCAAATTAGGCCGAGACGGCAAAGACTCGGCCAAGCAGCTTAGGCGGCGGTTATATTGTGAACGAAGCAGAAGCACAGCGACCGCCAACGCGCATTGGCGGCTCCGCTATCCATCCGATAGCTCGCTGTACTTAGATCGCGCAATAATAAGCCCACCAGTGCTAAGAAGAGTTGACATGCGCTACTTGAGACCTTTGCTGCGATGACCGGCGCAAAGTTTTATACCGTTACTTCTACTAGTCGGCCTCCGAGTTGGGCTGATTCCACGGATAGAATACAAGATGGCGGCCTCAATAGCAACGACATCACATAGACAGGGAAGCTCTACTTCTCGCGTTTCGGGTCATAGCGTTACGCGTTATAAAGCAAATCGTAGCCCAGTGGTTTCCATGTTACCCGAGGCGGTTACGTAATGGAATTAAATAATAACAGGAGGCAGTGTCATGCCCGAGCACTAAAAAAGAGAACTAAACTAAGTCGACCGGTGTATATATCCCTCTTTCAGGCGTCAAAGTGGGCAGCACTTTCAACATTCGTCTAAAAGGAAAGCCGTATGCCGCAGAATTGTCCTGCTCGCATCATAAAATTCAGTCATTTTTACATAAACTTAATAGTTCGGTTAGAGGTTAGCTCGTGGCAGGGATTCGAACCGGAGACCTACGTACACCCTGTTCCACGTCTTTACGAACCTTCATATGAGCATATTTTGTAAAACAGCGCCAACAACGCCGCATAAGAGTGACACGGGACAGAGCTCGCCCGGTGTCTTTCTTGCTCTTCTCCGACGTTGTTCGCGCAGTTTTACAAAAGATGCATCTGTACCAACTAGCCCTATTAATCGTCTACTTCATACGAGCATTGCGGCTCAACCCTTTGTCCCCGAATGTTCGTGGTTGTGGCACACGATTTCGCGCTTGGTGCGCCATAAACTTACTAGCCAAGTTAGAACCAACGTCCTGGCAGAGATTCGAACCAGCGACCTATGTCAGGTATGTTAAGGCTCGATATTCGATCACTGACTAAGCGTCAGCAAATTTTTTTCACTGTTCTCGACTAATCGTCTGCATGTAACTCAGCTGTAGTTTCTCAGTGCCACGAGATTGTTGCCACGTCGTGAGTGCCGTCATTCTGACCAATTCTCGATGGCCTCCTGCGAAAGCTCCTTCGTCGAGCATATACAGCTCACCGGTCATACTTCTGCTCATGCGGTTTGGCTGGTTCTGCATCTTCAGCGTTCTAAATGCCTCCAGGGTTGTAGGAGCTAGTGTTCTTAATCGTCCTTAGCTTAGGAACCCTAGGAGGAATTTTTAGAGCGGCCCACTAGACATCTAAAAATCGAGCGACACCCCCCGCCTCCCCCCCCCCCCCCCCCCAGGAGCTGTACTATCGCGATGGAAAGAAACGCGAGCAACGCGGGCTGCGGAGGCTGATTTGTTTGACGAGCGGCAGACGGGTTTCCGTGGTATGCGGTGCACGGCTGATTCTATATCGGACGTTGTTACAGCGCTGGAGCATGCCAGGGCGGCAGGCCAGGTTGCGTTGCTGCTACTACTGGACGTCTCGGGCGCTTCTGACAATGTTCACCGCGCACCAATTCTCGCGGTGCATGAGGGGCTGGTGTGAGCGGGCGCCTTTTGCGATACGTTCATGGCTTCCTGAGCGGGCGCACCATCCTGTACGAGTAAGGGGTAAGCTCTCCAAACCTCGCCCGGTGGACATGGGTGTGCCGCAGGGCTCTGTCCTATCACCATTCCTGTTTAATGTGGCCATATCGGTGGTGTCGGCCTCCCTCCCCACGAGCGGCCGACACCATGTGTACATGCCCATATATGCAGACGACATAGCTCTGTGGTGCCGGGGACCACCGGGCGAGGCGTTCCGCGTGCGGGGGTGTCTTCAGGGAGCCCTGACCGCAATCGATTCCAGCTTGCGTGGCATTGGTCTGTCGTTGAGCGCGGACAAATCGGTGGCCATGGCCTGCGTTTCGCGCTCGCGCGCGCACCTTGCGCCACTGTCACTGGACGGGACTCCGATTGCTTGGCGTAAGTCGGTGCGGTACCTTGGCATGGACGTCGACTGGCGCCTTTCCTAACGCCCCGCGGCGACCAAGGCCTGTCTGCAGATGAGGAGGATCACCGCCGCCGTGCACAAGCTCACCGCTCGAGGCCAGGGCATCTCCCAGCAAGCCGCGCTGCGGCTATACAATGCCGCATCTTTGGGGGCGGTGCTCTATGCGCTGCCGCTCGTCACGGTGCGCAAGCCGTGCTGGAAGAAACTCGAGCTTCAGCACCACAAGTCCCTGCGCGTGTGCCTAGGCCTGCCCAAAAACTAGGCCTGCCTAGTTTTTGCGGCGCAGGCCTGTGCCTAGGCCTGCGCCGCAACGTTGGCCGAGGCAGGAGCATGGCCATCTGAGCTCCAAGCAGCGCGAAGGGCACTGAATCACATCGACCGGCTTCACCGCGCACCGGACGGCGGCTCTCTGCTGCAGCGTATGCGCTCGCACCCGCGCTCACGAATGGGCGCGGCGCTGCTCGAGTATGAGCAATTGACACAAGGCCCACCTGCCTACGGCTCCTGCGCGCCCTGGCCTGCTGCCTCGGAGGTACAGCGAGAGATCGTCGGCATTACGGGAAAGCGGAGCACACCCCTCTGTGCTGTGCAGCAGCTGGCCAGAGCCGTCATACACGAGGAGCTACAGGACCATCTCCTAGTGTACAGCGACGGCTCAGTGGCCCGCGACAGCTGCTCCCTTGCTGCGGGGGCCACCATCCCCGCCCTGCGACTGCACAGCCAGCAACACGCAGCCTTCCTGGGCTCCTCCACCACGGTGGAGTTCATGGGGATCCGGCTCGGACTGGACCTGCTGCTGACCCTCGGCCCTCCGCCGCCCAGGAGTGCCCTGCTGTGCGACTCCCGCGCCGCCCTCAGCCGCCTGCAATCTAACGGCCGCGGTGCCCCACTAGTGCGGGAAATTCGCTCGCGCATCGAGCGCCTCGCGCAGAGAGGTTGTGCCGTGAGTTCACACTACGTGTCCGGTCACTGCGGCATCGCCGGCAACGAAGAAGCTTACGACCTCGCGACCGCTGCACACCAAATACCTGCCAGCGATCTGCCCCTTGCGCTGGAGGACGTGCGTGGGGCTATCCTCGACCATCTCCGAAAGCAGCACCCCGACCCACGAATCGCGGGAGGTGAGCGCATCGACAGTGTCACCTGCTGTCGCGCACTTACAGGGTCACAACGTGCAATGATACTCCGCGCGCGCATTGGCTGCGTGTGGCCCGGGGAACGACGGGTGGGTCACGGAATCGCGACGAGTGATGTGTGTGACGGATGCGGTGCAGTCGAAACACTAGGACACCTGCTCCTTCACTGTGCCGCGTTCGCCGATGCTGGTCGCGATATGCTCGCGGCCTATAGGGCGCAGGGCATACTACCAGACTCCATCAAGACGCTATTGTGTCCGCAGGGCAGAGCGCGCACTCGTGAGCGAACTTTGGCGACCCTCTGTGCATTCCTCGAACACACGGGCTTGACGTCCCATCTAATCTCCATCAGGTAGTTACACGCAGCGACCGAACGCTCCGCGAGTGTTACCTTGAGCGATTAATAACAGGACGCCCCACTCCAGTCGTAACCAACACAGTGCTCTGTGCACGTGTTATTTAATTCCTCTAAAATGAACTAATCACGCGCACAACCTGGACACATTTCTTGTTGTGTAAATAGTTTGTACATATTACTTCTCCCCTATCCTCTCTTCCTGTCCCCTCACCTCTTTCATTTCATTTCTCCATTCTGCCTGCTATAATTTATTTCCGCTGCCCCAACTCAGGTGCATCAGTATCGATGGCAGATGCCGGGGATAGTAAAAATCTTTTCCTTCATTTTTACTATTATTTTTAATAAAACCACTACCACCATGGAACGGCTACACGCTCAGCTGTTCGAATTTGTTTGCATCGCGCTTTTACATCGCTAGTACGAAAACGACGTTAGAGTCGTCCTGGAATGCATCATGGACGACTCTAGCGTGTTCTTGCTGTCACCCCTTACAGAAGTTTTCTATAGATCGTCTATAAGCATCTTGTAGACGATACTCCCTTTCTATATATGTTTATTTTTGTCTAATCATTGTCTATAGACTGTCTACAGACATAAATCTACAGAAATTGTATAGCCACTAATCTATAGATTGCGTATAGAAAGTCTATAGGATTTTTATTGCTTTCGTCTGTTCTCCAGGGTTCAACTATAGAAAGTCTATAGGCTCTATAGACAAAAGATTATGGACAGTCTAAAGACTATAAAGAATGTTTTGTAAGGGGGCGAAGTAAACGCGCGATGGATTAAATTCGAACACAGGAGCTTGTAGGCGCTTCATTCTTCACGTTTCTTTTCATCATGATAGTACATTTCCGACAAAGGCTATACATGCTAGTGCCCCCCGGACGCGAGATGGACGAATGCCGTCAGGCTCAAAAGGAAGGAAGGAAGGAAGGAAGGAAGGAAGGAAGGAAGGAAGGAAGGAAGGAAGGAAGGAAGGAAGGAAGGAAGGAAGGAAGGAAGGAAGGAAGGAAGGAAGGAAGGAAGGAAGGAAGGAGGGAAGGAAGGAAGGAAGGAAGGAAGGAAGGCCTCAGACGTTGCTGGCACATACCCACTACGGGGGAGTGGCCAAGACACAGGCGGTTAATTACTCATCACCTCTGCCTCTGCTTCCGGCTCTTCCTCCTCCTTGGAGACAAGGCTGCACTCCATCACAGCACCGCGGGGCGGCTGATCATCAGCCGACGAGCCGGGCTTCTTCTTCGCCTTCTTGGGGACGCGATCCCGGCCACGGCGTCGCCGTTTCTCGCCGGATTCTTCATCTTTCTTGCGGGGCTGCTTCGAGCGCTCTGCGTTAAAGCGTGGGATAGCAGGCGTTGGTTTTCGGGGCACTTCACCCTGCGCGCAATACACAGTAAACACTAATAGGCTAGGTGGGACTAAACAGGAAGTGAGCTGTCCTCTAGGTTGCGCTGAAGGCCAGATTTCTTTCCTTTTTACTCCTTTTTGTTTACAGTGTAGCTTTGCTCACACACTTCTATGACTATTTCGTCGTCTATGATTTCGAGACGCATGACTTGCATGGAATCGACGAGATAGCTATCATTTATCCGCGCAAAAACAAATACTGGCGTAAATAATAGACAGAGGGACCTAAGGGATGGCCGTGCACATATACCGGGTGTTGCTACTAAGGAGTTTTTCACTGTTTTTTTTTAAATAGGCCTTTTTAGTTAGAAGAGCGCTTTTTCGCCATTGCATTTTCAGGGGTGTAGCGCATCAGAACACTAGAGACGCTAATTAGTAGGCTGCTTAACTAATATTTGATGTGTAGTTTTCTAACTGTTATTGTTAGTCTGCTAATTTGTGGGAAACTTGTAGCCGACCGGAAGGAAAATCTATGTAGTTTTTTTAGAATTACAAGAACGCAGTTACCCTCGGCGCTGTGGCCCAACAAACTTTGCCTATATCGCGCCAAAATACATGCGCTTTCGAGAAGGTTGCAGGCAAAGGAACACCTCCAATGCATGTACCTTGTCGAAATAAGGAAAATTTTGGACTCCACAGCGCCTAAGGTAACTGGGTTTTTGAAATTATATAATCCTAACAGAGACTAACAGTAGTAGTAAGAGTAACAGCAAGAAGTTCACTATTAACTAGCCTACTAGTTTGAACGTCTTAGCAGTATTCTGACGCGCAACGCTGCTAACCATGTTTTCTGAAAAAAACGCACTTCTAACTCAGAACGCCCCTGTTACATTATCTTTAAAACATTTAGAGCATCTTAGGTGAAACACCCGGTGTAAATAAGTGGTGCGGCAATGCAGAACTTTCCTCTGTGCTTTGGACGTTCGATATGTTTCTTTATCCTGGGCATTTTCGAGCACATAACGAGATGTTCGAAGCGCGGGAATCTCAATCAGATTTAGCGAAGGTGAATTTGGAAATACCAGAAAATGTGGACCAGGGCTTCTTGTTCCCGGGGTGCCACCTCCTACTGTGTGGAAGTGAAGACTAGAAATTACCGCAGGAATTCCGAATTCTTGTAAATCGCGTTACTAATGGAACTGAAAATTGGTGGTTGCGGAAAGGAAATGGCGCAGTATCGGTGTCACACCTCGCCGGACACCTGTACCGCACCGTAAGAGAAGGGATGAAGGAAGGACTAATGAACAGAACTGAAACTTAAAAATTGGTTTTTGGGGAAAGTAAATGGGGAAAGGTAATGCCCCCGCCGCGGTGGCTCAGTGATCAAAGCACTCGGCTACTGGTCCGAAGTTCCAGGGATCGAACCCGACAGCGGCGGCTGCGTTTCGATGGAGGCAAAACGCTAAGGCGCCCTTGTGCTGTGCTATGTCATTGCAAGTTAAATATCCCCGGGTGGTCGATAATATTCCGGAGCCCTCCACTACGGCACCTTTCTGTTCCTTTCTTCTTTCACCCCCTCCTTTATCCCTTCCCTTACGGCTTGGTTCAGGTGTCCAACGATATATGAGACAGATACTGCGCGATTTCCTTTCCTCCAAAACCAATTATATGAAAGGAAATGGCGGAGTAACCGAGCGCCCTAATCACTGAGCCACAGCGGCGGATGAACAGAATGCAATTCACGAAGAAAAAAAAAACTGGCTGCAATGCTGAACCCTCATGATGTCAGTAGTTTTTTTTTTTTTGCTCGGCTAAAAAAGCTGCATAAAGCTCTGGCACGCAGCCGCAGCGACCGGAAGGCGTACTCACGACCTCAATGGCTGATGAGCAGGTTTCCCCAACATCACTACGTGTGGAAACGCAGCGTAATGTTCGTTATAGTATATAGCTTCGGAAAAATTTATTCACACACTTTTCAGCGAAAGAAACTGAAGGCTATTTACTGCCTCTCAAAATATTTGTCTCCAGCAAATGATTTAAACCTTTCACTCGATACTATGAAGACCGATGTAGTAAACCTAAGATGCGGCAGCACAGCTCGCCAGACTCCAAAGGGGCAGCTGTTAAAATAACAATACTAAGGTCAGTGGAGCACTGAGCAGTGGAATTTATACTGGAGGATTTAATTAAATTAACACAATACATAAATAAGTGTAGTATATGAAAAAGCAAAGAAATAAAATATAATAAAAAGCAACACATAAGTCAGGGATTTTATTGGTTTCAACATCGCCTGGGGCATATGAAGTTCTCGGGTTATTATAAAGCGTTTCCACTGACTCTATTGAAAGACGCGTGAAATGGGATTTAAATTAAATGCGGACTGCACCGTCCTCACTTAACTTATCTGATAGACTTAGGCTGAGGTCGATTTTAACGCGACAGCCTTAAGGAACACGTGTCGCAGAAAAGGCGGTGTCGTCGGCGTTGGCGTTTTTGGCCGTGAGATAAAATGGCGCATCTCGGTGGACACCTGAACCACGCCATAGGGGAGAGGATTTAACGCGACTGCGTTCATCACGTGCCCTGTTTGCAGCGGCGAATGGCTCACGCCATGCGAGCCCTCATCATCTCGCGCAGCTAAGCGGGCGCTAATAAAATACCGCTTCCATCTCAAGCATCCGCGCAAATGCGCGAGCGAGCGCCGATAAGAAGCGCGCGTAAAATAACTTCCAGTAACAGCCCGCGGACATCGTACAGATAGGCTCAGCGCGACTCGGTGCCGGTCACTTTGAAAGCCCGCGGAGGACGAGCATGTAGGCCAACATGGCGGCTATCCGCCCAGGCTTAGCGCGACTCGGTGCCGGTCACTTTGAAAGCACGTGGAGGACGAGAAAGTAGCCCATCATGGCGGCTATCCGCCCAGGCTTAGCGCGACTCGGTGCCGGTGACTTTGAAAGCCTCCGGAGGAGGAGAAAGTAGGCCATCACACCGGCTATCTGCCAAGGCTTAGCGCGACTCCGTGCCGGTCACTTTGAAAGCCCGCGGAAGAGAAGAAAGTAGACCAACATGTTGGCTATACGCCCAGGCTTAGCACGACTCGGTGCCGGTCACTTTGAAAGCACGCGGAGGACGAGAATGTAGGCCATCATGGCGGCTATCCGCCCAGGATTAGCTCGACTGAGTGCCGATCACTTTGAAAGCCCGCGGAGGACGAGAAAGTAGGCCAACATGGCGGCTATCCACCCAGGATTAGGGCGACTCGGTGCCGGTCACTTTGAAAGCCCGCGGAGGACGAGAAAGTAAGCAAGCATGGCGGTTATCCGCCGAGGATTAGCACGACTCGGTGCCGGTCACTTTGAAATCCCGCGGAGGGCGACAAAGTAGGCAAGCATGGCGGCTATCCGCCCAGGCTTGGCGCGAATTGGTGCCGGTCCATTTGAAAGCCCGCGGAGGGCGAGAAAGTAAGCCAACATGGCGGCTATCCGCCCAGGATTAGCGCGACTCGGTGCCGGTCCATTTGAAAGCCCGCGGATTGCGAGAAAGTAAGCAAACATGGCAGCTATCCGCCCAGGATTAGCGCGACTCGGTGCAGGTTCATTTGAAAACCCGCGGAGGGCGAGAAAGTAAGCCAACATGGCGGCTATCCGCCCAGGATTAGCGCGACTCGGTGCCGGTCCATTTGAAAGCCCGCGGAGGGCGAGAAAGTAAGCCAACATGGCGGCTATCCGCCCAGGATTAGCGCGACTCGGTGCCGGTCCATTTGAAAGCCCGCGGAGGACGAGAAAGTAGGCCAACATGGCGGCTATCCACCCAGGATTAGGGCGACTCGGTGCCGGTCTCTTTGAAAGCCCGCGGAGGACGAGAAAGTAGGCCAACATGGCGGCTATCCGCCCTGGCTTAGCGCGACTCGGTGCCGGTCACTTTGAAATCCCGCGGAGGGCGACAAAGTAGGCAAGCATGGCGGCTGTCCGCCCAGGCTTGGCGCGACTCGGTGCCGGTCACATTGAAAGCCCGCGGAGAGCGAGATAGTAGGCCAGCATGGCGGCTATCCACCCAGGATTAGCGCGACTCGGTACCGGTCACTTTGAAATACCACGGAGGACGAGAACGTAAGCCAACATGCCGGCTATCCGCCCAGGATTAGCGCGACTCGGTGCCGGTCACTTTGAAAGCCCGCGTAGGACGAGAAAGTAAGCCAACATGGCGGCTATCCGCCCAGGATTAGCGCGACTCGGTACCGGTCACTTAGAAAGCCCGCGGAGGACGAGAAAGTAACCCAACATGGCGGCTATCCGCCCAGGATTAGCGCGACTCGGTACCGGTCACTTAGAAAGCCCGCGGAGGACGTGAAAGTAAGCCAACATGGCGGCTATCCGCCCAGGATTAGCGCGACTCGGTACCGGTCACTTAGAAAGCCCGCGGAGGACGTGAAAGTAACCCAACATGGCGGCTATCCGCCCAGGCTTGGAGCGACTCGGTGCCGGTCACTTGTAAAGCCCGCGGAGGACGACAAAGTAAGCCAACATGGCAGCTATCCGCCCGTGATTAGCGCGACTCGGTGCCGGTCACTTAGAAAGCCCGCGGAGAACGTGAAAGTAGGCCAACATGGCAACTATCGGCCCGGGGATGGCGCGACTCGGTGCCGGTCACTTGGAAAGCCCGCGGAGGACGAGAAAGTAACCCAACATGGCGGCTATCCGCCCAGGATTAGCGCGACTCGGTACCGGTCACTTAGAAAGCCCGCGGAGGACGTGAAAGTAACCCAACATGGCGGCTATCCGCCCAGGCTTGGAGCGACTCGGTGCCGGTCACTTGTAAAGCCCGCGGAGGACGACAAAGTAAGCCAACATGGCAGCTATCCGCCCGTGATTAGCGCGACTCGGTGCCGGTCACTTAGAAAGCCCGCGGAGAACGTGAAAGTAGGCCAACATGGCAACTATCGGCCCGGGGTTGGCGCGACTCGGTACCGGTCACTTAGAAAGCCCGCGGAGGACGAGAAAGTAACCCAACATGGCGGCTATCCGCCCAGGATTAGCGCGACTCGGTACCGGTCACTTAGAAAGCCCGCGGAGGACGTGAAAGTAACCCAACATGGCGGCTATCCGCCCAGGCTTGGAGCGACTCGGTGCCGGTCACTTTTAAAGCCCGCGGAGGACGACAAAGTAAGCCAACATGGCAGCTATCCGCCCGTGATTAGCGCGACTCGGTGCCGGTCACTTAGAAAGCCCGCGGAGAACGTGAAAGTAGGCCAACATGGCAACTATCGGCCCGGGGTTGGCGCGACTCGGTGCCGGTCACTTGGAAAGCCCGCGGAGGACGAGAAAGTAAGCCAACATGGCGGCTATCCGCCCGGGATTAGCGCGACTCGGTACCGGTCACTTAGAAAGCCCGCGGAGGACGAGAAAGTAAGCCAACATGGCGGCTATCCGCCTGGGATTAGCGCGACTCGGTACCGGTCACTTAGAAAGCCCGCGGAGGACATGAAAGTAAGCCAACATGGCGGCTATCCGCCCAGGCTTGGAGCGACACCGTGCCGGTCACTTGTAAAGCCCGCGGAGGACGACAAAGTAGGCCAACATGGCAGCTATCCGCCCGTGATTAGCGCGACTCGGTACAGGTCACTTAGAAAGCCCGCGGAGAACGTGAAAGTAGGCCAACATGGCAACTATTGGCCCGGGATTGGCGCGACTCGGTGCCGGTCACTTGGAAAGCCCGCGGAGGACGAGAAAGTAAACCAATATGGCGGCTATCCGCCCACCATTAGAGCGACTCGGTGGCGGTCACTTGGAAAGCCCGCGGAGGACGAGAAAGTAAGCCAACATGGCGGCTATCCGCCCGGGATTAGCGCGACTCGGTGCCGGTCACTTGTAAAGCCCGCGGAGGACGACAAAGTAGGCCAACATGGCGGCTATCTGCCCGGGATTGGCGCGACTCGGTGCCGGTCACTTGTAAAGCCCGCGGAGGACGAGAAAGTAGGCCAACATGGCGGCTATCCGCCCAGGCTTGGCGCGACTCGGTGCCGGTCGCTTGGAAAGCCCGCGGAGGACGAGAAAGTAAGCCAACATGGCGGCTATCCGCCCGGGATTAGCGCGACTCGGTACCGGTCACTTAGAAAGCCCGCGGAGGACGAGAAAGTAAGCCAACATGGCGGCTATCCGCCCAGGATTAGCGCGACTCGGTACCGGTCACTTAGAAAGCCCGCGGAGGACGTGAAAGTAAGCTAACATGGCGGCTATCCGCCCAGGCTTGGAGCGACTCGGTGCCGGTCACTTGTAAAGCCCGCGGAGGACGACAAAGTCGGCCAACATGGCGGCTATCCGCCCAGGATTAGCGCGACTCGGTACCGGTCACTTAGAAAGCCCGCGGAGGACGAGAAAGTAACCCAACATGGCGGCTATCCGCCCAGGATTAGCGCGACTCGGTACCGGTCACTTAGAAAGCCCGCGGAGGACGTGAAAGTAAGCCAACATGGCGGCTATCCGCCCAGGATTAGCGCGACTCGGTACCGGTCACTTAGAAAGCCCGCGGAGGACGTGAAAGCAACCCAACATGGCGGCTATCCGCCCAGGCTTGGAGCGACTCGGTGCCGGTCACTTGTAAAGCCCGCGGAGGACGACAAAGTAAGCCAACATGGCAGCTATCCGCCCGTGATTAGCGCGACTCGGTGCCGGTCACTTAGAAAGCCCGCCGAGAACGTGAAAGTAGGCCAACATGGCAACTATCGGCCCGGGGATGGCGCGACTCGGTGCCGGTCACTTGGAAAGCCCGCGGAGGACGAGAAAGTAACCCAACATGGCGGCTATCCGCCCAGGATTAGCGCGACTCGGTACCGGTCACTTAGAAAGCCCGCGGAGGACGTGAAAGTAACCCAACATGGCGGCTATCCGCCCAGGCTTGGAGCGACTCGGTGCCGGTCACTTGTAAAGCCCGCGGAGGACGACAAAGTAAGCCAACATGGCAGCTATCCGCCCGTGATTAGCGCGACTCGGTGCCGGTCACTTAGAAAGCCCGCGGAGAACGTGAAAGTAGGCCAACATGGCAACTATCGGCCCGGGGTTGGCGCGACTCGGTACCGGTCACTTAGAAAGCCCGCGGAGGACGAGAAAGTAACCCAACATGGCGGCTATCCGCCCAGGATTAGCGCGACTCGGTACCGGTCACTTAGAAAGCCCGCGGAGGACGTGAAAGTAACCCAACATGGCGGCTATCCGCCCAGGCTTGGAGCGACTCGGTGCCGGTCACTTGTAAAGCCCGCGGAGGACGACAAAGTAAGCCAACATGGCAGCTATCCGCCCGTGATTAGCGCGACTCGGTGCCGGTCACTTAGAAAGCCCGCGGAGAACGTGAAAGTAGGCCAACATGGCAACTATCGGCCCGGGGTTGGCGCGACTCGGTGCCGGTCACTTGGAAAGCCCGCGGAGGACGAGAAAGTAAGCCAACATGGCGGCTATCCGCCCGGGATTAGCGCGACTCGGTACCGGTCACTTAGAAAGCCCGCGGAGGACGAGAAAGTAAGCCAACATGGCGGCTATCCGCCTGGGATTAGCGCGACTCGGTACCGGTCACTTAGAAAGCCCGCGGAGGACATGAAAGTAAGCCAACATGGCGGCTATCCGCCCAGGCTTGGAGCGACACCGTGCCGGTCACTTGTAAAGCCCGCGGAGGACGACAAAGTAGGCCAACATGGCAGCTATCCGCCCGTGATTAGCGCGACTCGGTACAGGTCACTTAGAAAGCCCGCGGAGAACGTGAAAGTAGGCCAACATGGCAACTATTGGCCCGGGATTGGCGCGACTCGGTGCCGGTCACTTGGAAAGCCCGCGGAGGACGAGAAAGTAAACCAATATGGCGGCTATCCGCCCACCATTAGAGCGACTCGGTGGCGGTCACTTGGAAAGCCCGCGGAGGACGAGAAAGTAAGCCAACATGGCGGCTATCCGCCCGGGATTAGCGCGACTCGGTGCCGGTCACTTGTAAAGCCCGCGGAGGACGACAAAGTAGGCCAACATGGCGGCTATCTGCCCGGGATTGGCGCGACTCGGTGCCGGTCACTTGTAAAGCCCGCGGAGGACGAGAAAGTAGGCCAACATGGCGGCTATCCGCCCAGGCTTGGCGCGACTCGGTGCCGGTCGCTTGGAAAGCCCGCGGAGGACGAGAAAGTAAGCCAACATGGCGGCTATCCGCCCGGGATTAGCGCGACTCGGTACCGGTCACTTAGAAAGCCCGCGGAGGACGAGAAAGTAAGCCAACATGGCGGCTATCCGCCCAGGATTAGCGCGACTCGGTGGCGGTCACTTGGAAAGCCCGCGGAGGACGAGAAAGTAAGCCAACATGGCGGCTATCCGCCCGGGATTAGCGCGACTCGGTGCCGGTCACTTGTAAAGCCCGCGGAGGACGAGAAAGTAGGCCAACATGGCGGCTATCCGCCCAGGATTAGCGCGACTCGGTACAGGTCACTTAGAAAGCCCGCGGAGAACGTGAAAGTAGGCCAACATGGCGGCTATCCGCCCAGGCCTGGCGCGACTCGGTGCCGGTCGCTTGAAGAGCCCGCGGAGGACGAGAAAGTAAGCCAACATGGCGGCTATCCGCCCAGGATTAGCGCGACTCGGTACAGGTCACTTAGAAAGCCCGCGGAGAACGTGAAAGTAGTCCAACATGGCGGCTATCCGCCCAGGCTTGGCGCGACTCGGTGCCGGTCGCTTGGAAAGCCCGCGGAGGACGAGAAAGTAAGCCAACATGGCGGCTATCCGCCCACCATTAACGCTACTCGGGGGCGGTCACTTGGGAAGCCCGCGGAGGACGTGAACGTAAGCCAACATGGCGGCTATCCGCCCGGGATTAGCGCGACTCGGTGCCGGTCACTTGTAAAGCCCGCGGAGGACGACAAAGTAGGCCAACATGGCGGCTATCCGCCCGGGATTGGCGCGACTCGGTGCCGGTCACTTGTAAAGCCCGCGGAGGACGAGAAAGTAAGCCAACATGGCGGCTATCCGCCCCGCACCACTTACTGCGAGGCTTGGCTCGACTCCGCTCTCCTCCTTGACGCTTCGCCTTCCTGGTCGAAGACGACCCCTCGCTCTTCGGCCTCTTGGCCGGCTGGAAGTAGACCCCGTCTGAGCTGCAGTCACTGTCGTCCATTGTCTGCAAATGACAGGAAAATGCGCAGTTGTTATCAAGGCATCAAATCTGAAAAAGTACTTTCCACAGCGGAGGAGAAGTACTTACGGTCAACCGTCCCAGACGAAAATATGTCGAGCTATGCAGCGAGGTCCCGTTGCAGACGGTACCTGGGTAATTTTCCTCCTTTCTCTCTACCTTTTGGATGTATGATTTTGTTTGTTTTTTCTTTGCAAGCGCCAGTTTTGCATGGCTTTGCAGACGGCACCTTGCGTTCCCTTTCCCTCCTCGTTAACGTGCGGCACTCTTGCCCATTATCTTTCCGAGCAGTTAAACTAATCACAGACAAAAGCACAGTGTCGATGGTGGACACCTGTGCCAGCGCGAAGGAGCTATGCCCATATTTGGATTTGCCAACGATTGCTCTTTTCAATGGCCTGCGTTTAGTTGTGTCCATTTTTAACGCTGGTTTTGGAGACGGGGTTTGCGACAGTTTTGGGGATTACCGATTGGTATTATATTGAATTTCCGCTTTGAAAAGTAAATTGCATTTTTGAGCGTCAAGTCGTTTTTGTTGGTTGGACTATAGGTGAAGCATATTAACGAAGCCTAATAAAAGAAGAAAAAAGGAGGAAGTGCAAGTTTAATAACCTGTGTCAACAGGAACGTGTGGCGATCACGACTGGATTTTCGAGGCAACATGAAAAAGTTGATGCACTTTCGTGAACCACAAAATCAGGCAGTTAATTAGCGCTGGGAATTGGCGATATTCGCTGCCTAATGTTATAAAAAAGCAGCGCAGTCGGCGAAGGTGGTTCCAGGGAACCTTTGCGGCCGGCTCGCAGTCTTTCTGCCGTAACACAGGCTACATATCATATTATCTACTGCAGGAATGAAGACGTTCTTACTATTATTACCCCTAATGACTAAGACACCCGGCATTTAACGAGAAAATATTTGCGGTAATGCTTGGTTCGTGATGTTTCCTACCATGGTAACAGACACACGAAATGATGCCACCAGTGTTACCCCATGGTGGACGGATAGAGAACTTTGCTTGGCCGCCGCCTGCAATCTAACGGCCGAGGTGCCCCACTAGTGCGGGAAATTCCCTCGCGCATCGAACGCCTCGCGCAAAGAGGTCGTGCCGTGAGTTCACACAGCGTGTCCGGTCACTGCGGCATCGCCGGCAACGAAGAAGCTTACGACCTCGCGACCGCTGCACACCAAATACCTGCCAGCGATCTGCCCCTTGCGCTGGAGGACGTGCGTGCGGCCATCCTCGACAATCTCCGAAAGCAGCACCCCGACCCACGAATCGCGGGAGGTGAGCGCATCGACAGTGTCACCTGCTGTCGCGCACTTACCCGGTCACAACGTGCAATGATACTCCGCGCGCGCATTGGCTGCGTGTGGCCCGGGGAACGACGGGTGGGTCACGGAATCGCGACGAGTGATGTGTGTGACGGATGCGGTGCAGTCGAAACACTAGAACACCTGCTCCTTCACTGTGCCGCGTTCGCCGATGCTGGCCGCGATATGCTCGCGGCCTATAGGGCGCAGGGCATACTACCAGACTCCATCAAGACGCTATTGTGTCCGCAGGGCAGAGCGCGCACTCGTGAGTGAACTTTGGTGACCCTCTGTGCATTCCTCGAACACACGGGCTTGATGTCCCCTCTGATCTCCATCAGGTAGTTACACGCAGCGACCGAACGCTCCGCGAGTGTTACCTTGAGCGATTAATAACAGGACGCCCCACTCCAGTTGTAACCAACACAGTGCTCTGTGCATGTGTTATTTAATTCCTCTAAAATGAACTAATCACGCGCACAACATGGACACATTTCTTGTTGTGTAAATAGTTTGTACATATTACTTCTCCCCCTATCCTCTCTTCCTGTCCCCTCACCTCTTTCATTTCATTTCTCCATTCTGCCTGCTATCCTTTATTTCCGCTGCCCCAACTCAGGTGCATCAGTATCGATGGCAGATGCCGGGGATAGTAAAAATCTTTTCCTTCATTTTTACTATTATTTTTAATAAAACCACTACCACCAAGGAACGGCTACACGCTCCGCTGTTCGAATTTGTTTTCATCGCGCTTTTACATCGCTGGTACGAAAAAGACGTTAGAGTCGTCCTGGAATGCATCATGGACGACTCTAGCGTGTTCTTGCTGTCACCCCTTACAGAAGTTTTCTATAGATCGTCTATAAGCATCTTGTAGACGATACTCCCTTTCTATATATGTTTATTTTTGTCTAATCATAGTCTATAGACTGTCTACAGACATATATCTACAGAAATTGTATAGCCACTAATCTATAGATTGCGTATAGAAAGTCTATAGGATTTTTATTGCTTTCGTCTGTTCTCCAGGGTTCAACTATAGAAAGTCTATAGGCTCTATAGACAAAAGATTATGGACAGTCTATAGACTATAAAGAATGTTTTGTAAGGGGGCGAAGTAAAAGCGCGATGGATTAAATTCGAACACATGAGCATGTAGGCGCTTCGTTCTTCGCGTTTCTTTCCATCATGATAGTACATTTCCGACAAAGGCTATACATGCCAGTGCCCCCCGGACGCGAGATGGACGAATGCCGTTAGGCTCAAAAGGAAGGAAGGAAGGAAGGAAGGAAGGAAGGAAGGAAGGAAGGAAGGAAGGAAGGAAGGAAGGAAGGAAGGAAGGAAGGAAGGAAGGAAGGAAGGAAGGAAGGAAGGAAGGCCTCAGACGTTGCTGGCACATACCCACTACGGGGGAGTGGCCAAGACACAGGCGGTTAATTACTCATCACCTCTGCCTCTGCTTCCAGCTCTTCCTCCTCCTTGGAGACGAGGCTGCACTCCATCACAGCACCGGGGGGCGGCTGATCATCAGCCGACGAGCCGGGCTTCTTCTTCGCCTTCTTGGGGACGCGATCCCGGCCACGGCGTCGCCGTTTCTCGCCGGATTCTTCATCTTTCTTGCGGGGCTGCTTCGAGCGCTCTGCGTTAAAGCGTGGGATAGCAGGCGTTGGTTTTCGGGGCACTTCACCCTGCGCGCAATACACAGTAAACACTAATAGGCTAGGTGGGACTAAACAGGAAGTGAGCTGTCCTCTAGGTTGCGCTGAAGGCCAGATTTCTTTCCTTTTTACTCCTTTTTTGTTTACGGTGTAGATTTGCTCACACACTTCTATGACTATTTCGTCGTTTATGATTTCGAGACGCAGGTCTTGCATGGAATCGACGAGCAAGCTATTATTTATCCGCGGAAAAACAAATACTGGCGGCGAATATAGATAGACGGACCTAAGGGATGGCCGTGCACATATACCGGGTGTTGCAACTAAGGTGTTTTGCACTGTTTTTTTTTAAATAGGCCTTTTTAGTTAGAAGAGCGCTTTTTCGCCATTGCATTTTCAGGAGTGTAGCCCATCAGAACACAAGAAACGCCAATTAGTAGGCTGCTCAACGAATATTTGATAGGTAGTTTTCTAACTTTTATTGTTAGTCTGCTAATTTGTGGGAAACTTGTAGCCGACCGGAAGGAAAATCTATATTGTTTTTTTAGAATTACAAGAACGCAGTTACCCTCGGCGCTGTGGCCCAACAAACTTTGCCTATATCGCGCCAAAATACATGCGCTTAGGAACCCCTCCAATGCATGTACCTTGTCGAAATAAGGAAAACTTTGGACTCCACAGCGCCTAAGGTAACTGGGTTTTTGAAATTCTATAATCCTAACAGAGACTAACAGTAGTAGTAAGAGCAACAGCAAGAAGTTCACTATTAACTAGCCTACTAGTTTGAACGTCTTAGCGGTATTCTGACGCGCAACGCTGCTAACCATGTTTTCTGAAAAAAACGCACTTCTAACTCAGAACGCCCCTGTTACATTATCTTTAAAACATTTAGAGCATCTTAGGTGAAACACCCGGTGTAAATAAGTGGTGCGGCGATGCAGAACTTTCCTCTGTGCTTTGGACGTTCGATATGTTTCTTTATCCTGGGCATTTTCGAGCACATAACGAAATGTTCGAAGCGCGGGAATCTCAATCAGGTTTAGCGAAGGTGAATTTGGAAATACCAGAAAATCTGGACCAGGGCTTCTTGTTCCCAGGGCTGCCACCTCGTACTGTGTGGAAGTGAAGACTAGAAATTACCGCAGGAATTCTGAATTCTTGTAAATCGCGTTACTAATGGAACTGAAAATTGGTGGTTGCGGAAAGGAAATGGCGCAGTATCGGTGTCACACCTCGGCGGACACCTGTACCGCACCGTAAGAGAAGGGATGAAGGAAGGACTAATGAACAGAACTGAAACTTAAAAATTGGTTTTTGGGGAAAGTAAATGGGGAAAGGTAATGCCACCGCCGCGGTGGCTCAGTGATCAAAGCACTCGGCTACTGGTCCGAAGTTCCAGGGATCGAACCCGACCGCGGCGGCTGCGTTTCGATGGAGGCGAAACGCTAAGGCGCCCTTGTGCTGTGCTATGTCATTGCAAGTTAAATATCCCCGGGTGGTCGATATTATTCCGGAGCCCTCCACTACGGCACCTTTCTGTTCCTTTCTTCTTTCACCCCCTCCTTTATCCATTCCCTTACGGCTTGGTTCAGGTGTCCAACGATATATGAGACAGATACTGCGCGATTTCCTTTCCTCCAAAACCAATTATATGAAAGGAAATGGCGGAGTAACCGAGCGCCCTAATCACTGAGCCACAGCGGCGGATGAACAGAATGCAATTCACGAAGAAGAAAAAAAACAGGCTGCAATGCTGAACCCTCATGATGTCAGTAATTTTTTTTTGCTCGGCTAAAAAAGCTGCATAAAGCTCTGGCACGCAGCCGCAGCGACCGGAAGGCGTACTCACGACCTCTATGGCTGATGAGCAGGTTTACCCAAAATCACTACGTGTGGAAACGCAGCGTAATGTTCGTTATAGTATATAGCTTCGGAAAAATTTATTCACACACTTTTCAGCGAAAGAAACTGAATGCTATTTACTGCCTCTCAAAATATTTGTCTCCAGCAAATGACCTAAACCTCTCACTCGATACTATGAAGACCGATGTAGTAAACCTAAGATGCGGCAACAAAGCTCGCCAGACTCCAAAGGGGCAGCTGTTAAAATAACAATACTAAAGTCAGTGGAGCACTGAGCAGTGGAATTTATGCTGGAGGATTTCCTTAAATTAACACAATACTTAAATAAGTGTAGGATATGAAAAAGCAAAGAAATAAAATATAATAAAAAGCAACACATAAGTCAGGGTTTTTATTGGTTTCAACATCGCCTGGGGCATATGAAGTTCTCGGGTTATTATAAATCGTTTCCACTGACTCTATTGAAAGACGCGTGAAATGGGATTTAAATTAAATGCGGACTGCACCGTCCTCACTTAACTTATCTGATAGACTTAGGCTGAGGTCGATTTTAACGCGACAGCCTTAAGGAACACGTGTCGCAGAAAAGGCGGTGTCGTCGGCGTTGGCGTTTTTGGCCGTGAGATAAAATGGCGCATCTCGGTGGGCACCTGAACCACGCCATAGGGGAGAGGATTTAACGCGACTGCGTTCATCACGTGCCCCGTTTGTAGCGGCGAATGGCTCACGCCATGCGAGCCCTCATCATCTCGCGCAGCTAAGCGGGCGCTAATAAAATACCGCTTCCATCTCAAGCATCCGCGCAAATGCGCGAGCGAGCGCCGATAAGAAGCGCGCGTAAAATAATTTCCAGTAACAGCCCGCGGACATCGTACAGATAGGCTCCGCGCGTCACGGTGCCGGTCACTTTGAAAGCCCGCGGAGGACGGGAAAGTAAGCCACATGGCGGCTACCCGCCCAGGCATAGCGCCACTCGGTTCCGGTCATTTTGAAAGCTCGCGGAGGACGAGAAAGTAGGCCATCATGGCGGCTATCCGCCCAGGCTTAGCGCGACTCGGTGCCGGTCACTTTGAAAGCCCTCGGAGGACGAAAAAGTACGCAAACATGGCGGCCATCCGCCCAGGCATAGCGCGACTCGGTTCCGGTCATTTTGAAAGCCCTCGGAGGACGAAAAAGTACGCAAACATGGCGGCCATCCGCCCAGGCATAGCGCGACTCGGTTCCGGTCACTTTGAAAGGCCGCGGAGGACGAGAAAGTAAGCCAACATGGCGGCCATCCGCCCAGGCACAGCGCGACTCGGTTCCGGTCACTTTGAAAGCCCTCGGAGGACGAAAAAGTACGCAAACATGGCGGCCATCCGCCCAGGCATAGCGCGACTCGGTTCCGGTCACTTTGAAAGGCCGCGGAGGACGAGAAAGTAAGCCAACATGGCGGCTATCCGCCCAGGCACAGCGCGACTCGGTTCCGGTCACTTTGAAAGCCCGCGGAGGAGAACAAAGTAGGCCAACATTGTGGCTATACGCCCAGGCTTAGCACGACTCGGTGCCGGTCACTTTGAAAGCCCGCGGACGACGAGAAAGTAGGCCAACATGGCGGCTATCCACCCAGGATTAGGGCGACTCGGTGCCGGGCACTTAGAAAGCCCGCGGAGGACGAGAAAGTAAGCCAACATGGCGGCTATCCGCCCAGGATTAGCGCGACTCGGTACCGGTCACTTAGAAAGCCCGCGGAGAACTTGAAAGTAAGCCAACATGGCGGCTATCCGCCCAGGATTAGCGCGACTCGGTGCCGGTCACTTTGAAAGCCCGCGGAGAGCGAGAAAGTAAGCCAACATGGCGGCTATGCACCCAGGATTAGCGCGACTCGATGCCGGTCACTTTGAAAGCCCGCGGAGGACGAGAAAGTAAGCCAAGATGGCGGCTATCCGCCCAGGATTAGCGCGACTCGGTACCGGTCACTTAGAAAGCCCGCGGAGAACGTGAAAGTAAGCCAACATGGCGGCTATCCGCCCAGGAATAGCGCGACTCGGTGCCGGTCACTTTGAAAGCCCGCGGAGGACGAGAAAGTAAGCCAACATGGCGGCAATGCACCCAGGATTAGCGCGACTCGGTGCCGGTCATTTTGAAATCCCGCGCAGGACGACAAAGTAGGCAAGCATGGCGGCTATCCGCCCAGGCTTGGCGCTACTCAGTGCCGGTCACTCTGAAATCCAGCGGAGGACGAGAAAGTAAACCAACATGGCGACTATCCCGCCCAGGATTAGCGCGACTCGGTGCCGGTCCCTTTGAAAGCCCGCGGAGGGCGAGAAAGTAAGCCAACATGGCGGCTATCCGCCCAGGATTAGCGCAACTCGGTACCGGTCACTTTGAAAATCCCACGGAGGACGAGAACGCAAGCCAAACATGCCGGCTATCAGCCCAGGATTAGCGCGACTCGGTGCCGGTCACTTCGGAAGTCCGCGGAGGGACGAGAACCTAAGCCAACATGGCGGTTATCCGCTCAGGATTACCGCGACTGGGTACCGGTCACTTAGAAAGCCCGCGGAGGACGTGAAAGTAAGCCAACATTGCGACTATCTGCCCAGGGATTAGCGCGACTCGGTATCGGTCACTTTGAAATCCCGCGCAGGACGAGAAAGTAAGCCAACATGGCGGCTATCCGCCCAGGATTAGCGCGACTCGGTGCCGGTCACTTAGAAGCCCGCGTAGGACGAGAAAGTAAGCCAACATGGCGGCTATCCGCAAAGGATTAGCGCGACTCGGTACCGGTAACTTAGAAAGCCCGCGGAGAACGTGAAAGTAGGGCCAACATGGCGGCTATCCGCCCAGGATTAGCGCGACTCGGTGCCGGTCACTTCGGAAGCCCGCGGAGGACGAGAACCTAAGCCAACATGGCGGCTATACGCTCAGGATTAGCGCGACTGGGTACCGGTCACTTAGAAAGCCCGCGGAGGACGTGAAAGTAAGCCAACATTGCGGCTATCTGCCCTGGATTAGCGCGACTCGGTATCGGTCACTTTGAAATCCCGCGGAGGACGAGAAAGTAAGCCAACATGGCGGCTATCCGCCCAGGATTAGCGCGACTCGGTGCCGGTCACTTTGAAAGCCCGCGGAGGACGAGAAAGTAAGCCAACATGGCGGCTATCCGCCCAGGATTAGCGCGACTCGGTACCGGTCACTTAGAAAGCCCGCGGAGGACGAGAAATTAAGCCTACATGGCGGCTATCTGCCCAGGATTAGCGCGACTCGGTACCGGTCACTTAGAAAGCTCGCGGAGGACGAGAAATTAAGCCAACATGGCGGCTATCCGCCCAGGATTAGCGCGACTCGGTGCTGGTCACTTTGAAAGCCCGCGGAGGACGAGAAAGTAAGCCAACATGGCGGCTATCCGCCCAGGATTAGCGCGACTCGGTACCGGTCACTTAGAAAGCCCGCGGAGGACGAGAAAGTAAGCCAACATGGTGGCTATCCGCCCAGGATTAGCGCCACTCGGTACCGGTCACTTAGAAAGCCGCGGAGGACGAGAAAGTAAGCCACATGGCGGCTATTCGCCCAGGATTAGCGCGACTCCGGTACCGGTCACTTAGAAAGCCCGCGGAGGACGAGAAAGTAAGCCAACATGGCGGCTATCCGCCCAGGATTAGCGCGACTCGGTACCGGTCACTTAGAAAGCCCGCGGAGAACGTGAAAGTAGGCCAACATGGCAACTATCGGCCCCGGGATTGGCGCGACTCGGTGCCGGTTACTTGGAAAGCCCGCGGAGGACGAGAAAGTAAGCCAACATGGCGGCTATCCGCCCACCATTAGCGCGACTCGGGGGCGGTCACTTGGAAAGCCCGCGGAGCACGAGAAAGTAAGCCAACATGGCGGCTATCCGCCCGGGATTAGCGCGACTCGGTGCCGGTCACCTGTAAAGCCCGCGGAGGACGAGAAAGTAGGCCAACATGGCGGCTATCCGCCCGGGATCGGCGTGACTCGGTGCCGGTCACTTGTAAAGCCCCGCGGAGGACGAGAAAGTAGGCCAACATGGCGGCTATCCGCCCAGGCTTGGCGCGACTCGGTGCCAGTCGCTTTTAAAGCCCGCGGAGGACGAGAAAGTAAGCCAACATGGCGGCTATCCGCCCCGCACCACTTACTGCGAGGCTTGGCTCGACCTCCGCTCTCCTCCTTGACGCTTCGCCTTCATGGTCGAAGACGACCCCTCGTTCTTCGGCCTCTTGGCCGGCTGGAAGTAGACCCCGTCCGAGCTGCAGTCACTGTCGTCCATTGTCTGCAAATGACAGGAAAATGCGCAGTCGTTATACAGGCATCAAATCTGAAAAATTACTTTCCACAGCGGAGGAGAAGTACTTACGGTCAACCGTCCCAGACGAAAATATGTCGAGCTATGAAGCGAGATCCGTTGCAGACGGTACCTGGGTAATTTTCCTAATTTCTTTCTACCTTTTGGATGTATGATTTTGTTTGTTTTTCTTTGCAAGCGCCAGTTTTCCATGGCTTTGCAGACGGCACCTTTCGTTCCCTTTCCCTAATCGTTAACGTGCGGCACTCTTGCCCATTATCTTTCCGAACAGTTAAACTAATCACAGACAAAAGCACAGTGTCGATGGTGGACACCTGTGCCAGCGCGAAGGAGCTATGCCCATATTTGGATTTGCCAACGATTGCTCTTTTCAATGGCCTGCGTTTAGATGTGTCCATCTTTAACGGTGGTTTTGGAGACGGGGTTTGCGACAGTTTTGGGGATTACCGATTGGTATTATATTGAATTTCCGCTTTGAAAAGTAAATTGCATTTTTGAGCGTTAAGTTGTTTTTTGTTGGTTGGACTATAGGTGAAGCATATTAACGAAGCCTATTAAAGAAGAAAAAAAGGAGGAAGTGCAAGTTTAATAACCTGTGTCAACAGGAACGTGTGGCGATCACGACTGGATTTTCGAGGCAACATGAAAAAGATGATGCACTTTCGTGAACCACAAAATCAGGCAGTTAATTAGCGCTGGGAATTGGCAATATTCGCTGCATAATGTTACAAAAAAACAGCGCAGTCGGCGAAGGTGGTTCCAGAGAACCTTTGCGGCCGGCTCACAGTCTTTCTATCGTAAGACAGGCTACATATATTATCTACTGCAGGAATGAAGACGTTCTTACCTATTATTACCCCTAATGACTAAGACACCCGGCATTTCACGAGAAAATATTTGCGGTAATGCTTGGTTCGTGATGTTTCCTGCCATGGCAACAGACTCACGAAATGATGCCACCAGTGTTACCCCCACGGAGGACGGATAGAGGACTTTGCTTGGCAGCCGCCTGCAATCTAACGGCCGAGGTGCCCCACTAGTGCGGGAAATTCCCTCGCGCATCGAGCGCCTCGCTCAAAGAGGTCGTGCCGTGAGTTCACACAGCGTGTCCGGTCACTGCGGCATCGCCGGCAACGAAGAAGCTTACAACCTCGCGACCGCTGCACACCAAATACCTGCCAGCGATCTGCCCCTTGCGCTGGAGGACGTGCGTGCGGCCATCCTCGACCATATCCGAAAGCAGCACCCCGACCCACGAATCGCGGAGGTGAGCGCATCGACAGTGTCACCTGCTGTCGCGCACTTACACGATCACAACGTGCAATGATACTCCGCGCGCGCATTGGCTGCGTGTGGCCCGGGGAACGACGGGTGGGTCACGGAATCGCGACGAGTGATGTGTGTGACGGATGCGGTGCAGTCGAAACACTAGAAACACCTGCTCCTTCACTGTGCCGCGTTCGGCCGATGCTGGTCGCGATATCCTCGCGGCTTATAGGGCGCAGGGCATACTACCAGACTCCATCAAGACGCTATTGTGTCCACAGGGCAGAGCGCACACTCGTGAGCGAACTTTGGTGACCTTCTGTGCATTCCTCGAACACACGGGCTTGACGTCCCGTCTGATCTCCATCAGGCAGTTACACGCAGCGACCGAACGCTCCGCGAGTGTTACCTTGAGCGATTAATAACAGGACGCCCCACTCCAGTTGTAACCAACACAGTGCTCCGTGCATGTGTTATTTAATTCCTCTAAAATGAACTAATCACGCGCACAACATGGACACATTTCCAGTTGTGTAAATAGTTTGTACATATTACTTCTGCCCCTATCCTCTCTTCCTGTCCCCTCACCTCTTTCATTTCATTTCTCCATTCTGCCTGCTATCCTTTATTTCCGCTGCCCCAACTCAGGTGCATCAGTATCGATGGCAGATGCCGGGGATAGTAAAAATCTTTTCCTTCATTTTTACTATTATTTTTAATAAAACCACTACCACCATGGAACGGCTACACGCTCCGCTGTTCGAATTTGTTTGCATCGCGCTTTTACATCGCTGGTACGAAAAAGACGTTAGAGTCGTCCTGGAATGCATCATGGACGACTCTAGCGTGTTCTTGCTGTCACCCCTTACAGAAGTTTTCTATAGATCGTCTATAAGCATCTTGTAGACGATACTCCCTTTCTATATATGTCTATTTTTGTCTAATCATAGTCTATAGACTGTCTACAGACATAAATCTACAGAAATTGTATAGCCACTAATCTATAGATTGCGTGAAGAAAGTCTATAGGATTTTTATTGCTTTCGTCTGTTCTCCAGGGTTCAACTATAGAAAGTCTATAGGCTCTATAGACAAAAGATTATGGACAGTCTAAAGACTATAAAGAATGTTTTGTAAGGGGGCGAAGTAAAAGCGCGATGGATTAAATTCGAACACAGGAGCTTGTAGGCGCTTCATTCTTCACGTTTCTTTCCATCATGATAGTACATTTCCGACAAAGGCTATACATGCTAGTGCCCCCCGGACGCGAGATGGACGAATGCCGTCAGGCTCAAAAGGAAGGAAGGAAGGAAGGAAGGAAGGAAGGAAGGAAGGAAGGAAGGAAGGAAGGAAGGAAGGAAGGAAGGAAGGAAGGAAGGAAGGAAGGAAGGAAGGAAGGAAGGAAGGAAGGAAGGAAGGAAGGAAGGAAGGAAGGAAGGAAGGCCTCAGACGTTGCTGGCACATACCCACTACAGGGGAGTGGCCAAGACACAGGCGGTTAATTACTCATCACCTCTGCCTCTGCTTCCGGCTCTTCCTCCTCCTTGGAGACGAGGCTGCACTCCATCACAGCAACGGGGGGCGGCTGATCATCAGCCGACGAGCCGGGCTTCTTCTTCGCCTTCTTGGGGACGCGATCCCGGCCACGGCGTCGCCGTTTCTCGCCGGATTCTTCATCTTTCTTGCGGGGCTGCTTCGAGCGCTCTGCGTTAAAGCGTGGGATGGCAGGCGTTGGCTTTCGGGGCACTTCACCCTGCGCGCAATACACAGTAAACACTAATAGGCTAGGTGGGACTAAACAGGAAGTGAGCTGTCCTCTAGGTTGCGCTGAAGGCCAGATTTCTTTCCTTTTTACTCCTTTTTGTTTACAGTGTAGCTTTGCTCACACACTTCTATGACTATTTCGTCGTCTATGATTTCGAGACGCATGACTTGCATGGAATCGACGAGATAGCTATCATTTATCCGCGCAAAAACAAATACTGGCGTAAATAATAGACAGAGGGACCTAAGGGATGGCCGTGCACATATACCGGGTGTTGCTATTAAGGTGTTTTTCACTGTTTTTTTTAAATAGGCCTTTTTAGTTAGAAGAGCGCTTTTTCGCCATTGCATTTTCAGGGGTGTAGCGCATCAGAACACTAGAGACGCTAATTAGTAGGCTGCTTAACTAATATTTGATGTGTAGTTTTCTAACTGTTATTGTTAGTCTGCTAATTTGTGGGAAACTTGTAGCCGACCGGAAGGAAAATCTATGTAGTTTTTTTAGAATTACAAGAACGCAGTTACCCTCGGCGCTGTGGCCCAACAAACTTTGCCTATATTGCGCCAAAATACATGCGCTTTCGAGAAGGTTGCAGGCAAAGGAACACCTCCAATGCATGTACCTTGTCGAAATAAGGAAAATTTTGGACTCCACAGCGCCTAAGGTAACTGGGTTTTTGAAATTCTATAATCCTAACAGAGACTAACAGTAGTAGATAGAGTAACAGCAAGAATTTCACTTTCAACTAGCCTACTAGTTTGAACGTCTTAGCAGTATTCTGACGCGCAACGCTGCTAAGCATGTTTTCTGAAAAAAACGCACTTCTAACTCAGAACGCCCCTGTTACATTATCTTTAAAACATTTAGAGCATCTTAGGTGAAACACCCGGTGTAAATAAGTGGTGCGGCAATGCAGAACTTTCCTCTGTGCTTTGGACGTTCGATATGTTTCTTTATCCTGGCATTTTCGAGCACATAACGAGATGTTCGAAGGCGCGGGAATCTCAATCAGATTTAGCGAAGGTGAATTGGAAATACCAGAAAATCTGTACCAGGGCTTCTTGTTCCCGGGGCTGCCACCTCCTACTGTGTGAAGTGAAGACTAGAAATTACCGCAGGAATTCCGAATTCTTGTAAATCGCGTTGCTAATGGAATTGAAAATTGGTGGTTGCGGAAAGGAAATGGCGCAGTATCGGTGTCACACCTCGGCGGACACCTGTACCGCACCGTAAGAGAAGGGATGAAGGAAGGACTAATGAACAGAACTGAAACTTAAAAATTGGTTTTTGGGGAAAGTAAATGGGGAAAGGTAATGCCCCCGCCGCGGTGGCTCAGTGATCAAAGCACTCGGCTACTGGTCCGAAGTTCCAGGGATCGAACCCGACCGCGGCGGCTGCGTTTCGATGGAGGCGAAACGCTAAGGCGCCCTTGTGCTGTGCTATGTCATTGCAAGTTAAATATCCCCGGGTGGTCGATATTATTCCGGAGCCCTCCACTACGGCACCTTTCTGTTCCTTTCTTCTTTCACCCCCTCCTTTATCCATTCCCTTACGGCTTGGTTCAGGTGTCCAACGATATATGAGACAGATACTGCGCGATTTCCTTTCCTCCAAAACCAATTATATGAAAGGAAATGGCGGAGTAACCGAGCGCCCTAATCACTGAGCCACAGCGGCGGATGAACAGAATGCAATTCACGAAGAAGAAAAAAAACAGGCTGCAATGCTGAACCCTCATGATGTCAGTAATTTTTTTTTTGCTCGGCTAAAAAAGCTGCATAAAGCTCTGGCACGCAGCCGCAGCGACCGGAAGGCGTACTCACGACCTCAATGGCTGATGAGCAGGTTTCCCCAACATCACTACGTGTGGAAACGCAGCGTAATGTTCGTTATAGTATATAGCTTCGGAAAAATTTATTCACACACTTTTCAGCGAAAGAAACTGAAGGCTATTTACTGCCTCTCAAAATATTTGTCTCCAGCAAATGATTTAAACCTTTCACTCGATACTATGAAGACCAATGTAGTAAACCTAAGATGCGGCGGCACAGCTCGCCAGACTCCAAAGGGGCAGCTGTTAAAATAACAATACTAAGGTCAGTGGAGCACTGAGCAGTGGAATTTATACTGGAGGATTTAATTAAATTAACACAATACATAAATAAGTGTAGTATATGAAAAAGCAAAGAAATAAAATATAATAAAAAGCAACACATAAGTCAGGGATTTTATTGGTTTCAACATCGCCTGGGGCATATGAAGTTCTCGGGTTATTATAAAGCGTTTCCACTGACTCTATTGAAAGACGCGTGAAATGGGATTTAAATTAAATGCGGACTGCACCGTCCTCACTTAACTTATCTGATAGACTTAGGCTGAGGTCGATTTTAACGCGACAGCCTTAAGGAACACGTGTCGCAGAAAAGGCGGTGTCGTCGGCGTTGGCGTTTTTGGCCGTGAGATAAAATGGCGCATCTCGGTGGACACCTGAACCACGCCATAGGGGAGAGGATTTAACGCGACTGCGTTCATCACGTGCCCTGTTTGCAGCGGCGAATGGCTCACGCCATGCGAGCCCTCATCATCTCGCGCAGCTAAGCGGGCGCTAATAAAATACCGCTTCCATCTCAAGCATCCGCGCAAATGCGCGAGCGAGCGCCGATAAGAAGCGCGCGTAAAATAACTACCAGTAACAGCCCGCGGGCATCGTACAGATAGGCTCAGCGCGACTCGGTGCCGGTCACTTTGAAAGCCCGCGGAGGACGAGCAAGTAGGCCAACATGGCGGCTATCCGCCCAGGCTTAGCGCGACTCGGTGCCGGTCACTTTGAAAGCACGTGGAGGACGAGAAAGTACCCCATCATGGCGGCTATCCGCCCAGGCTTAGCGCGACTCGGTGCCGGTGACTTTGAAAGCCCCCGGAGGAGGAGAAAGTAGGCCATCATACCGGCTATCTGCCAAGGCTTAGCGCGACTCCGTGCCGGTCACTTTGAAAGCCCGCGGAAGAGAAGAAAGTAGGCCAACATGTTGGCTATACGCCCAGGCTTAGCACGACTCGGTGCCGGTCACTTTGAAAGCACGCGGAGGACGAGAAAGTAGGCAAGCATGGCGGCTATCCGCCCAGGATTAGCGCGACTCGGTGCCGGTAACTTTGAAATCCCGCGGAGGGCGACAAAGTAGGCAAGCATGGCGGCTATCCGCCCAGGCTTGGCGCGACTTGGAGCCGGTCCATTTGAAAGCCCGCGGAGGGCGAGAAAGTAAGCCAACATGGCGGCTATCCGCCCAGGATTAGCGCGACTCGGTGCTGGTAAATTTGAAAGCCCGCGGAGGGCGAGAAAGTAGGCCAACATGGCGGCTATCAGCCCTGGCTTAGCGCGGCTCGGTGCCGGTTACTTTGAAATCCCGCGGAGGGCGACAAAGTAGGCAAGCATGGCGGCTATCCGCCCAGGATTAGCGCGACTCGGTGCCGGTCCATTTGAAAGCCCGCGGATTGCGAGAAAGTAAGCCAACATGGCAGCTATCCGCCCAGGATTAGCGCGACTCGGTGCCGGTAAATGTGAAAGCCCGCGGAGGGCGAGAAAGTAAGCCAACATGGCGGCTATCCGCCCAGGATTAGCGCGACTCGGTGCAGGTTCATTTGAAAACCCGCGGAGGGCGAGAAAGTAAGCCAACATGGCGGCTATCCGCCCAGGATTAGCGCGACTCGGTGCCGGTCCATTTGAAAGCCCGCGGAGGGCGAGAAAGTAAGCCAACATGGCGGCTATCCGCCCAGGATTAGCGCGACTCGGTGCCGGTCCATTTGAAAGCCCGCGGAGGACGAGAAAGTAGGCCAACATGGCGGCTATCCACCCAGGATTAGGGCGACTCGGTGCCGGTCTCTTTGAAAGCCCGCGGAGGACGAGAAAGTAGGCCAACATGGCGGCTATCCGCCCTGGCTTAGCGCGACTCGGTGCCGGTCACTTTGAAATCCCGCGGAGGGCGACAAAGTAGGCAAGCATGGCGGCTATCCGCCCAGGCTTGGCGCGACTCGGTGCCGGTCACATTGAAAGCCCGCGGAGAGCGAGATAGTAGGCCAGCATGGCGGCTATCCGCCCAGGATTAGCGCGACTCGGTGCCGGTCACTTTGAAAGCCCGCGGGGGACGAGAAAGTAAGCCAACATGGCGGCTATCCACCCAGGATTAGCACGACTCGGTACCGGTCACTTTGAAATACCACGGAGGACGAGAACGTAAGCCAACATGCCGGCTATCCGCCCAGGATTAGCGCGACTCGGTGCCGGTCACTTTGAAAGCCCGCGGAGGACGAGAAAGTAAGCCAACATGGCGGCTATCCGCCCAGGATTAGCGCGACTCGGTACCGGTCACTTAGAAAGCCCGCGGAGGACGAGAAAGTAAGCCAACATGGCGGCTATCCGCCCAGGATTAGCGCGACTCGGTACCGGTCACTTAGAAAGCCCGCGGAGGACGTGAAAGTAAGCCAACATGGCGGCTATCCGCCCAGGCTTGGAGCGACTCGGTGCCGGTCACTTGTAAAGCCCGCGGAGGACGACAAAGTAAGCCAACATGGCAGCTATCCGCCCGTGATTAGCGCGACTCGGTACCGGTCACTTAGAAAGCCCGCGGAGAACGTGAAAGTAGGCCAACATGGCAACTATCGGCCCGGGATTGGCGCGACTCGGTGCCGGTCACTTGGAAAGCCCGCGGAGGACGAGAAAGTAAGCCAACATGGCGGCTATCCTCCCGGGATTAGCGCGACTCGGTACCGGTCACTTAGAAAGCCCGCGGAGGACGAGAAAGTAAGCCAACACAGCGGCTATCCGCCTAGGATTAGCGCGACTCGGTACCGGTCACTTAGAAAGCCCGCGGAGGACGACAAAGTAGGCCAACATGGCGGCTATCCGCCCGGGATTGGCGCGACTCGGTGCCGGTCACTTGTAAAGCCCGCGGAGGACGAGAAAGTAGGCCAACATGGCGGCTATCCGCCCAGGCTTGGCGCGACTCGGTGCCGGTCGCTTGGAAAGCCCGCGGAGGACGAGAAAGTAAGCCAACATGGCGGCAATCCGCCCGGGATTAGCGCGACTCGGTACCGGTCACTTAGAAAGACCGCGGAGGACGAGAAAGTAAGCCAACATGGCGGCTATCCGCCCAGGATTAGCGCGACTCGGTACCGGTCACTTAGAAAGCCCGCGGAGGACATGAAAGTAAGCTAACATGGCGGCTATCCGCCCAGGCTTGGAGCGACTCGGTGCCGGTCACTTGTAAAGCCCGCGGAGGACGACAAAGTAGGCCAACATGGCAGCTATCCGCCCGTGATTAGCGCGACTCGGTGGCGGTCACTTGGAAAGCCCGCGGAGGACGAGAAAGTAAGCCAACATGGCGGCTATCCGCCCGGGATGAGCGCGACTCGGTGCCGGTCACTTGTAAAGCCCGCGGAGGACGAGAAAGTAGGCCAACATGGCGGCTATCCGCCCAGGATTAGCGCGACTCGGCACAGGTCACTTAGAAAGCCCGCGGAGAACGTGAAAGTAGGCCAACATGGCGGCTATCCGCCCAGGCCTGGCGCGACTCGGTGCCGGTCGCTTGAAGAGCCCGCGGAGGACGAGAAAGTAAGCCAACATGGCGGCTATCCGCCCAGGATTAGCGCGACTCGGTACAGGTCACTTAGAAAGCCCGCGGAGAACGTGAAAGTAGGCCAACATGGCGGCTATCCGCCCAGGCTTGGCGCGACTCGGTGCCGGTCGCTTGGAAAGCCCGCGGAGGACGAGAAAGTAAGCCAACATGGCGGCTATCCGCCCACCATTAGCGCGACTCGGGGGCGGTCACTTGGGAAGCCCGCGGAGGACGTGAACGTAAGCCAACATGGCGGCTATCCGCCCGGGATTAGCGCGACTCGGTGCCGGTCACTTGTAAAGCCCGCGGAGGACGACAAAGTAGGCCAACATGGCGGCTATCCGCCCGGGATTGGCGCGACTCGGTGCCGGTCACTTGTAAAGCCCGCGGAGGACGAGAAAGTAAGCCAACATGGCGGCTATCCGCCCCGCACCACTTACTGCGAGGCTTGGCTCGACTCCGCTCTCCTCCTTGACGCTTCGCCTTCCTGGTCGAAGACGACCCCTCGCTCTTCGGCCTCTTGGCCGGCTGGAAGTAGACCCCGTCCGAGCTGCAGTCACTGTCGTCCATTGTCTGCAAATGACAGGAAAATGCGCAGTCGTTATCAAGGCATCAAATCTGAAAAAGTACTTTCCACAGCGGAGGAGAAGTACTTACGGTCAACCGTCCCAGACGAAAATATGTCGAGCTATGAAGCGAGGTCCCGTTGCAGACGGTACCTGGGTAATTTTCCTCCTTTCTCTCTACCTTTTGGATGTATGATTTTGTTTGTTTTTTCTTTGCAAGCGCCAGTTTTGCATGGCTTTGCAGACGGCACCTTGCGTTCCCTTTCCCTCCTCGTTAACGTGCGGAACTCTTGCCCATTATCTTTCCGAGCAGTTAAACTAATCACAGACAAAAGCACAGTGTCGATGGTGGACACCTGTGCCAGCGCGAAGGAGCTATGCCCATATTTGGATTTGCCAACGATTGCTCTTTTCAATGGCCTGTGTTTAGTTGTGTCCATTTTTAACGCTGGTTTTGGAGACGGGGTTTGCGACAGTTTTGGGGATTACCGATTGGTATTATATTGAATTTCCGCTTTGAAAAGTAAATTGCATTTTTGAGCGTTAAGTCGTTTTTGTTGGTTGGACTATAGGTGAAGCATATTAACGAAGCCTAATAAAAGAAGAAAAAAGGAGGAAGTGCAAGTTTAATAACCTGTGTCAACAGGAACGTGTGGCGATCACGACTGGATTTTCGAGGCAACATGAAAAAGTTGATGCACTTTCGTGAACCACAAAATCAGGCAGTTAATTAGCGCTGGGAATTGGCGATATTCGCTGCCTAATGTTATAAAAAAGCAGCGCAGTCGGCGAAGGTGGTTCCAGGGAACCTTTGCGGCCGGCTCGCAGTCTTTCTGCCGTAACACAGGCTACATATCATATTATCTACTGCAGGAATGAAGACGTTCTTACTATTATTACCCCTTATGACTAAGACACCCGGCATTTAACGAGAAAATATTTGCGGTAATGCTTGGTTCGTGATGTTTCCTACCATGGTAACAGACACACGAAATGATGCCACCAGTGTTACCCCATGGTGGACGGATAGAGGACTTTGCTTGGCCGCCGCCTGCAATCTAACGGCCGAGGTGCCCCACTAGTGCGGGAAATTCCCTCGCGCATCTAGCGCCTCGCTCAAAGAGGTCGTGCCGTGAGTTCACACAGCGTGTCCGCTCACTGCGGCATCGCCGGCAACGAAGAAGCTTACAACCTCGCGACCGCTGCACACCAAATACCTGCCAGCGATCTGCCCCTTGCGCTGGAGGACGTGCGTGCGGCCATCCTCGACAATCTCCGAAAGCAGCACCCCGACCCACGAATCGCGGGAGGTGAGCGCATCGACAGTGTCACCTGCTGTCGCGCACTTACACGGTCACAACGTGCAATGATACTCCGCGCGCGCATTGGCTGCGTGTGGCCCGGGGAACGACGGGTGGGTCACGGAATCGCGACGAGTGATGTGTGTGACGGATGCGGTGCAGTCGAAACACTAGAACACCTGCTCCTTCACTGTGCCGCGTTCGCCGATGCTGGTCGCGATATGCTCGCGGCCTATAGGGCGCAGGGCATACTACCAGACTCCATCAAGACGCTATTGTGTCCGCAGGGCAGAGCGCGCACTCGTGAGTGAACTTTGGTGACCCTCTGTGCATTCCTCGAACACACGGGCTTGATGTCCCGTCTGATCTCCATCAGGTAGTTACACGCAGCGACCGAACGCTCCGCGAGTGTTACCTTGAGCGATTAATAACAGGACGCCCCACTCCAGTTGTAACCAACACAGTGCTCTGTGCATGTGTTATTTAATTCCTCTAAAATGAACTAATCACGCGCACAACATGGACACATTTCTTGTTGTGTAAATAGTTTGTACATATTACTTCTCCCCCTATCCTCTCTTCCTGTCCCCTCACCTCTTTCATTTCATTTCTCCATTCTGCCTGCTATCCTTTATTTCCGCTGCCCCAACTCAGATGCATCAGTATCGATGGCAGATGCCGGGGATAGTAAAAATCTTTTCCTTCATTTTTACTATTATTTTTAATAAAACCACTACCACCATGGAATGGCTACACGCTCCGCTGTTCGAATTTGTTTGCATCGCGCTTTTACATCGCTGGTACGAAAAAGACGTTAGAGTCGTCCTGGAATGCATCATGGACGACTCTAGCGTGTTCTTGCTGTCACCCCTTACAGAAGTTTTCTATAGATCGTCTATAAGCATCTTGTACACGATACTCCCTTTCTATATATGTTTATTTTTGTCTAATCATAGTCTATAGACTGTCTACAGACATAAATCTACAGAAATTGTATAGCCACTAATCTATAGATTGCGTATAGAAAGTCTATAGGATTTTTATTGCTTTCGTCTGTTCTCCAGGGTTCAACTATAGAAAGTCTATAGGCTCTATAGACAAAAGATTATGGACAGTCTATAGACTATAAAGAATGTTTTGTAAGGGGGCGAAGTAAAAGCGCGATGGATTAAATTCGAACACATGAGCATGTAGGCGCTTTGTTCTTCGCGTTTCTTTCCATCATGATAGTACATTTCCGACAAAGGCTATACATGCCAGTGCCCCCCGGACGCGAGATGGACGAATGCCGTTAGGCTCAAAAGGAAGGAAGGAAGGAAGGAAGGAAGGAAGGAAGGAAGGAAGCAAGGAAGGAAGGAAGGAAGGAAGGAAGGAAGGAAGGAAGGAAGGAAGGAAGGAAGGAAGGAAGGAAGGCCTCAGACGTTGCTGGCACATACCCACTACGGGGGAGTGGCCAAGACACAGGCGGTTAATTACTCATCACCTCTGCCTCTGTTTCCGGCTCTTCCTCCTCCTTGGAGACGAGGCTGCACTCCATCACAGCACCGGGGGACGGCTGATCATCAGCCGATGAGCCGGGCTTCTTCTTCGCCTTCTTGGGGACGCGATCCCGGCCACGGCGTCGCCGTTTCTCGCCGGATTCTTCATCTTTCTTGCGGGGCTGCTTCGAGCGCTCTGTGTTAAAGCGTGGGATAGCAGGCGTTGGTTTTCGGGGCACTTCACCCTGCGCACAATACACAGTAAACACTAATAGTCTAGGTGGGACTAAACAGGAAGTGAGCTTTCCTCTAGGTTGCGCTGAAGGCCAGATTTCTTTCCTTTTTACTCCTTTTTGTTTACAGTGTAGCTTTGCTCGCACACTTCTATGACTATTTCGTCGTCTATGATTTCGAGACGCATGACTTGCATGGAATCGACGAGATAGCTATCATTTATCCGCTCAAAAACAAATACTGGCGTAAATAATAGACAGAGGGACCTAAGGGATGGCCGTGCACATATACCGGGTGTTGCTACTAAGGTGTTTTTCACTGTTTTTTTTAAATACGCCTTTTTAGTTAGAAGAGCGCTTTTTCGCCATTGCATTTTCAGGGGTGTAGCGCATCAGAACACTAGAGACGCTAATTAGTAGGCTGCTTAACATATATTTGATGTGTAGTTTTCTAACTGTTATTGTTAGTCTGCTAATTTGTGGGAAACTTGTAGCCGACCGGAAGGAAAATCTATATAGTTTTTTTAGAATTACAAGAACGCAGTTACCCTCGGCGCTGTGGCCCAACAAACTTTGCCTATATCGCGCCAAAATACATGCGCTTAGGAACCCCTCCAATGCATGTACCTTGTCGAAATAAGGAAAACTTTGGACTCCACAGCGCCTAAGGTAACTGGGTTTTTGAAATTCTATAATCCTAACAGAGACTAACAGTAGTAGTAAGAGCAACAGCAAGAAGTTCACTATTAACTAGCCTACTAGTTTGAACGTCTTAGCGGTATTCTGACGCGCAACGCTGCTAACCATGTTTTCTGAAAAAAACGCACTTCTAACTCAGAACGCCCCTGTTACATTATCTTTAAAACATTTAGAGCATCTTAGGTGAAACACCCGGTGTAAATAAGTGGTGCGGCAATGCAGAACTTTCCTCTGTGCTTTGGACGTTCGATATGTTTCTTTATCCTGGGAATTTTCGAGCACATAACGAAATGTTCGAAGCGCGGGAATCTCAATCAGGTTTAGCGAAGTTGAATTTGGAAATACCAGAAAATCTTGACCAGGGCTTCTTGTTCCCAGGGCTGCCACCTCGTACTGTGTGGAAGTGAAGACTAGAAATTACCGCAGGAATTCTGAATTCTTGTAAATCGCGTTACTAATGGAACTGAAAATTGGTGGTTGCGGAAAGGAAATGGCGCAGTATCGGTGTCACACCTGGGCGGACACCTGTACCGCACCGTAAGAGAAGGGATGAAGGAAGGACTAATGAACAGAACTGAAACTTAAAAATTGGTTTTTGGGGAAAGTAAATGGGGAAAGGTAATGCCCCCGCCGCGGTGGCTCAGTGATCAAAGCACTCGGCTACTGGTCCGAAGTTCCAGGGATCGAACCCGACCGCGGCGGCTGCGTTTCGATGGAGGCGAAACGCTAAGGCGCCCTTGTGCTGTGCTATGTCATTGCAAGTTAAATATCCCCGGGTGGTCGATATTATTCCGGAGCCCTCCACTACGGCACCTTTCTGTTCCTTTCTTCTTTCACCCCCTCCTTTATCCATTCCCTTACGGCTTGGTTCAGGTGTCCAACGATATATGAGACAGATACTGCGCGATTTCCTTTCCTCCAAAACCAATTATATGAAAGGAAATGGCGGAGTAACCGAGCGCCCTAATCACTGAGCCATAGCGGCGGATGAACAGAATGCAATTCACGAAGAAGAAAAAAAACAGGCTGCAATGCTGAACCCTCATGATGCCAGTAATTTTTTTTTTTGCTCGGCTAAAAAAGCTGCATAAAGCTCTGGCACGCAGCCGCAGCGACCTGAAGGCGTACTCACGACCTCTATGGCTGATGAGCAGGTTTCCACAAAATCACTACGTGTGGAAACGCAGCGTAATGTTCGTTATAGTATATAGCTTCGGACAAATTTATTCACACACTTTTCAGCGAAAGAAACTGAATGCTATTTACTGCCTCTCAAAGTATTTGTCTCCAGCAAATGATTTAAACCTTTCACTCGATACTATGAAGACCGATGTAGTAAACCTAAGATGCGGCAACAAAGCTCGCCAGACTCCAAAGGGGCAGCTGATAAAATAACAATACTAAGGTCAGTGGAGAACTGAGCAGTGGAATTTATGCTGGAGGATTTAATTAAATTAACACAATACTGAAATAAGTGTAGTATATGAAAAAGCAAAGAAATAAAATATAATAAAAAGCAACACATAAGTCAGTGATTTTATTGGTTTCAACATCGCCTGGGGCATATGAAGTTCTCGGGTTATTATAGAGCGTTTCCACTGACTCTATTGAAAGACGCGTGAAATGGGATTTAAATTAAATGCGGACAGCACCGTCCTCACTTAACTTATCTGATAGACTTAGGCTGAGGTCGATTTTAACGCGACAGTATTAAGGAACACGTGTCGCAGAAAAGGCGGTGTCGTCGGCGTTGGCGTTTTTGGCCGTGAGGTAAAATGGCGCATCTCGGTGGACACCTGAACCACGCCTTAAGGGAGAGGATTTAACGCGACTGCGTTCATCACGTGCCCTGTTTGTAGAGGCGAATGGCTCACTCCATGCGAGCCCTCATCATCTCGCGCAGCTAAGCGGGCGCTAATAAAATACCGCTTCCATCTCAAGCATCCGCGCAAATGCGCGAGCGAGCGCCGATAAGATGCGCGCGTAAAATAACTTCCAGTAACAGCCCGCGGAAATCGTACAAATAGGCTCAGCGCGACTCGGTGCCGGTCACTTTGAAAGCACGTGAAGGACGAGAAAGTAGGCCATCATGGCGGCTATCCGCCCAGGCTTAGCGCGACTCGGTGCCGGTGACTTTGAAAGCCCCCGGAGGAGGAGAAAGTAGGCCATCATACCGGCTATCTGCCAAGGCTTAGCGCGACTCGGTGCCGATCACTTTGAAAGCGCGCGGAGGACGGGAAAGTAAGCCAACATGGCGGCTATCCGCCCAGGCATAGCGCCACTCGGTTCTGGTCACTTTGAAAGCTCGCGGAGGACGAGAAAGTAGGCCATCATGGCGGCTATCCGCCCAGGCTTAGCACGACTCGGTGCCGGTCACTATGAAAGCCCGCGGAGGACGAGAAAGTAGGCAAACATGGCGGCCATCCGCCAAGGCTTGGCGCGTCACGGTGCCGGTCACTTTGAAAGCCCGCGGAGGACGGGAACGTAAGCCAACATGGCGGCTATCGCCCAGGCATAGCGGGACTCGGTTCCGGTCACTTTGAAAGGTCGCGGAGGACGAGAAAGTAAGCCAACATGGCGGCTATCCGCCCCGGCATGGCGCGACTCGGTTCCGGTAACTTTGAAAGCCCGCGGAGGACGAGAAAGTAGGCCAACATGGCGGCTATCTACCAGGTTTAGCGCGACTCGGTGCCGGTCACTTTGAAAGCACGCGGAGGACGGGAAAGTAAGCCAACATGGCGGCTATCCGCCCAGGCACAGCGCGACTCGGTTCCGGTCACTTTGAAAGCCCGCGGAGGAGAAGAAAGTGGGCCAACATGTTGGCTATACGCCCAGGCTTAGCACGACTCGGTGCCGGTCACTTTAAAGCACGCGGAGGACGAGAATGTGGGCCATCAAGGCGGCTATCCGCCCAGGATTAGCGCGACTCAGTGCCGATCACTTTGAAAGCCCGCGGAGGACGAGAAAGTAGGCCAACATGGCGGCTATCCACCCAGGATTAGGGCGACTCGGTGCCGGTCAGTTTGAAAGCCCGCGGAGGGCGAGAAAGTAAGCCAACATGGCAGCTACCCGCCCAGGATTAGCACGACTCGGTGCCGGTAAATTTGAAAGCCTGCGGTGGGCGAGAAATTAAGCCAACATGGCGGCTATCCGCCCAGGATTAGCGCGACTCGGTGCCGGTCCATTTGAAAGCCCGCGGAGGGCGAGAAAGTAAGCCAACATGGCGGCTATCCGCCCAGGATTAGCGCGACTCGGTGCCGGTCCATTTGAAAGCCCGCGGACGACGAGAAAAGGCCAACATGGCGGCTATCCACCCAGGATTAGGGCGACTCGGTGCCGCTCACTTTGAAAGCCCGCGGAGGACGAGAAAGTAGGCCAACATGGCGGCTATCCGCCCTGGCTTAGCGCGACTCGGTGCCGGTTACTTTGAAATCCCGCGGAGGGCGACAAAGTAGGCAAGCATGGCGGCTATCCGCCCAGGATTAGCGCGACTCGGTTCCGGTCACTTAGAAAGCCCAGGGTGGACGTGAAAGTAAGCCAACATGGCGGCTATCCGCCCAGGCATGGAGCGACTCGGTGCCGGTCACATGTAAAGCCCGCGGAGGACGACAAAGTAGGCCAACATGGCAGCTATCCGCCCGGGATTGGCGCGACTCGGTGCCGGTCACTTCGAAAGCCCGCGGAGGACGTGAAAGTAAGCCAACATGGCGGCTATCCGCCCGGGATTGGCGCGACTCGGTGCCGGTCACTTGGAAAGCCCGCGGAGGACGTGAAAGTAAGCTAACATGGCGGCTATCCGCCCGGGATTAGCGCGACTCGGTGCCGGTCACTTGGAAAGCCCGCGGAGGACGAGAAAATAGGCCAACATGGCGGCTATCCGCCCGGGATTGGCGCGACTCGGTGCCGGTCACTTGGAAAGCACGCGGAGGACGTGAACGTAAGCCAACATGGCGGCTATCCGCCCGGGATTAGCGCGACTCGGTGCCGGTCACTTGGAAAGCCCGCGGAGGACGAGAAAGTAGGCCAACATGGCGGCTATCCGCCCGGGATTGGCGCGACTCGGTGCCGGTCACTTGGAAAGCCCGCGGAGGACGTGAACGTAAGCCAACATGGCGGCTATCCGCCCGGGATTAGCGCGACTCGGTGCCGGTCACTTGGAAAGCCCGCGGAGGACGAGAAAGTAGGCCAACATGGCGGCTATCCGCCCGGGATTGGCGCGACTCGGTGCCGGTCACTTGGAAAGCCCGCGGAGGACGTGAACGTAAGCCAACATGGCGGCTATCCGCCCGGGATTAGCGCGACTCGGTGCCGGTCACTTGGAAAGCCCGCGGAGGACGAGAAAGTAGGCCAACATGGCGGCTATCCGCCCGGGATTGGCGCGACTCGGTGCCGGTCACTTGGAAAGCCCGCGGAGGACGTGAACGTAAGCCTACATGGCGGCTATCCGCCCGGGATTAGCGCGACTCGGTGCCGGTCACTTGGAAAGCCCGCGGAGGACGTGAATGTAAGCCAACATGGCGGCTATCCGCCCGGGATTAGCGCGACTCGGTGCCGGTCACTTGGAAAGCCCGCGGAGGACGAGAAAGTAGGGCAACATGGCGGCTATCCGCCCGGGATTGGCGCGACTCGGTGCCGGTCACTTGGGAAGCCCGCGGAGGACGTGAACGTAAGCCAACATGGCGGCTATCCGCCCGGGATTAGCGCGACTCGGTGCCGGTCACTTGGAAAGCCCGCGGAGGACGAGAAAGTAGGCCAACATGGCGGCTATCCGCCCGGGATTGGCGCGACTCGGTGCCGGTCACTTGGAAAGCCCGCGGAGGACGTGAACGTAAGCCAACATGGCGGCTATCCGCCCGGGATTAGCGCGACTCGGTGCCGGTCACTTGGAAAGCCCGCGGAGGACGAGAAAGTAGGCCAACATGGCGGCTATCCGCCCGGGATTGGCGCGACTCGGTGCCGGTCACTTGGAAAGCCCGCGGAGGACGTGAACGTAAGCCAACATGGCGGCTATCCGCCCGGGATTAGCGCGACTCGGTGCCGGTCACTTGAAAAGCCCGCGGAGGACGTGAACGTAAGCCAACATGGCGGCTATCTGAATCTAGTTGCTCTACTGCTACGGAACATTTCAATTCTAAGGCGAAATCTAAGCAATCTTGCGCAATTAAACGAGGTATAACCAGAGCTAAACCCCAGCCAATTTTTTTCCTTCATGTTTGCACGAAAGCAGCCGATTTCACGCCGTGGTATTGTTTTCAATCAAGCTAATCAAGCTATTTTGCGGTTGATTTATGTGCGCAGAAAAGCTTGAACAAATGCAGTGAAGGCTACCTGCCTGCCCAGCAAACTTGCAAGGTCCGCACGGAACGAAATCGACGAAGACAACTTGTTGAACTCTGTGCTGTTCGGCTCTTTTCATCGATGACAAAAATGCCAAAATGTGTGGTGTTGCAGTATGTGATGTGTAGTTATTTGTTTCGTTTCCCTTGGGACACTGAAGACGACCACGAAGTCGATTTGCTGGGAAACCTGAAGAGCTTTGCCACCATAAGCGTGTTTTACTTATATGTAGCTGTGGCACGGAGATGACCGCGGGAGCCTACACTATCTGCAAGCTAACTTTGCAGATTGCCTCCAACACCTGCCGCGCGCATTTGCTTACCATGCGTTCTGAGATGCCGACGTGCGCCTCGTTACCAACGGAAGTTTGAAATCAGCCCGTGGCTAATAACCGCAGTGCACATAGCACCTGTGGCCGCACGGACAACGCGGTCGCAAGCACGCCTCCCAGTTCATTGCGGGTGAACTCGTCGCATAGCCACTCCACAGTCTGCTTCTCCAGTCGACAAAGGCGTCGAAACAGCTTGTCCGGCAAGTCAAACGCGTCTTCGTGCGCTTTCCTTCGCCGTTGCTCACACCGGCGCAGCCGCCTCACTCGTATCGCCGCGTACCCAGCCGCCATTTTCTGTCACAAACAGAACAGTCAAATTGACCGCCTCGAGGCTGTCAGAAAAAACTGTCAATTTGCGCTTGCATAATTACGTGTGCAACGTCACCACTTCTGCCACATACGTGACGTAATCTGCAGCCACCCATGTGGCAAAGAAGCAATATGGCCACACACGTCCCACTAAGAGGAGCGAGGCTAACTGACCCATTTTTGACAAGTTTTTGAAAACTTCGCAATTTGAAAATTTCATAATATATCCCCAGTTTTCATACTCTTAGCTAAACATCCTCGTAATCAAGCATCAATCATACGGTCTCCAGGCCACACGGACCACACGGGAGGGAATGATGCCGCCCACCGGCAAGACCCAGCTCTCTTGTACCGGGATTCCCCCTTAGTCGAAGAGCCAGAGGAACACATTACGCAGCATATAATCAGCTTCGCCGAACACCTACAGGCCTGCAGACAGGGCAGACAGACATACCCCACACCTCACAAAACTCTAGACAAAGAATAACACACCTTTCACAGACTACAAATAGACACTCTCGTAACTCCACCAATGGTACTCCTCACTCTACAAACCACAGAGTACACACTGTGGAGAAATGGCGACAGCTTTACACACGGTGGGGGCAAGCCAACTCGATCCTGCTACAGACACACTTCTGATCTGCGATTTGGGAGCAGTGGGAGGCCATTCTGCACAGCGAGGACACCGACCAGCAAAGAGGACTGGTTCGCAGGGCCCACGCTGCGGCGCAGGCCAATGGGCTGCCGGAATAGGCGGACCACCAATGGCTCCAGCAATTTCCAATGTTCAAATAAAGTTTTCAATCAATCAATGAAGATAAGCCTTTGTACGCTTTTGCACCACCATAGTCCTCACAATTGCCAGAGTCGCGAGGGCGTTCGAGTCCCGCACATATTTGAGGCGCAGAACGTTGGCTACGCAAAAACTAACCACACTACATGGCTCGGGAACTGACACGAATGGTTGTAGACTTCTGAGAAAGGCTGTACCTGCCCTTTTATTTCTCTCTCTCTCTCTGCTCTCACTCCCCTCTCTCTTCATTACTGAAAGTGTAATCTAGCAGCACTGTCTACGGTCCTATGGACGACTTGCAAGAAACAGCCATGTATACAGGGTAATATAGCTTGCGCCGACATCCCAGCAGCCGCCATTTTGGGAACCAGGAGAACTGCATGAAGTGCTTCTTTTGGAATTCACGGCGAAGCTATGCGTGAATCAGCATTATGGCGCACGTTATGCCTTGTCATGCATGTATACAATGGCAGCTTTTCAACACAAGTTTGGCCTCTACTGCTATACATGAGAAATAACCTTAGTTGTTATCCAAGTGAACAGCGTGGTGCGTAAGCAGAAATGGGCGAAACATCTGTCAGATGCCTAAAACCTATTTCTGCACCAATATAGGCGACTCCTCGTAGCATAGAGGGAGAGGTCTGAAGGTCGTAATGCAATTAGCAGTTCAAAAAGATAAGAACAGCTCACATGGTGACCTTTAAAGTGGCACAACGGCTGAGGCCACCTGGAGTGCGCGCAAAATATGTCGCTCATAAATCGAAACCAGTCTTTTCTTTGCTGCTAAAATTTTATTCAGAAAACGAGTTCCGTCCGTCTTGCTTAGCAGATATGAACCAAGCATAAGAGACACACAAATACACACAAATAACTGTACAGTAAAAAATGCAGAAAATGAAAAAAAAAATGATATCATGCCTGGTCGATTATGAACAACAAGCCTAGCACTGAACGGCAAATGAACAAAGGAAACAAGAGAATTCGGTGGTCTAAAGGTGGCCAGTAATATACCAGGTGTTTCAGGGAACGTGATCATTAGTGAGTAAAAACAGGGTTTTTGAAGTAAACAGAAGCTTTTCCGGCATAGTAATGCCAGCTTTAGAGGACGTCAAAAAACAGGCGAATCATTCAACTGTCTAAGTGATTATTTAAATTGTAATAGGTAACTTTCTAAAATTTAGCAATGTGTACCTTACTGCAAATAGAGAATTGTAGCCGGCCGTTAATAATAGCCATATCAGTTTTTAGGATTTCGAAAATGTTATTACTCTCACCGCTGTGGCACAACAGAATTTGACTACATCGTGCTAAAATATGTGCACTTTCGGAGAGTATGCAGGCAAAGCAACGCTTTCAGTGGTCGCCACTAGTCAAAATAGCCAAATTTTGTTGTGCCACCTCGGCGAGAGTAATGGCGTTTTCGAAATTCTAAAGACTTATATGGCTATAACTAACTGCCGGCTACATATATGTAATTGCAATCAGGTACTTATTGGTAATATTTTAAAAGTTATGTATTCCAATTCAGTTGATCACTTAGCTAGTTATGATTCGCCTGTTTTATGACCTCCATTAACACTCATATTACTATGCCGCAAATTGCTTCTCGTTACCTCGAAAACCTTATTTAAAAAAATAGTTATCACCTTCCCTAAAACACCTGGTGCACTAAAGACGGCAGCGACTATATTGACATTCAACATGAAAAGTGAAAAAAAAATCAGCTGGGGTCATTAATCTACAACCCAACATAGAACCAAATTATAGAGCGAGCCCAGAATCCAAAAATTGCAGATATCAGCACCCGACTGCAAACGATGACCACTTTTGAACTCGCACCTAGCTAGCGGTCGGAGTGGATCAATCCCAGCTCTATCTTTAGAAAGGTGCCATATATCACCTGGGTGCTGCCTGCAGTGTGAATTATAAGGCACACGACACTTAGGGTCAGATAGAGAAAGGATTCACCTGGTGCTTGGCAAGAAAAATTAAACACGCAGCAGCATCATCAAAAATACTAGAAAATGATAAGGCATGTTAAAGCTGCCATTGTCTAGCAGCGATGGGACGCAACCATCAAAATCTAGCTTCGCTCCGAGAGGCAAAAAAATGCCGTAAGCGAGTACACAATTTCCTGAACAGCGCATCAAAATCGCCAAGGGTTCAGGGTCTAAAACGTTATAGTTCGCCTGAATTTCGTGGACACTCACGGACTGACCGCAAGATTTGTACCCTGATTATGAGAGCAAGAGTTAATGAACGTCTTAAAAACACGCAACTTGAAAAACCACTCATTTTAACCGCCGCTCTACCTTGTACTACGAGGACACGATACTGGTCTCCACCCGTGCTCTGAGAGAAAAAACATTTTATAAAACCCCACATTCTCTTTTGCGTGGTGGAGAAAGCTAACAGAGAGATTGAGCTTGGCGGAGACTTACTAGCGCAGGTATATACCAGCGTACAAGACCACGCCTACGCACGCGCAGTGACCCTGCCTGGCTCCACCGTGCCAATGCTGGCGAGCAGGTGTCCGGTAAGCAAGTATACGTCTACGCTAATATGTCTCCGCTATGCTAAACCTCTCTAACAATAAATGCCGACTCTTAAGATGACTGCCCTGGTCGCAGTTACGCCGTGAGAGTTATCCTGTCAAAACCCGATTAGGGAATCAGAACCCGAGTAGGGAAGGCACCGGCCCGTCGCCCAGGTGCTGGCTGCTATCCGCAGGTGCCGCAGGATTGGTTACAGTGCAACGCCGCACGCGGTAATTCATTCCTGCCAACGCCATACGGCTCGGGCTAAGCATTCGTCGTTCTCAGGGAATGCCGGATACACCAACATGTACCATGTCCCGTCCTCCATCATCACGGCCCTCCTCGGCTCCGCGATCGCCGCAAACACAGGCTCCCCTACGTATGGCCACCCAGGCAATTGTAGCCGCCCCGCTCGCGGCCTGAATCCAGGTACCGTACCCCATGGCCCCGTCTCTTCTTGTAGAGGGGGCCAAGTGGGTCCTCCTGGCAGTGGGGGCCCTTCCGGTGGCCACGGGAACTGCGGGGGAAGCTCCAGATGCGGCAGTGTTCTCTCGCGCGAATTTGATGGTCCCGGTCGCGGAAGGAACTGCTCCTTAGGCATCACTGCCTCTTGCACTGGATGAATTTCCTGACGAGAAAAAGAGAGTTCTGGTGGGGAGTGATGTTCCAGTGTAAGAGGCAGCTGCGGCTCTTGGTGTGGTGAAGGATGGGCGTAGCCCCCGCTGGTCGATTCCACCGGTGCGTCGTGCGAGCAAAGTCTGGGCGAGCAAAGATGAGGCAGAGATGGCAGGGGTTCGTTCAATAGCTGTGTGTCCGGGCCCGTGCTGGCCTCGTCCGAGTGACCCTGGCTCTGATGGTCGTAGAGGTCGAGACAGCCACCGGACCCTGCGATGCATCACACCAAGGGAGAGGTGGTAAACTGAGCGGTGTAGATGAAACACAATTCACTGAAATAGCTGTTAAGATTTTGCACCACAACGCAACGACAACATCGAAGCCTCCCGCTCTGGTGCGTCGCAAGCAGGGCTTGGAGCGGTTGCGGTAAAAAATTAAAGAAAAACCTGACTACAAATGGAGTTCGTCGGCCGACGAGGTGTGCATCCGCAACCTGTTCTTCCCGAAATTGCCTTTAAAACAGCATCAACAGAATTAATAATGCGCGACCATTATACGGCTCGTAGCCAATGAAACCCGGCGTTGATGCCTATACCAAACGGCCCCAAAACCCCAATGATGACATCAGCTCAGCTGCATAGCAGCCATGAGAGAGTGAACAGAGGAACCATTGTATACATAGACACCAAATGGCCAATAGAGTCAAGGCCAGTAGGACCAACGCTTTTCGCCTAACTGCTTTTCATACGAAGGGTTTCCCTCTAAAGGCTTTCAACCTAAAGACATTTACCGTAAAGGTCTCAAACATAAAAGCCCTTGAGGTATTTTTACTGGTTACTCGATAGGAAACAAAAATCAACTATAGTAACCCACAATGAGAGACAAATCCTTACGCATTCATAGCACTGCAGTAGTCTGAAGTCCCATCTCAAGTTTTTACGTTGTACCAAAGCTCACGCGTCATACAGGTAGTCGAGTTACTTCTGCCAGCTTTCCTTTATACGGCATCAGTTGCTTATGGCGCTAATTGTGCTTGATGGCTCTCGTTTAAAGTTCCTACGCACCACTTGCATCTTGGCAACCGATGTGAACTAAATTCAAATGCCCCTTCTCTATACGTGGGTGGCTGCGCTTAACCTGCGCACATGCGAACCTTAGCCGCCGCTAAAAGTATAGAAACGCGCCACCTTAGCAATGCAGATCTGCGCCCACCTGTATGACAGGCCAAAAGGACGGAAGAAAGATTGTGGGAGAAAAACCAGTCACTCTGTATACGCAATGCCTTATGACCTCGAGCGTACCAGAAGTTTGCAAGAGCGCTAACATTATCGTAACTGATAAGAAAGGAGACGCCAAGGACTTGAAAAATTACAGACCGATCAGCTTGCTCTGCGTTGCCTGCAAGGTATTTACTAAGGTAATCGCAAATATAATCAGGACAACCTTGCACTTCAACCAGCCTAATGACCAGGCAGTCTTTTGTTAAATATACTTGACTGTAGAACATATTTACACTATCAGCCAGATGATAGAGAAACGCGAAGAATATGACCAACCGCTTTATGTATATAAAGTAAGGAGAGAGGCCCTCGTCACTCACGCTATTCAAGAGAGTGTACCACACAAGTCCCTATCGTTCTTGCAAGAACTACTGGAAGTCTCTGGCCGATGGCACAGCCAAAGCTATAACCTTTGGCGCAGCAGCGGCGCGTGGTATGCATCATCGGCGTGCCCGTATAAGCTGCCTGCATGGCGGTGCGACTCGAGAATATACGTTTTTCGCGTGCCGGATACTTATTAGCGGGGACGTATACAGGTTTACCGGACATTTCTCGCGTAATAACATTCATGCGGCCAGGAGGGGCCACTGCACTTGCACAGGAGGCCTCGGTAAACTGTTATACATCTCAACTAATACATCTCTGCTTGCAAAAAACATATATTAGATATATGGGGAAAACGTCATAGACGTTTTTCAGTACACCTTCTCCAGTGCACGTCACTAGTCGAAAAAGCAAAACATTTTCAAACCACAGCGCCAAGGATAATAGCACTTTATGAATTCCAAAATCTGAAATGGCTATAACTAAAGACCAGATACAGATCTCAAATTCCAATTGGGCTCTTAAGTCTGACATTTAAAAAGTTGGTTATAAAATTTAGTTAAACACCTTACTACTTATGACGACTCCCAGATTTTCTGGTGCCGCCAACACTGGTATTACTATGCCAAAAAAGGCATACTTTTCCTCCAAAATTCAATTTTTTATTTATTTTTGGAACACCAGGTATAAAGCCGGCCGGAATAATTGTGGCGCCGATTCGCCAGCGGTATGTGGAGCTCAACGCGCCTCATAGAAACACGGGCTATGAGGAAGGGGACGCCGTAGCGGATGGCGACGAATGGTTTAGACAACCTCGGATTCTTTAAGGCGCACATAATTTGCACAAAACATCGGATGCTTTCGATTGTTGTTGCATCTCACCTCCATCGGCATGCGGACGCATTGTGGTAGGAATTTTTTCCCGTTACTTTGCGATGAGCAGCGGAACGCCAAAGCCACTCAACGAACGTGATGGGTTTCTTCGGCTATCACTCTAAATACGAAATGATCAAAAAACAATAAGCTGCCCTGAACGCACTCTCTTTTGTAAAGGGAGAGCCTTAGAGGACAGCTTACTTCTTTTTTACTCCCCCACAGACGTAATCGTGCATAGAGTTTAAGTGCAGGCAAGTAACTCCCATCACGGACACTCACACGAATACACAGGTTTCGAATTCCTCTGCTGCTCCGTTCTAAGGTAGATTGAAGGCGAAGGTGGCATGGAGCGTTCTGTGTTCAGCTGCACCAGAGGCTGAAGCTGCGGTTCCATGTGACCCAGCTGCCTTCGCGGGCTGCCAGTGAACAATGGCAGTCGAGTATGCAATGACAAGGACTGGCTGGACGACGACAGCCTGCTGCTGGGTCTTGACTCCGAACCCTGCAGAACAGGAACATGTAGGAACAGGTGGAGTTAATATATAGGTTCCTAGACATTCCGCGTAGGTCAAACATATTTTCTCTCACAAGCATCGAAACCATCAGGAAAACCCTCAAACCCTCCGGCAGGAGGCGGGCCTGGTACAGTGGTTAGAGCGAGTGCACTTTCTATCCGCTGGATTCTGCCTGTCGAACTTGCTTCAGTCTAAACAGATTACTGTTTCGCTGAACAAGAGAGCTTGCTAGCAATGCGTCGGCTGCACCAAGGCTCGTCTAGATGAGGGAAGAACAAAATACTCGCCAAGTGGATGTGTGGCACCCTCTCTTGCAAACGCCACAAATGGCAAACATTTTTCAAGAGTTAGCGAACACTTGTGATGGAATTGCGCGTTATTGAAAAGAAAAAAATTACAAATTTATTTTCACTGAAGATGCGCACTCGGTCAAAATAAAATGCCGCAAAGCAAGAGAACAGTAGCTGCACGAATGGGCTGTCACATGGATGTTTTTCAATCAGGTGATCGTGCTTAATCAATATAGTTGTGAGCGGTGCAGGGAATAGAAGCGCGCAAATATAGGAGCCTGTACACTACATCTTGGAACAATTGACAGTCAGCGTCCACTGGCGGCGTATTTACAAAACTTCTCCGCTACAGCGCAAAGTTCCCAATTATATATACAGCGGTGCAGACTACCATGCTACGCGGACCCATAGAGCATATCAATTAGTCCCCGTGGTAACGTTCTCGTGTACGGATGCAATACTGTTGTAACTGCACGTGCGTCTACTGCGTACTTTTGTTGTGCACATTTTCATCTAACATTCTACACAGTTTTTAAAAATAGGCTGTTTGAGTTAGAATGATTTTTTTGGCATAACATTGCCAGTGGTGCAGTACGTCAGAATACAGCTAAGACGTGATAACTAGCCGAATGGTTAACTAGTATTGATAGTTGACATTCTGACTGTTGCTGTTAAACTCATTAATCGTTCAAAGGCGTGCAGTACACCATAATATCCATATCAGTTTTAAGAATAATGAAAAAACGGCTACCCTCGCCACTGTGGCCTAACAAATGTTGGCTCTTTCGAACTGTTACTTGCACTAGACAGGTTGTTTTGTCTGCAAGCTTCTCGAAAGCGCATGTATTTCGCGCAATGTGCAGACATTTCTTGGGAAGGCAGCGCCGAGAGTATCAGCGCTTTCGAAATTATAGAAACTGATAATCATATTACTTACGGTGGACTACACACCTCGCAATAATTAACAAGCTGAACTGCAACTCTTAAACAAGTAAATATTCAATATTGCCTCCAGCGCTGAAGGGAACAACGAGGATATCGGAGATTCTTTTAATATTCTTCGAGCACTTCTGTATTCACCAGAGTTCTGATTGTTATTTAACATTAAATATTCCTCTGTCGTTTTTATTGATAAATTTTTAAAAATTCACGTTTGAAGGTAAAATTTTGTCGTAATCTCCGTAGAAAATTTCTTCGTTTATGCCACTACACCTTGGCAATCCTCCCGCGTGGGAAGGAAGGAAGGAAGGCCTCAGACGTTGCTGGCACATGCCCATTATGGAGGAGTGGCCAAGACACAGGCGTTTAATTGCTGGTTACAGGAAAGTTTTGACGGAAAAACGAGTGGCAATAGTATGTAGTCTGATAGATTGGAAGACGGAAGGACAGGGGACCTGTTAACTTGGAGATCGAGGACGAGACAATGGCTAAATGTACATAATAGTATACAATGACTGTAATGCTTCAATGTCGTACTGACTGAGGGAAAAAGAAATTAGAATGGGAGTCGCTGCGTTTCTTGAAGAAACTTTTGCACAGCACAGCGCACACTCCTGTCGCTTCGTACAAGCAAAGAAGCGCCAATGGAAAGAACAACCGTGGAGGACACAGGCAAGCCCACTTGTTGAAATGGAATTTGCAAAAGACGCTTCCTCAATGAGAGAAGCGGCGGCAGAACAGCAGGAAGTGATCTATTGTCTCAGGTTCGGCACAATAAGGGCACAATGGGGAAGCCGCCAGGTCAGATCAGTGAAGGTAGAAATTTAAAAGGGGAACCCAGCAAATACTCGTGTGGGGATTTGCAAATAGCCGCGTGGGTATTTGTTACATTTACTGAGGTAAGGTAGAAGTGCGCGGCTCGTGCTCTCTCCTCGGCCGCTTTTGCTGACCGTTGCGGTGCCTAATTCATCGGGCTTAGTCCTTGATCTACCTGCAAGGCCGTTTACCTACGTAAATAGCCTACGTGACAGTATTAGTTAACCAGGCTAATAGTTAGCACGTCTTAACTGTATTGTAGTGTACTAATACGCTGGCATTGTTAAGGCGAGATAAAGGCTCTGCTCAAAAAGAATATCGAAGAAAAAATGCGGAATGGCTTAGGTGAACCATCCTGTGCAACAACTGCGTAGCTTTCTGGGTGAATGTTAGGAGGCGGAGGCTGTCCATGCGCAGTAGTGTTTTGCGTTAGGTGGCGTCTGTGGACTCTGCAGAAACTACGACAGCCAAGTCCGCGAAAAACCAATCCAAATCACCACGCGTTTCAAACGGCTTTGTGCATTCTGAACAGAGGAAGGAGAGTGCACAGTGTGAGCGGAGCAGGGGACTCATGATCCGCACGAGAGGCCTGCCGTCATGCTCGACATTGCTCTCTTGAACGGTACGCGATAGCTCAATTTTGCCTTGAAGTCTTCTGCGAGAGCAGCATAAGGTAACGTGTTTTGATCTCTTGGTACTAGGTAGTGGAGATATTTGTATAATATCCAGAGCGCAACTTCATCATTAGCCAATCTAAGCCCACTACAAAAAAAATTCGGGGACACAGCTCTGCCATACGGGTCCTGGGGTCCCTTTTGCATATAACTTCGAAAATACTGTCACTGTTCTTTATTTCATTTTTTTTTATTTCTCTGGATGTGTCTCCTCAGACTACGTGTGTGAACCCTCTTGAGTAGCGTAGGCATACCGTCTGGTCAGGAATCATGGCTTGATGAGGTTCACTGGTCACTGACCAAGGTCAACAAAAAATGACGTTTCGGGAGCGCTACGGCTCCCTGGCTCCCTGGGTCAGTGGATACCACTATTGTGCTTTTAGGTAAGTGGCGGTGGTGTCCACCTTCAGAAAACTGCTTTCGCGCAATATTTTGGGCTTAGCAATGGTGAAGCAGTAGCCTTACTAGTTTTATTCTAGATCTTTTTTAAATTCGTGATATACCTCAAGACACAAGGCCTCCTTTGAAACAAGTCGGACGAATTTTTCTTACTGGTCCAAGGGTAGCGTGCCCGGCTCACGACCCGAGGGCAGCGCTTCGAGTACGGTTCGACCATTTTGCTTTTCAGCGAAATTGCTTTCGCAGCGATATTGAAACGATAGCTTGACTACACCATGTAGAGCCAAGGCACTGGGTCGAGTCGGAGCCATTAATGCGCATGCGCCGAGCAACAGGTACGCCAAGCGTGACGACAGAGTTGCGGCATCGCCTCAGCAGGCGCCAACGATTGCGCAACCGATGCGCGTCATTGCTCGGCCCCTTCATAAGCATAGGGTGCGAAACGCTCGTTCTTCAGATGAACAATGGGCGAAGAAGCGGAAAGTCCGCGTGTATACTGCGAGCGACGTCAACGGTGACTGGAGGAAGCCACGTCGACGGATTCCGAAGCTTTGGAGTGGTATAAGGCTAGTCGACAACGAGCCCAAAAAGCCGTGAATGCCAAGCGCGCGGCCGAGACGCCGGAACAACGAGTGCGACGGTTCGCCATACGACGCCGACAAGCACCGGAAAAATGACAGCGACAAGCCGCGAGAGAAGCTGCGTATTCATCGGGTCAGCTATCGCGTACACACCACCTTTGACCGGAGCTGAACCAGCAGCAATTTTTCTCTCTTCGCAAGCACTGCGTACAGGTGGTGGAATGACGCCACGTCCAAGAAGACCAATGAGGAACTGTTTAGTGACATCATCACTATTGTTCTGTGTTGATATTGCGGGATGTTTAAATGACCCTCGGGAGGTCATGCGGCTATGACTCCACGATAATAATAATGAGTTTTGAGGGAAAGAAAAATTGCGCAGTATCTAATTTATCGTTCAGCACCTGAAACACGCTGTAAGGGAAGGGATGAAGGAGGGAGTGAAAGAAGAAAGGAAGAGAGAAGTGCCGTATTGGAGGACTCCGGAATAATTTAGACCAGCTGGGGATCTTTAACGTGCACTGAGATCGCACAGCACACGGGCGCCTTTGCGTTTTGCCTCCATTGAAACGCAGCCGCCGTGGCGGGGTTTCATCCCAGGAAATGCGGCTCAGTAGCCGAGCGCTCTAACCGCCGAGCCACCGCGGAGGATACTGGTGTGGCTCACACGGTTACTGCAGACTTCCTAACGTCATCTCCCCACATGACTAGATCTGCCGAGTACGTACTTGAGCACAAACCGGGCCCAACTCGCTGCCAAAAGGAATCTCGTCGATGCCGGTGCACCAGGCCGGCGGCGACATGTGAAGATTGTAGAGGGGAGACAGCAAGGAGGGTTCCGCGCTGCTTGACTGGAGTATTGGCGCTAGTGAAGAGGTCGGCATAGGCTGCGCCACAGGCTGCCGCTGCCCCTGCATCGCCGTTTGTGGCGACAGCAACACCTGATAAGGTGTGCGCTCCTGCTGTTGGGGCGGAGGAGACGGCAAGGACGGTAGCAGGCCAAGCTTTATGTCCAGCTGCTGTGACCACACGGACGGCGTAGGCTCTGGTGGATCCCCGAAGCCGGCCGGTGGCACCTGGTGGCGTGACGGTGGCGGAAACGGCGGCGATATGAAGGACTCCATCAGGGAAGCCAGTGAGTGGTCGAAGCCACCTTCCTGGACCGGGCTGCTCGGCATTTCCTCGTCCTCCGGCATGTTCCATTCGCGAGGCCTGCAAGTGCCCCGGTTAGGATGGAAGTGCGAGAATGTGAGGACTGTTCAGAAAGCTTTCTCTATCATAAATCTATAAGCGTATGAGCCGCCACTCCGGACCAGTCGTCCTCAACACCGCCAGTATTTTAAAAATACGTTAGCTAACATCGCAAAACGGCACAGTAATTTGTGCTTCGCTTTTCTGCTCGGTTCCTTATTTTATGTTTAATATGCCATGAACTTCACCGCTCCCCTGTGTAATGCCACCGATTCCTCGACATTACTAGCAAGTGAAATGAAAAGAACGAAGTGACGTTCGTATACGTTGTCACTTCCTTCGTGTTTCGTCGAAACACCGAGAGTCCAAAAGTATAGCATGCCTTCTTTCGTCCTCAAACTCCTCCGTCTTTCTAGAGGTGTTAGCGCGCAACACATTTCAGTGTACAATGACCGCAATACCCAATGAAGACAAGAGTGATGCGCCGCAATGGCGAGTTGTGCTTTACCTGCTCCCAGCCGGGTAGGGATAGCAACTAGGGTAAAAAGACGTGGAAGCAAGGTAAGGTTTGGTTTCGTTTATGGGGTTTAACGTCCCAAAGCGATTCAGGCTAGGAGAAACGCTGTAATAAAGGGTTCCGGAAATTTCGACCACCTGGGTTTTTTTAACGTGTACTGACATCACACAGCACACGGGCCTCTAGAATTTCGTCTCCATCGAAATTCTAATGCCGCGGACGGAATCGAACCCGCGTCTTTCGGTTCAGCTGGCCAGCGCCATAACCACTGAGCCGCCTTGGCGGCTAAAAGTTAGAGGATAAGGAGCAGGAAGATAAGGAGGTTTGTGTAGGCCCTGGTCTGCTTCCGTGTGTGGGGTGTGTTTTTGTTCTCGTTAATATTCCTTCAAGGTCGACCAATGAGCTAGAGTCAATCTACCTTTCGGGTAGGAACACGGTCAGTCAAGTAGTTTCACAAGTTGTTGCGGTCAAAGAGGTCTGCAGCTGGCAGGATGGCTGCGGCGAATTCTCCTCTATTAATTGCCGGCTCTAGAAAAAATGAATACGTAAAAATTTTCTCTCCCCTTTTCCGTGGTATATATCGGCAATTAGGGTGCGCCACATAGCTTTCGCACACTGAGTGCACAGTATGCCAGAAGTCCAGCGAATGAGTGAGTAACGATGATAGGATGAGGCTTTTTTCTAGTCGGAACTGCCTCATCTAACCGCCACCAAACACAACGAAAAATTCACAGGGAGGGCTATTTTCATTTTGTGTTGGCAGTGCGATAGCATCAGCAGCTGTTGATGTCTATCTTTAGCGGAAGTGACGTCACCACCGGTCTGGTGATGTTTCTTCTCTACAGTAGGCGGGAATGCTCCCGTCTGGTGACGTCAATTCATTCCAGCAAATGGGAATACTCCCATCTGATCACGTCCCTTCCCTTCAGCCAATCACCGTAACACTGTCTTCCCGATGACGCATCTAATGCTATCGCATTCGGACGAGGCCTCGGCCGTCGAAGCTCGCCGCTTTATCGCGGCAGCCTCCGCAGCTCACCATTCCGCAGGCGCACTTGAGGCGATGCGTACCTGTTGTGGTAGTTGATCCGCCAAAAATTGCTTTTGCCACGCGCGGCGTTTCTGTCCTGTGGGGGCGGGTGCACCTTCTCAAACCATCGCTGGAAGAGGGCGTGCCGGACAGAGCTCTGCGACAGTGGACACAGGAGCGGGTCACGCATTTCATACAAGTGGCCCCGGTTTCATAGGCACACACATATCCACACACTTCTCTACAGAGCACTCGAACAGTGCTGTGTGTTGTGCGCTTGTAACATTCGTCGCTGCTTTCCAGGCTCGATGCAGCTTTTGAGAGACACGACAAGTAAGCCATGATTCATGCGAATGTTTACACCCCATTGGCGATGTTTCCTCCGGTGCATCCCGGCCCGTCATTCGAGTGTTACTTGACGAGTGTGAGTGGACAGTGGAGGTCTCCACTCCCTTAATCGTGGTTAGCGGGAACACGCTTCCACTTGGCCTCGCTTACTACCAGTGCATTCTAGCGGCGCCTCGAAGAAACAGCGTATATATCCGCAGCGCATGAAAGGCGCTTATTGCACGTATACGCTAGTTCCTGGCGGCCCCATTGGATTTGGCTGGTGGTACGCAATCCTATACACGTGTTCTCGTGTTACCGCTAATCGTGACGAAGTCTGCGCAGCCACAAGTAAAGAAGATTAGCATTAGTGACCTGCCACAGGAGTGGCATACAGCAACACTCAGCGCTGGGGCTAAGAACACGCCGATAACAAAAGTGCTAGGTGTGTCCGCAAAGCATGGCGCCGCACCACCGCGCGGTGCTACTTTCATCGATCCGGTGACGTCACTGTACTGATCTTTTTTACTCAGGACTATGCTGATCTGTATCTATAGAATATCCCATTCTATAGAAAATTAGGGTGCTTTAACTGGAAATTGAGCCTTTGTTAGATAAGAAAGATAAAAACTGATATTCAGATGTCGCCGATGTCGGTCATTTTTAAGACGACGGCAGCGCTTTTTGTTTTCGAGGTCTCTCGACTCTATACTACACACTCGTTCACATCGAGCAGGAGATCGTGAAGTTTTGTTCACAACTGACATTAACAGTTTGAATAAATTGGCGAAAAAAATAGTATCATTCTTTAATCCACTTCTCTCAGTGCGTCTTTTGCTGCATTTCCTCCAACAAACTTCAGTATAGCGACGAAGAAGCAAATCATCTATTGTCACTAAGAACCCAAAATGCACTGAGTGGCTCACAACGTTCCTTTAAAATTCTTTTCAAGCTCAGTGCCAAGAGGTACCGCGCGTTGTTATCATCGAGTGCGAATTTGCTGCGAATTGCTTAGGCTTGTACTTGTACACAAGCCAAGCCTTAATCTTTTTCCTTCGTTATCTACAATGCGCTGTTCTTCGCGTCCTACTCAAAATCTAATGGTATATAAATCACCTGAAATTGATTTACTGAAGTTTCATAATGGAAGTTTTATTGACGTGCTTGTGTGCTTTTATTTTTCTTACTCCGTGTTTGTTTTCGCTTTTTGCCAAGTACTATCTCCAAAGAAAGTGACAGCTCTCCGCTCTCTCAACTGAAAAATTCTGCAAACAAAATAGGCACTGAAAGTCCGCTGAACGTCCGGAGGACGTCTAAATTGTTCCCATGACGTCCAAGGGAGTTTCGGTGCCCAATTGGAAAATCACATATCAGTGAAGACCTTTGAATCAGTCTCGGAGCTTCGCTCACCTTCCAGGTTGTCTCCGCCTTCTTATCCATAAACATGAAATATGGATATCTCTTCCTGCAAATTGAGGGAACAAGCAAAAAAGCGCCAGAACGCCATCAACGAAACACACGGGAACATTCGACCGGGGACTGCAGTTTCTCAAAGCAATACACAACCTGGAGCATGCCTCTATACACCGAAGCTGGCGCACACTGAGCGTGGCGTACACTGGCTGTGTCTTTTTTTTCTGATAAAAGCGACAGACGCTGTCTTCGCCGCCTCGCATCTCGCTAGTTACGTAGATGCTCCCAAACCGTTTCAGTCAAACGCCGCCGTTGGTTCCGCGTTTTGGAAATCCCTCAGTATTTAACCCTGCAGGACAACTTTTGTCATATTCACGCTTAGATTACAGTTATTTACTCGACGGAAAACGCGGTGTGGTGTTTGCAGTGTAGTCTACTGCTGGCAACTATGACCAGAGTGTGGTGCTTGCAACTGGGCCACGTTGTCATATGCCAAGTGACCGTGCAGCAAGCAGTCACGGTAGCAGCCGTCGTCATGTAACCGGCAGAGGTTCATTAAAATATCTTTTTAGTATCAGCTAATGATCGCTTCCTCGTGTGTACGCGATACGCGCTTTCAGCCTAAATGGCGTGACAGGAAAGGCGGGTCAGGTCCATGGTCACACAGAAGCCAGACGCGTATTTGTGGCACCAACCAACCAGCGCGAATATAAGCGAATATACGTTATCCAGGTATTCCACCCATGCGAGAGCCGTAGCTAGTAGAAAACCGCTTGAGTCCTCGCCGGTACCGGGATTCGAACCCTGTCATCCCGCATGCGAGGGAATTTCCTGTGGTCAGGAGGTCAGGACTCGCGGCAACTTCGCCTCGCATACGACGAGCAAAACCAGAAGCGTTAACCTCAGCTAATCGCGTTTTGACTTTATCTACAGCTGCTTCGCGCTGCTGCTAAAGACGAGAGTTAGGTTTTACACTCTCTAAACATGAATACACCTATATGAAAATAAGAAGGGAGTAAGCAGTTTTTTACCGCACCACTCTCTGTAAATGGAACTGTCCTAGAGGACAAAACAATATTGCGCGATAAAGTGTCCCTGGCTGTGTGCCCTGAAGGAAAGCCTACTCCATTTTCACTCCCTTCTGTTTACAGTCTTAGACAGTGGTTGCAACTTTGTGTAGCATGCGATGCCCGCCTCCATAACGCAGGTTGGGGCAGTAACCTTTAACGGGGTCTTAGACGAGAACATAGCTAGTGCCGATATCCTCGTGCCTATGAAATACTTTTTCCCTGTTATTTTATGTCTATGCATGGAGAGGAGGCTAGCCAAGCACTTGGGCTACCGAACCCAAAGATTCCATGAGCTTACATTTCACGCTGGTTACGCTAAAGACGATTTAAAGGTAGAGCTAAGACAACAAGTTTAGACAGTCCACACACCGTTCATCATTACCGAAGTCAGAACAAGACGATTGCTTATGACACGGTGCTTTATGCTGTGGTATGCGCCTATCATAAAGTGAACGGTGGAGGACCAAGGCTCTGGGTGCTTGCCAACATTTCGACAAGAAGACTTGTCTTCGCCCAGAAGAAAGCAACTCCTCTTGTCGAAACATTGGCAAGCCCTCTGACGCTTTTCCGTCCGTTGTTCACTTTGTGATAATCATGAACCATCTGCCCAACCACAGACTACCATGGACTGGTATACACCAGGAGGTCAAGCTGGCTCTTAGTTAATGCATGACGTATAAAATAGCGCAACGTCAGACAAGGACTTGAAAGAACACACACGAGCGCTTGTGTGTGTTCTTTCATGTCCTTGTTTGATGTTGCCCTATTTTATACGTCATGCACTACCAACAAGCCCAAACCGCCACCTTATCTTTCTGAATCACACGTAACGATACTGCAGCCGCTGGTTGCAATTTAGCAGGAGGTCGCCACAACACCCTCCCCCGAAAACATCAAGCGATTGACTTACTTCAACGCCTCGTACACGTGCTGTACACGCAGTGCCTGCAGCGGGCTTTCATGGATCGCCTGCGCCACCAACTGCACCAGCTTGCCCGGAGGCCTGCGGACGATGGTGCCAGCAGGAAGCACCTCGGCCAGCGGACCCGGAGGCAGCTGGGGCACGGTGCACGTGTCGTCGGGGCTGGACAAGGTGCGGGTGCGGCGGGAACGCTTGGCGGGCTCTGAAGAAGTGCCCGGCCACAACCGGCGATGCCGCGGTTAGGGTTCATTTCGAGGCTTAGCGGAAGTGTCTCCTCGCCCGCCAAAAGCAGCCAAGCATTGCGCACCTACTCTTGATCGAGAGAGCCCTCCTTATTTTATCACCGTTGCAGGATTTCGTATGGGGCGAGAGGGCGCTCATTTAAACAGCGTCTCACAAATCGAGCCTTGTCTGTAGGACGAATGTGGCCGAGTGCACAAACGGAAATGATGCGTCAACGGTACACTATAAGAGAAAAAGGAGTAAAAAGCGAGTATCCTGTCCTTCACCACAACACCTTTTATAAAGTGAAGAGCGCTAGTGGAGAGTTTACACCCAGTTTACTCCCCTATAGGCGTATTCATATTTAGAGTGTACGCGCCGTTTGCGCAAAGGCCACAACTATGTAAAGCAACGGCAGTACGATGCAAATGTAATGTACAACAGCCATGTACAACTTGTAATCTGCAAAATGGTAATAAGCGATCAGAGGTTCCAAAAAATTGTTTGTTAGAATTTTTCTCTTTTTGAGAATACGTGTAGAAATCCCCCGTTTTCGAATTTCCAAAAACTATTATAAATATTACTTACGGCGGGCTACATGCCTATCAATAACAAAGTAACGCAACAATTCAGAATTGGTACACAATTGTGCTAGTAGCACGTCTCAACAGTTTTCTAATTTATTACACCACTGACAATGCTGTGTCGAAAAGAGTGGTCTTTTAACTCTAAAAACATGTTTAAAAAATGTGTAAAGTACTAAGTGAAACAGCCTGCATAAATTAGCAGCGTCCACGGTAAATTATGGGGGAATGAGACTGTCGACGGTAACCGCTCGAAGATATCCCTGTTCCCGCAAAGCGTCTCCTGCAAACGTGAAGTGCTGCTTTGCCGCACAACTTGGATGCTTTCTGCACCAACTTCACAGTTCTAAGCTCAACTCTTGGCACTTGCAAAGTAACTCTGCTCATCGCGAAAGTTGTGTTCGAAAGTGGTACAAGTCTCTCTCTCTCTCTCTCACCACGGCGCCTCTTTGTGGTATCCACGAATCCCCAGGAGCGGGACCGGCGGCTGTGGCCGGGAAGGGAAGAGTCCCTCCCTTTGAGCCCTACGACCGTGCTCAGGTCCGGCTTGATGGTTTCCAAGTACTCCCTGGCAAGGTCGTCCATTAGATCTTCGTTATACTGCGAGTAAGACCGAGGCGAGTGTAATAGACAAAAGATAAAGATTCTGCCGTGCAGCCCAGCTTACTTCCGTGCAGCCATGAACAAAAATGCATGCGTCACATTAGGGCGAGACGGGAAAGACTCGGCCAAGCAGCTTAGGCTGCGGTGATTATGTGAACGAAGCAGAAGCACAGTCATAGCCAACGCGCATTGGTGGGGGGCGGCGTTGGTTTGAAGCCAACCATCCGAGATCGCGCAGAACTTAGATCGCGCCATAATAAGCCCACTAGTGCTAAGAAGAGTGGACATGCGCTATTAGAGACCTTTGCTGTGACGACCGGCGCGAATTTTTAGACAATTACCACTACTGGTCGGCCTTTGAGTTGTGCTGATTCCACGGATAGAATACAAGATAGCGGCCTCCGTAGCAACGACATCACATACAGAGGAAAGCTCTACTCGCGTTTCGGGTCACAGCGTTACGCGTTATAAAGCAAAGCGTAGCCCAGTGGTTTCCATGTTAACCGAGGCGGTTACATATTGCAATTAAATAATAACAGGTGGCAGTGTCATGCCCGAGAACTACAAATGAGAACTAAACTAAGTCGACCGGTGTATATATCCCTCTGGCAGTCGTCAAAGTGGGCAGCACTCCCGACATTCCTCTAAAAGGAAAACCATTTGCCGCAGAATGTTCCTGATGGCGGCACAAAATTCAGCCAATTTTACACAAACTTGCTATTTCCATTAGAGCCTAAATCGCAACAGGAATTTGAACCGGCGACCTACGTACACCCTGTTCCACGTCTTTACGAACCTTCATATCAGCATCTTTTGTAAAACAGCGCCAACAACGTCGCACAAGAATGAGAAAATGGGACAGCGCTTGTCCTGTGTCCTTCGTGCTGTTGTCCGACGTTTTTCATGCTGTTTCACAAGAGATGCGTCTGCACGAACTAGCCCTATTGAACGTCTACTTCATACGAGCATTGCGGCTCAACCGTTTGTCCCCGAGTGTTCGTGGTTGTGGCACACGATTTCGTGCTTGGTGCAGCATAAACTTACTAGCCAAGTTGGCGTCAAGCTCGTGGCAGAGATTCGAACCGGCGACCTTTGTTGAACGCTCGATATTCGATCGCTGCCTCTGCGTCGGCTCATTTTTTTCACCGTACTCGAGGAATCGTCCGCATGTAACTCAGCTGTAGTTTCTGAGTGCCACGAGATTGTTGCCACGTCGTCAGTGCCGTCATTATGCCGAGTTCTCGTTGGCCTCCAGCGAAAGCTCCTTCGTCGGGAATATACAGCTCACCGGGCATACTTCTGCTCATGCGGTTTGGTTTGTGCTGCACCTTCAGCGTTCTAAATGCCTCCAGGGTTGTAGGAGCTCGTTTTCTCACTCGTCCTTATCTTAGCAACCCTAGGACGAATTATTAGAGAGCCCCACTAGGCGTATTAGAAGCAAGCAAACCCCCCCCCCCCCCCCCTGTACTATCCCGATGAAAGGAAACGCGAACATTGCAACGGCTGCGCGCTCCGCTCTTCGAATTTGTTTGCTTTGCTCTTTTACCCCGCTGGTACGACAAAGACGTTAGATTCGTCCTGGAATGTACCATCGACGACTCTAACGTGTTTTTGCTGTCACCCCTTACAGAAATTTTCTTTACATAGTCTATAAACATCTTGTACACTATACTGCCTTTCCATCCATGTTTATTTTTGTCTAATCATATTCTATAGACTATCTATAGTCAGTCTACAGGAAATGTGTGGCCATAAAGCTGTAAATTTCCTATAGAAAGTCTATAGGTTTTTTATTTCCTATCGACTGTTCTCCAGGCTACGACAAGAGAAAGTCAATAGGCTTTACAGAAAGATGTCAATGGACAGTCTATAGACTAAAGATTTTGTAAGAGGGCGAAGTAAAAGCGCGCCTTAAATAAATTCGAACAAAGTAGCATGAAGGCGCTTCGTTGTTCGCGTTTCTTTCCATGACTATAGTACATTTTTGACAAAGGCTATACATGCTAGAACTCCCCGGTCGCGAGATGGAGGAATGCCGTCAGGCTCATCACCGCTGCCGCCGGATCTTCCTCCTTCTTGGGCACGTGTCCGCACTCCATCGCGGCCCCGGGCGGCGGCTGATCATCGGCCGAGGAGCCGGGCTTCTTCGCCTTCTTGGGGACGCGATCCCGGCCACGGCGTCGCCGTTTCTCCCCGGATTCTCCGTCTTTCTTGCGGGGCTGCTTCGAGCGCTCTGCGTTAAAGCGTGGGATAGCAGGAGTTGGTTTGCGGGGCACTTCACCCGCTGCGCACTACACTATAAACACTAATGCGCCTAGGTGAGACTAAAAAGGAAGTGAGCTGTCCTCTAGAGTGCGCTGGAGGGCAGCTTACTCCCTTTTTACTCCTTTTTGTTTTACGCTGTAGGTTTGCTCATACACTTCTACGAATATTTCGTCGTTATGATTTCGAGATGCAGGAATTGCAGAGAATCGGCGAGAAAGCTATCATTTATCCGCGGAAAAACAAATGCTGGCGGCCAATATAGACAGAGGGACCTAAGAGATGGCCGTGCACATATAGCGGGTGTTGCAACTAAGGTGTTTTGCACTGTTTTTTTACATAGGCCTTTTTAGTTAGAAGAGTGTTTTTCGCCATTGCCTTTTCAGGGGTGTAGAGCATCAGAACACAAGAAACGCTAATTAGTAGGCTGCTTAACTAATATTTGATAGGTAGATTTCTAACTGTTATTGTCAGTCTGCTTATTTAGTGAGAAACTTGTAGCCTACCGGAAGTAAAATCTTTATAGTTTTTTAGAATTTCAAGAACGCAATTACCCTCGGCGCTGTGGCAGAACAAACTTTGCCTATATCGCGAAAAAATACATGCGCTTTCGAGAAGGTCGCAGGCAAAGGAACCCCTCCAATGCATGTACCTTGTCGACATAAGGAAATTTTTTCGTGCCACAGCGCCTAGGGTAACTGGGTTTTTGAAATTCTAAAAGCCAATATAGATCTTACTTATAATGGGTTGAAGAATAAAAAAGAGACTAACAGTAGAAGGAAGAGTAACAGCAAAAAGTTCACTATTAACTAGGCTACTAGTTAGCACGTCTTAAGTTTATTCCGACGCGCAACGCCGCTGGCCATGTATATGAAGAAAAGCGCCCTTCTAACTCAAAAAGCACCCGTTACATGATTTTTAAAACATGCAGAGCATCTTAGGCGAGACGCCCGGTATAACTACGTGGTGCGGCAAAGCAAAACTTTCCTCTGTGCGTTGGACGCTTGATATGTTTTATTACGCTTGGCATCTTCCAGCACATAACCAAATGTTCGAAGCGCGGGAATCTCAATCAGGTTTAGCGAAGGTGAATTTCGAAAGTTCAAAACAACTGGACAAGGGCTTCTAGTTCCCAAGGCTGCTACTTCGTACTGTGTGGCACTGAGAACTATTACCGTAGGAATTCTGAATTCTTGTACATCGCGTTACTAATGAATTGAAAATTGGTTGTTGCGGAAAGGAAATGGCGCAGTATCAGTCTCACACTTTGGCGGACACCTGTACCGCGCCGTAAGAGAAGGGATGAAGGAGAGACTGATGAACAGAACAGAAAATTATAATAATAATAATTCGTTTTTGGGGAAAGGAAATGGCGCAGTATCTGTCTCATATATCTTTGGACACCTGAACCACGTCGTAAGGGAAGGAATAAAAGAGGGAGTGAAAGAAAGGAAGATTAGGTGCCGTAGTGGAGGGCTCCGGAATAATTTCGACCACCTGGGGATCTTTAACGTGCACTGACATCGCACAGCACACGGGCGCCTTAGCGTTTTTCCTCCATAAAAACGCAGCCGCCGCGGTCGGGTTCGAACCCGGGAACTCCGGATCAGGAGTCGAGCGCCCTAACCAATGAGCCACCGCGGCGGGGCATAACAAAAAATTAAAAATTGGTTTTTGGGGAAAGGAAATGGCGCAGTATCTGTCTGACATAAGGCGGACACCTGAACCGCGCCGTATGGGAAGGGATAAAGGAGGGAGTGAAAGAAGAAAGAAAGAGGTGCCCGTAGTGGAGGGCTCCGGAATAATTTCGACCACCTGGGGATCTTTTAACGTACACTGAGAATGCACATCACACGGCCGCCTTAGCGTTTTGCCTCCATCGAAACGCAGCCGCAGAGGTCGTGTTCGAATCCGGGAACTCCGGATTAGTTGCCGAGCGCGCTAACCACTGAGCCACAGCGGCGGGTGAACAGAATGCAATTCACGAGAAAAAGAAACAGGCTGCAATGCTGAACCCTCATGATGTGGGTAGCTTTTCTTGCTCGACTAAAAAAGCTGCATAATGCTCTGGCACGCAGCCGCCGCTACCGGAAGTCGAACTCACGACCTCGATGGCTGATGAGCACGTTTCCCTAACATCACTACGTGTGGAAACACAGCGTAGTGTTCGTTATAGTATATAGCTTCGGGCAAATTTATTCACACTCTTTCCAGCGAAAGAAACTGAAGGCTATTTACTGCGTCTCGAAATATTTGTCTGCAGTAAATGATTTGATATTTTCACTCGACTCTATCAAGGCGATGTAGTAAACTTAAGATTCGGCAACAAAGCTCGCCAGACTCCAAAAGGGCAGCTGTTGAAATAATAATCCTAAAGTCACTGGAGTACTGAGCTGTGGAATTTATGCTGAAGAATTTCCTTAATTAGCACGGTACTAAAATAAAAGTAGTGTATGAACATGCGAAGAAATAATATATAATAGAAAAACAACGCATAAATCAGGGTTCTTTATAAGTTTTAACATCCATCGCCTCGGGCTTGTGAAGTTCTCGGGTTTTTATAGAGCCTTACCACTGACTCTATTGAAAGATACGTATAAGATGCCAGGCATTTTATGTCGTCAGAAAGAGAGAGCTGAGTACCCGTTGCAACGGCGTCAGGTGTCCCCCGGATGTCTAAAAAGAATTGGCGGACGCTTAAGCTTCGTCCTCAAGAGTGAGTCGCGACAGCGTGTCGCAGCGTTGCCGAAGAGTGCACCGAACGCCATCTCCCGTTCGGCGCGACGCATAGCCCGTTGGACAATTTAAGGAAAAGACCCGTGTCTCACATATCTCAGCGGACACCCGAACCGGACCATAATGGAAGGAAATTGAAACGAACTGCTTTTAAGGAAAAGAAATGACGCCTGTCTAACATTTCTCGCAGGACACCCGGATCGCGCCGTAAGGAAAGGAAGAATCGATGGATGGATCGAACAGTCAATCGACCAATCAATCGACCGATCGATTGATTATCAATCTAACAGTGATCAATCAGAAGATCAATCGATCACTCAATCGATCAATCAATCAAAAGACAGATCGATTGATGATCAATCGATTATTCAATCTACCAATCGATTGATGATCAATCAATCAATGATCAATCAGACGATCAATTGACCAATAAATCTATCGCTCAATAAGTCGATAAATCAATCGATCGATCGATCGATGTGGGCACCTGAAGCGCGCCGTAAGGGATGGGATTTTAAGGCAACGGCGTTAAGGAATTATTGATTGATGGATTGATGAATTAATTTCTTCATTGATTGATTGATCGATTTAGCTATAAATCGATCAATCAATCTATCAATCGACCGATCGATTGATGATCATTCTGTCAATTATCAATCAGTCGATCAATTTGTCAATCAATCGATCGCTCAACCACTCGATCGATCGATGTGGGCACCTGAAGCGCGCCGTAAGAGACGGGATTTTAATGCGACAGCGTTAAGGATTGATTGATCGATGAATATATGGCTTTATTGATTGACTGATCAATTTATCTATCGATAGATCGAACAATAAATCATTAATTCAACCAATCAATCAACCAATCATTTAATAAATCCGTCAACCAATCAATCCTTAACGCTGACGCGTTAAAATCTTTTCCCTTACGGCGCGGTTCAGGTCTCCACCGAGGTGCGCCATTCTTCGCTCACTGCCGCCGACGCCGACGACACCGCCTTTTCTGCGACACGAGTTCCTTAACGCTGTCGCGTTAAAATCTACCTCAGCCTAAGTCTATCAGATAAGTTGAATAAGGAAGGCGGACTAAATTGGGAATTTAGAGACAACTCGAAAATCACGCGAATTTCTGCATTCTATAGGGTCCTGGTACAGTCCGCTTTTAATTTAAATCCCAAAAAGTTATCAATATAACAAGCGTCTGGCATACCAAGTTCATTCCTTATCACCGATAGGCTGAATAATAATAATAATAATAATAATAATAATAATAATAATAATAATAATAATAATAATAATAATAATAATAATAATAATAATAATAATAATATAATAATACTAATAATACTAATAATAATAATAATAATAATAATAATAATAATAATAATAATAATAATAATAATAATAATAATAATAATAATAATAATAATAATAATAATAATAATAATAATTGGTTTTTGGGGAAAGGAAATGGCGCGGTATCTGGCTCATATATCATTGGACACCTGAACCACGTTGTAAGGGAAGGGATAAAGGAGGGAGTGAAAGAAAAAAGGAAGAGGTGCCGTAGTGGAGGGCTCCGGAATAATTTCGACCACCTGGGGATCTTTAACGTGCACTGACATCGCACAGCACACAAACGCCGTAGCGTTTTTCCTCCATAAAAACGCAGCCGCCGCCGTCGGGCTCGAACCCGGGAACTCCGGATCAGTAGTCGAGCGCCCTAACCACTGAGCCACCGCGGCGGGGGCTGAACTCACCGAAATATTTTTATCCGTTCTGACGGAAGGAAATTGTGCAGTAACATATCTCATATCTCGGTGGACACCTGAAGCACGCCTTAGATTAGGGATAAAGGAGGGAGTGAAAGAAGAAAGAGGTATCATAGTGGAGGGCTTCGGAATAATTTCGACCAGTTGGAAATATCTAACGTGTAGTGCACCGCCATCGCACCGCACATCCCCCTGTCTTTTTTGTCCCATCAAGCTACCCTGCCTAACACAGGGTAGAATATAAAAAAAAGCAATGGTCGCACGGGACATTGCCCACAAACAAACTACAAGGCAAAATTGCGCAAAAAATATCTGTGAAAAGCATTCCAGACGCAAAAAAGCGCTAAATATACTGGGGCAGCTTCGGGCAGGACAGACAGGAAAAGTAACTAAACCCAGGTGCATTAAAAACAAAAAGCAACAACGAAAACCAAAACAGCAGCAATGAACAAAAAAACGCGAAGAGTTTTGTGGTAGCTGGTTTATATACAATGACCACCCATTGCCGCAAATTTCCCCAAACATTCACGCTCAAAAATCGAAGCAGCAGTAAACAAGCGTCTAGGGTAAGCATTCATTTAATCAATCAATCAATCAAGTAATAAAACGACTGGTCAATCGCTCAAATTATTAACGCGTCATATTAGATTAACCAACTGATCTACCAATCAGCTAAATGATTGATTAATCGCTCAGTTGATTAACACAGAAAATAAGTCACTCTGAAATTAAATCAATGACAGTAATCAAACCAATAAGTCAAATAACTCATTCAATCGATAGAGTGTCATTGATTGATTCAATAAAATAATCTACAGTCATCCACTCAAGCAATGAACGAATCAACAAATCGATAAAAATCGATTAGTCATGAATGAATGAATATAACAATAAGAATCAATTACTGAACTCGAATAATTGGCCAATACAACGAATTAAAAAAGCACCCGATCGACTAATCTAACAATCAATCAGCCAGACCTTCAAAGAATGAATGGAAGAATCGGTCTATCAAATAAATCAATCAGATTATTTATTCAAGCAATCGATCAATAAATCAATCAGATGATTACGCAGTTGAGAAGTTGACGAGTATATCAAATTAACTATTTAAAACAAACTAGAAACCAGTCAATTCATCAAGAAACCAAATGACTAATCAATCGGTCACTTGATCAGCACATTAAATTAGATCAATCATTCGATCGTCCAATCTATAATTCAGCCGATCAAATAAACATTCAATCAGTCAGTCTTTTGATTATTTGATTAATGAAAGAATCAATCAGGCAAATAAATCTATCATTCAGATCATTCATGGAATCAAATGACTGATCAATCGAGCAATTGTACAACACATAAAATAATCAGTCAATGAGTCAGGCAAACAACTGATCAATCGGCCAATTGACCAATACATCGAATTAAATTATTCAGTTGGCCAATCAAAAAATCTAAAGTTAAATTAATAAATGGATCACTCAGTGTATAACATCAGTGATGATTCAATCAGTCAACTACACAATGAATCAGAACAAAAATCACTAAACTCAATGAGTCATGTCGCAATCTACCGAAACGTTAATCATAACATAAAAACTAATACAGGATGTGGCCAAACTCGCTGAACGCAAAAAAAATACGCCTGGCCAGCGCGCTAAACATGGCGCCCTCGAATCCTCACGCCATGTTTCAAGAAGAGCGGCCATCACGTGCCCTGGCTGGAGCGGCGGATGGCTCGCGCCATGCGAGCTTTCATCATCTCGCGCAGCTAAGCGGGCGCTAATAAAATACCGTTATCACCGCAAGCATCCGCGCAAATGCGCGAGCGAGCGCAGATAAGAAGCGCGCGTAAATATTGGCGCAAAGGCGAATAACTAGCAGTAACAGACTACGGACACCGTGCAGATAGGCTTAGCGCGACCCGGTTCCAATCACCTTAAAAGCCCACGGAGGACGAGAAAGTTGGTCAACATGGCGGCTATCCGCCCAGCACCTCTTACCGCGAGGCTCGGCTCGACTGCGCTCTCCTCCTGGTCGCTTTTGTCCTGGACGCTTCGACTTCCTGGTCGAGGACGACCCCTCGAGCTTAGGCTTCTTGGTCGGCTGGAAGTCGTCCCCATCCCAGGTCCAGTCACTGTCGTCCATTGTCTCCAAACGACAGGAAAATGCGTAGTGGTTATCAAGGCATCAAATCGATAAAGTACATGGAGTCAACCGTCCCACTCAAAAGAATGTCGAGCAATGAAGAGAGGTCCTGTTGCAGACGGTACCTAGGTTATTTTCCTCCTTTCTCTCTACCTTCAATCTACGCTTTTGTCTGTTTTTTCTTTGTAAGCGCCTGCTTTTAATTGCTTTGCACACGGCACCTTGCCTTCCCTTTCCCTCCTCTTTCGCGTGCGCAACTCTTGGCCAATAAAATTCCGAGCAGTTAAATTAATAACAGACAAAAGCAAACATAGTCGAAGGTGGACACCCCTGCCAGCGCGAAGGAGCTATGCCCATATATGGAATTGTCAACGAACGCTTGCTTCAATGGCCTGAGTTTAGTTCTGTGCATCTTTAACGGGGGTTTATGGAGACGGGCTCTTCGACAGTTTTGGAGATTACCGAGTGTCTCTTTATGGATTTTCCGCTTTGAAAAAAAACTGCGTTTTTGATCTTTAGGTTGTCTTTGTTGGTTGAACAACAGGTGAAGCATATTTACGAAGCCTATTAAAAAACGAAAACAGGCAGGAAATGCAAGTTTAATACCCTGTGTCTACAGTAACGTGTGCGATCACGGCTCTATTTTCGATGCATACTGAAAAAGTTGAAGCACTTTCGTGAAACGAAAACAGGCAGTTAATTGGCGCAGTCAATATTCGCTGCCTAATGTTACAAAAAAAAACAGCGCAGTCGGCGAAGTTGGTTCCAGGGAACCTTTGCGGCCGGCTCGCAGTCTTTCTGTCGTAAAACAGGCTGCATCTCATATTATATTACTGCAGGAATGAAGACGTTCTTACTATTATTACCTCTAATGATTAGGACACGCGGCATTTCACGAGAAAATATTGGCAGTAATGCTTGGTTCGTGGTTTCTTGCAGGAATACATGGTAACAGACGCACAAAATGATGAAACGAGTGTGACCCCAATGGAGGACGGTTAGAGCGCTTTGTTTTGCAGTCGCCTGGGACGGTTTTTTTTTGCTTAGCTTTTCCTTCACCCTTCCTGAGACGACTGCAGAACTGTTTATTCTCTATCAAAGCACTTAGTGTTCCGCTTACTGCCCTCGTATGCCGGGGCTTTTTTGTTCCACTAAGGCGATTTCTCCGGGCTGACCAGGGATGAAGGAAGTCATGGGTGTTCTCGAAGCTTCGAAGTGTATGTACCTGAAGGTCCGCCGGCTACCCTTTATGATTAAGTTGACTCGAGATCCGAAACGTATTTAGTTATCACTGTGGGTACGCTTTTGACTGAGGTATCAGAAACCGCAGCTCGAGCGCCTGAGACTTTGTGGCTTCATTTCCGTGTAGAAAGTTGGAGCCCTGAAGTTGCCATTCGGCGGGCCTTGAGTTCAAGCTGCCAGGTGTGGCTACATTCACTCGCAAGCAACGTGGAACGGCCATTCTTAGAAAAGGAGGCGCGCTTAGGTTGGGTGGGTTAGTGGTTCTTAAAGAAAGAAAATGCGCAGTAACTGTTTCACTTCTTGATGGAGACAAATCACGCCGGGAGGGAAGGGAAGAAGGTGGAAGTGAACGAAGAAAGAGGGAGATAGGAGCCGTAATGGAGGGCTCAGGATTTCGTCCACTTGCTATCCTCAAAATGAAACTAAATCACGCCGCCGCGGTGGATCAGTGGTTATGGAGCTGGGCTGCTGATCCAAAAGACGCGTGTTCGATCCTAGCCGGAAGAGTCGAATTTCGATTGAGGCGAAATTCAGAGGCCCGTGTACTGTGCGATGTCAGTGCACGTTAAAGAACCCAGGTGGTCGAAATTTCCGGAGCCCTTCACTACGGCGTCCCTCATAGCCCGATTCGCTTTGGGGCGTTAGACGCCCATAAACCATAAATCAAACCGAAATGATAATGAGCACCGCTGATTTGGGCCACGGTTGCACAGTTTTGCAAACGGGAAGAGATCAGAAAAAAAAACGCGCGCAAATGTACACCTTTATTCCAAGAAAGGAAAGCCACGCTCAATTGGCGTTCTTTTTTGCATGGACGCCTCCACCGCTTTGGAGTCGAATGGAAGGAGGGAGGAAAAGAAGAAACAAAAAATTGTCTGTGGTTTAGCTGTGGTTAACCCAAGTCGAATTGGAAAAGCTTCGTTTCCTCGGCACGTCGTCTACGCAGCGTCTCATTCCGACGCTCTCGAGAATTCAAACCGGTCTCTTCTGTAGTTGAAGAGTCACTAACGGAGGTGTCACTTCTAGCCGCATCTGCGTTACGATGCTTCTCGAGTCTTTCGGCGCGTTCTTCTGGCGTCTCTTGAGCGCGTTGTCTCTTGCTCGCTTCGTTCTGTCGTTGTTGCATCTCTTTTGCGCTCTCCATAACGACTAACATATGCACGCCGTTAAGCTAAACGTTGTTCCCGCCCTTCATCTGATTCTTCCGCACGCCGCCGCTTCTTAGCCGCAGCACATCGTTGCAGCTTCACCTTATACACATCATCCGACAAACCGTGGAGGATTCGCTGGGACCACTGCGACGAGCCGAGTTGGGGCCCCGCTTTTCCACAGCTGGTATGACGTCACACATAGGTCACGCTAAAGATCAATGGTGAATTCTCCGGGACGACGGCCAAGAGCGGAAACCTCAAGCAGTATTGCTCTCGCAATAAAAAGGTGAAGCCATAATGGAGGACTTCCTCTAAAGGGCAGTTGGATTTCGTGGACAGGCACCAAGGTCCCGGAGCACACACGCAGTACTACATTTCCCCTCTGCTAAAATATGGTCGCCCCGGCAGGTTTTTGATTCCCTGACCTTGATATCTGGAGCCGAACGCCATTCAAGGGAAAAGGCGCACCTATCAAGCTTAGCCAGAAGCTAATGAAAGAAGGGCTTCGGCCACCCTCCATGGATGACCTCCGTTGAGAGATCATCGTAATCTCTTCAGGGCGTACGCACGGTGGCAAGAATAGTCCTATGCGGGCAGATTAAAAATGCAGAGAGGATTATTAATACACACAAATATTTTCGGCTCTGACCTTTCCATGCTGAAATGGAAAACCTACGACAATTCAGCAAAACTCGATTTTATATACGCGGCGAACATTTAGCGTCAGACGTTAGACACCTACGAATAGTTGTGCGTTTTAGCACACCTTTACAGGAACTCAGCCATGAGCAGTGGGAGGCGGCGCTAGCTCACACAGGAGTCTCCCTTTAGCAACAGCTGATCGGTCAGGCGTGGAGGGCCGTATTCGCCAATGGTTTGCTGAACCTGGGTGAGCCACCGGCAGAATTACTTTATAATTATGAATAAAATCTGTTCATCTCTCTCTCTCTACCTCTAATCAGGCCCAGTAATTATGAACAAGGACATTTTTCAACGCGACGTTGTTAATGAAAATACTGTTTTCCATATCTCTTAGGATTACAATATAGCGGTCAACGTTTCAGTTCAGATTTCTGCTCGGCAGGCTGTTTTCTCGCTATGAACATTTTCGCTGTCGGCAGAATTGTGATTTGATTTCGCTGTGATTTTTTTAAGACATTCGCGAAGGATCATCTCCACTGCACAGCATTGTTTACCTTAAGTTTACAGCTTTGATGAAAAATGGCGCCTACCGCGCAAAGACTGCACACTGCGCTAAAATTATGTTACGTCCTGTTTTTAAATTCCTGATACCGCAATAAAGGCAGCAAGGCTACTAAGGGTCCACATAACTCGTACCAACATTTTCAAAAACTTGACTATTCACCAGAAAATCAGCGAGTATCAGACTTTCCGCAGAGCCCGTCGCCCGAAACCCGAGTTAGATGGAAACAACATTGCAAGGCCCTAAAACCGGCGTCGTTGCAAGCTACAAGCGGGGCGTAGTAACACGCGCCGCACGAGGTGTCCACGCAGAGCGCGGAAAAAAAAGCAAATATACACAACGTGGTAGCGATTGTGGCGCGGCTTGAGCCAGTGAGCAGGCCTGTACACTTTCCTTTTCTTTCTTCCTGGCAACAGACAGACAGACAGAATACACACCGAAACCAATGAGACGGGACGCTCGCAGCGTTCGGCGATTCTGCTCAGAGCGCTTTTTGTTTATTTTCTTCTTTGCGCGTGCATCTGAGACGAGCAGTTGCCTGCCACATCTAGGCTTTCCAGAAGGTCTAATAATAATTGGTTTTTGGGGAAAGGAAATGGCGCAGTCTCATATATCGGCAGACCCCTGAGCTGCGCCGTAAGGGAAAGAATAAAGGAGGAAGTGAAAGACAAAAGGAAGAAAGATGTGCCGTAGTGGAGGGCTCCGGAATGATTGCGATCACCTGAGGATCTTTGACGTGCACTGACATCGCACAGCACACGGGTGCATTAGCGTTTTGCCTCCATAAAGCCGCAGCCGCCGCGGACGGGTTCGAGCTCGCGAACTCCGGATCAGTAGACGAGCGCCTTCACCACTGAGCCACCGTGGCAAGTAGTCTTTTGAAGCAAAAAACTTCACTACACTAGGTAAAGCAGTCGTCACGGGTAGGCCGGAGAATAACCTTGAACGACCTTCAGCCGTAATCATATTTATCTCTTCCTTACGGCGAAGTTCGGGTGTCCACCGATATATGAGAGAGAGTTACTGCTCCATTTCCTTTTCCGAAAATCAATTTTCCAACCTCTGGTTGGCACTCGCCGTGGTGGCTCAGTGGTTAGGGCACTCGACTACTGATTTGGAGTTCCCGGGTTCGAAGAACATGTCGAACGAAACGTTGCTCCAGCTAGGCATCAGCAACACCTTCAGCGAGCTCGCCGAAGCTCTGCTGGGAACGCAAACCACGAGACTCAGAGCCACCCCTACGGGACGAGCGCTCGTAAGAAGGTTGGGTCGGGACACGAGCGAACTAGTAGACAGATACGCGGACGTACCGGACCACCTTAGGAAAACCATTAACGTGGGACCATTGCCGAAAAACATGGTCACCAATCTTCACGAAAACAGACGAAAAGCGAGGGCCGAGTACATAGAAAGAACGCTAGCCCAGTTAGACAATAGCGTATACACGGACGCTGCCGTATATCCGCGCGAGAGAGAACGCGTAGCCGCGACGGTAGTGGTAAACAAGGAAGGAAACATGATCACGTGTGCCACGGCAAAGGTCGCCGGCACAGCGGAGGCCGAATAGATTGCCGTTGCGCTGGCGGCAGCAGAAGGCTACAGAACGGGCCGATCTCTCAACGTACTGACGGACTCGAAGGAGACGTGCAGGAACTTCACGAGGGGCAGGATCAGCAGAACAGCCCTCAGAATACTAAGCGGGGTAACCTCCGCCAAGGAGAAACCCAGGCATAACCTAATCTGCATCCCGGGCTACGAAGGCATAGGGGGGAAAGAAACGGCAGACAGCCTAGCTCGAGGTAACGCATTCCGAGCAGGGCAGTCAAATGCTCGGTCGCTCCGCCTACAGGCTTGCGAGGGGGGATACGCAGAGACCTTGAACTTGCATAGTGGAGCTAGAATTAGATATCCACCACCACACAAAGCCCTAACAAAGGAGGAAGCGACAGGCTGGCGCAGATTACAGACCAACTCCTTTCCTAACCTACACATACTTAATAAGATGTTCCCGACACAATACAGAGCCACCTGCACTTGGTGCGATGCCACACTTACATACACTTTACCATATCACGTGGGAGTGCGAACGCAACAAAGCATTCCACCAACACGAACACCCGAGTGCGGAGCAATGGGAGAGTCGGTTCACCAGCGGCGAGCTCACGACCCAAAGGGCCTTATTGCAGCACGCGAATGATGCAGCGCGACTCAGTGGAGCCTTGGAGTAGGGGCCCACCCTTGCTGACGAGAAGCCTGAAGTCGCCAGCGCCAGATAAGACGACGGAGGCTTCATAACCGCGAAACCCTTGAAAGATCCAATAAAGTTTTCATTCACTCACTCACTCCCGGGTTCAAACCCGACCGCGGCAGCTGCGTTTCTTATAGAAGAAAAACGCTAAGGCGCTTGTGTGCTGTGCGATGTCAGTGTACATTAAAGGATAATAATAATAATTGGTTTTTGGTGGAGTATCTGTCTCATATATCGTTGGACACCTGAACCGCGCCGTAAGGGAAGGATAAAGGAGGGAGTGAAAGAGGAAAGGAAGAGAGAGGTGCCGTAGTGGAGGGCTCCGGAAATAATTTCGACCACCTGGGGATCTTTAACGTCCACTGACATCACACAGCACACGGGCGCTTTAGCGTTTTTCCTCCATAAAAACGCAGCCGCCGCGGTCGGGTTCGAACCCAGGAACTCCGGATCAGTAGTCGAGCGCCTTAGCCACTGAGCCACCGCGGCGGGGCTTAAAGGATCCTCAGGGGATGGAAATTATTCCGGAGCCCTCCACTACGGCACCTCTTCCTTTCTTCTTTCATTCATTCCTTTTATCCCTCCCGTTAAGGCCCGGTTCAGGTGTCGGCCGAGATGTGACAGGAATGTCATTTCCGTTCCCCAAAAACCAATGTTCAATCGTTACCGGGCCTTTAAAAGACGCTGGCTGCACGCTGTGAATAGTAAATTTGTTTTTGAGGAAAGTAAATTGTGCAGTAATTACCTCGCATATCTCGGTGAACACCCGAACAGCGCCATAAGGGAAGGGAGGAAGGTGGGAGTGAAAGAAGAGGGCTCCGGAATAATTTCGACCACCTGAGGATCTATAAACCACAGACATTGCACAGCAGACGGGCGCCTTTGCATTTCGCCTTCATCGAAACGCAGCCACCGTAGTCGGGACCCAACTCCGGTACTCTGGCTCAGTAGCCGAGCGCCCTACCCGCCGAGCCAACGCGGGGGGTGCAGCAGAGAATCCATGACTCTCGCGCTGCTGAGGGACGGCGTCGAGTGGAGTGCACGATAGCGTTGTATCGAGCGCAGTTCGGTAGTAGTAGTAGTAAGTGGTATTATTAAAATAATAATACAAATGAAGGCAAAGATTTTTGCTAGCCCCGGCATATATGCCATCAATAATGAAACACCTGAGCTGAGGCAGCGTAAATAAAGGATAGCAGGCAGAATGGAGAAATGAAATGAAAGAGAGTCTTGATTGACAGTCACTACCTACCCTAAGTAGGAGATTTCCTTACCACTTCCTGGGACTTGCTAGCAGTCGTAAGCTGCATTTCTTTTCCAAAACATTTGAATATTACTTTGGATCTCTTAACATCAATTTTTTAGACCCACCGTTCTGATCACCTTGTCTAAATCGCTGATCACGATTGTCGGCTCATCTCAAAACATAGTAAGGCAAGGTTATTAGCGAATCGCAGATTACTACTGTACTCTCCACTAAATCTTACCTCAATTGTTGCTAATTCAGGCCTCGGGATAACTCCTGTAAACAAGAAGTGAATTGCACGGCCGAGATCGTGTCTCGCTGCCTGGCATCAATCCTTATTGGAATTTTATTTTCTTACTCTGGGCTGGTATCGAATGACCAGAATATTTCCCGAGTTCAATTATTATAGTGTACAGCTTACGAGGCGGAAAAGATTAAACGCCTAGTAGAGAACCAAAAGCGCCATAATAATGGTATGATCGCGCTCAATTCACTAGCTCCGACACCTAAGTTCACAAAATGAGACGTCAGTCCCGGGACTTTTCGGGGCTGTACATTGTAATCGCGCCTCTTGGAAAACGACGCTGATATGTTCGGCGCCAGAAACTGCGGTCTCAGCGTGCCGTTCTTGACCGACTTCACTGTTGGCCGACTCACTAAAACAGGGCAGTCGTAAATGGAAATAAGGTTCACATTTATCTCCCTACAAAATTGATCGGTGGTGCGTTCTATTTCATGGAAAGTTCGTCTAGCGCAAGTCAGGTAGGGTACAAATTTTTTCATGAGCCCTGACACACCCGAAGCCACCAAGAACTGGCTATTTCAAGCACCACCATTGATGCCAGTGGAAGTGTCCAGAAGATGATAGGGCATGTTTTAACATGAGTTCCTCTATTAGGCTGACGATGCGATCGCTTCGCAGTGCCGTAGTGCTACGGTCGGCGCTTAGAAACACGACGGGTTATAGTGGAAGGCAGTTGCGAACATTGTTAGTGCGAGCTGGACTACAAAACAAAGCATATCAAAACATAATTCCATCTGAAAATGGCCTTAATCAATCAAACAGCACCGGAGACACTAGGTTAGCCCAGCGGTCACACAGCTAAAGACAAAGAGGGCGCAGGTATGTGATCGAAGTGCTGCCCGCTGTCCAGACTCCGTCCTGAATCCCTGCTAGTCCTTGCAACATGTTATCTCACGGGCCAAAGTGGCGCGGTCGGTAATGTACGATTTGGAAAACAGTTCCTGTGCCTCCTCGGAATAAAGAGGACATGCAATTATGTACCCTTGCTGGTCGTAATACAGGCCACGAGGGTTACACTGCTAGAAACTTTCGGTAATCGCCGGTGTGAAATAAACCCGTATGCCTGCAGACCTGCAGACACAAGCGCTATAACGACACTGCCCGGGCTTCACGCAGGCAGCGACATCCAGCGGCACGGGGGAAAAGCTTCACACGCAGCAATCAGCAGCACAGTGGTTTGTCTTTCGCTCTTATATTGTGTTGTCTTGCGACCGATCTACGGGAGACCACAAATACAGTTCGTGCGATCACGACTAATATAACAGTAGAGATACGTTATCCGGATGGCTCCCGGAAAGGCCCATGACACCTGCTGGACTGAAAGAGTTCACCTGCTTGCGATCCATCTTTTATCTTTCCTCAAACTGCAAGGACTCAGTAGGTTGCGCAGCTTAGAGGTCAGAACTGAACACATGTTCCTTTGACGGTCGTCATATCACAGAGCACCCCTCAGCTAATTTGCCAAGGCGGTCTTTGTGGAAGTGCTCGCATAGATGTGACCGCAAGTCGTCATTATGGTTCAAAGGTTGTTTTAGAGGTGCAGTATTGTTCGCGCCTATATATAATGTCAGCATAGATAAATCAGTTCATATTGCTCCTTCGTAAAGCATTGTTGAAGGTGTAATCAATTTGTTTGAGCTTGAAAGAGAATTATTGCGTTAGCGATCATCAGGTGAGTTTAGGTGCACTGCCTTTGTAATGTCCTGTTCAGAGTCTATTGAGTTCCGCTCACTCGACGCCCGGGGAAGCTAGTGAGCGTACTCTAGTTTGCGGTCGGCTCCGTCTGCTCGTGGGCGGCGCGCATGTCGTAAGCGCGCTCGTAGAACTTCTCGTAGATGCGGCGGATGATGAGTATCTCGTCGAGGAGAGCCTGCGTGACCATCTGCACGAAGGCGAGCAAGATTACGAAGACGAGGCAGAGGCCCATGATGATGGTGACGTTCTCGCGAACGTAGCGGTGAGCTGAGTCGAGTCAGTTGCCCGTGTACACCTGGAACCAAGCGTCGTAGTCGGTCATGTTGAGCACGTTGCGACCGCACGACAGACTCACCACCGAGCAAGTACGTCACCTCGCGACTGACGCTTTTCCGTGATTAAGTTAAAACAGTGTTCGCTCCTAGGTCAAACCCCCGACACCCTCCCGGCGGCTGCGTTCTTTATCGAGTAAAAACGCAACCGGCACCCGCCTTCGTTTTCATGAGATTTCTCCATTATGCCTGCTGTCCTTTATTTCCGCTGCCCCAGCTCAGGTGCTTCAGTATCGATGGCAGATGCCGGGGCTAGCAAAAATCTACTATTATTTTTAATAAAACCACTACCACCACCGCCCGTCTGGTGTGCCATGTCAGTCAGTGCACGTTAAAGTCACCCTGGTGGTCGAAATTATTCCGGAGCCCTCCACTACGGCACCTCTTCTTTCACTCCTTCCTTTATCCCTTACCTGACGGCGTAGTTCAGGTGTCCAACGATATATGAGACCGATACTGCGGCATTTCCTTTCCCCAAATCTAATTAATATTATTAAGAAATTCAGGAGTCTTCAGGAGGCTTGCTGGCCCATTGCTGAAGGGAACTTGCTGGAAGTGATCACTGAACGAACTAGATGAATTCCAGATGAAGTACAAGACAACGAAGAGAGCTCGGTTTCAGGAAAAAGTGCCCTTTCTCTTCTTCTGAGTCATTTGTTTCGTGGAGTTTTACGTGAAATGGTTGGGTTAATTGCTTCTTTGTCTTGTCCTGAGCCTACTCTCCGTGGTTCTATTGGCGTAGGTCATGAATATACTGGTCTAGCAGTTAACATTACGAAACTTGCAGCCTGGTAATGCCAGGGATCATGTACACACACAAACGAAACTGCTGGTGCGACACTACTGACTTAATTTTACTCACGATTCAGAAGTCGCAAACACAGTATCCACTAATGCATTAAAGTATTCGGCGGAGCCCACATAAGGAAAAGCATAATGAGAGCTCTACGTGTCAACCTAGGAAAGTGGCTTCCCTGTTCCCCCAAAGTAAAGGTGGACGATATGTTTACACGTACTCGTCTCCGCTCTCTGGAGTTCAGGATGTTCAAATCGCAGGACCACCCGCAATCCTTGTAGTGGTATTTTTTGATAAATCATATCTGCTCACCATTTCATTTCAAGGCAGTCAAATATTTTGAAACAATGTGTTGAGTTGAGCCGACAAAGCATACAGAATATGGAGTCACGCCACAGTACAGGCGACATCGAATGGCAGGGCCTGGCACAAAAAAGTACTCCGTCATAAAATAGGAAGACCGAATAAAACCTCTATTATTGTCGATAGAAAATCAAAAGAATATCAACAGAGCGATTTTTCAGTAACACTGACACCAACCTGATCGGTTACATATTGCTTGCAGCACGAATAAGGCACCGAGCAGTGCTCGTTGCTGTGTTTAGCGCGGGAGCAGTTGAAGTACATGTTGGCGTTCCAGTCGCGGAAGTTCCTCCTCGAGATTCCGCAGCAGTGCATCGTCTCCTGCAGTCGCATGACGCGGAACATATTTTTGGCTGTCATCAAAAGCGTACTGTCTCCCCGTGTCGCTCCTCATCGCTGTCATCGAATACCGTAGTTTTCTAATGCCTACTGGTTATGCAACCGTGGAAATAAAATCTGAGTATGATCGCCATGGTTAGGGCACTCGACTACTGTTCCGAAGTTACCGGGTTCGAACCCGACCGCGGCGGCTGCGTTTCTATGGAGGAAAAACGCTAAAGCGTCCATGAAAAACGCTAAAGCGTCCATGTGCTGTGCGATGTCAGTGCACGTCAAAGGTCCCCAGGTGGTCGAAATTATTCCGTAGCCGCCCTACGGCACCACTTTCTTCCTTTCTTCTTTCACTCCCTGCTTTATTCCTTTCATTACGGCGCGGTTCAGGTGTCCAACGATATATGAGAGATGCTGCGCCATTTCCTTTCCCCAAAAACCAATTATTATTAGTACTATTGTTATTATTATTACGATCTCCACGGGGATTGTTAATGAGATGGTGGCGCCACATGTCTGTTTCCACTGTAACTAGGTTTTGAGCACCGCAAAGCGAAATTTATAACGAAAATTGGTTTTGAGGAAGCGAGATAGCGTAGTAACTGCCTCACGTATCCTGGTGGACACCTGAACAGTGCCGTAATGAAGGAATAAAAGAGGGAGTGAAAGAATAATGGAAGAAAGTGGAGCCGTAGTGGAGGGCTCCGGAATAATTTCGACCACCTGGGGATCTTTATCGTGCACTGACATCGCACAGCACACGGGTACCTTTTTGCTTTCCGCCTCTATAGAAACGAGGCCGGTGCAGTCGGGTTCGGACCCGGGAGCTCCCCGGAGCCAAGCCCGGGAGCCAAGCGCCTTGAGCACTGAGCCATCGTACATCGAAATCTGGGAAGTGGTGTGACAGAGCGCTGGGTCACGGGCTTCGTGCAAATGATTGTGCGAGATTTAAATAGATGGACCACATGGGGAGTTTCGCGACGTAAATGATCAAAGGGCTTTGGAATACGAATTGCGGTGCTGCTTTATAGTGCCTTCTGGGGCAACGGCGAGAGTTGGGCGAATGAAGCATTGCTTTAAACTCTAACGTTTAGCATGACGTCGGGTTAGTACGACATCTGGCTGAGCCCTGCCGCATCTTTTTCTACTTTTTAGTAATCGCTCGTCAAGGCCCGCTGTGTTGGCAACTGAAAAAAGTGTTCGAGTGAAACGCCTAATGATGTGAGGAAGACATTATTTCACGTCTCCAGATGAGCAAAGGAAACGTCCACAACGATTCCTTTACTGACATGGGCGTGGGATTGGGATAACTAAATTCAAGAGCCATAGAGTGGGTTTTAACCTGCACTTGGAGCACGGTTTAAGAGGGAAGAAAAAAACAAGAAAACTACTTTCTCTGCCCGTTTTTGTACAATATATGGCGGCAAGTTTTCATAGACAGATGCGAGAAACCCGCTGTAAACTGTTTTTCCGCGAGGATCTTGCAGGCTACCTGCATGCTGTCCATGAGCCTCTGGAAGTCCGGCGAATCCCGGTGGTGAACGATGAGCTCCATAGAGAATGTCTCTGTGAGCATTATCTTTATCTGAGACGGCAGGAAGAAGACGACGAGGCCAACGACCAGGTTGATGAGCAGCAGCGCTGTGATGGACGAGTACACGTTCAGCAGGCAGCTGTTTTCCCGAATCACACCCACGCAACTACAGAAGGACAGAGGCATGGTGATCAAGCCGAAAAGCCTAACCGAGATCTCCATCTTAATCACGAACATGCTGCCAACAAAAAGACCGTTGTTATTAACAACGCCATGCAGACACTTTAAACCTATAATTCTACAATTTTCAGCGAAACAGGCAGATCGCCCACCTACAAGGTAGAGTAAATGACTTAATTCTACTAGTAAACTTTTTGCCTATTGCCAACAGGCGGCTGACTGCAATTAGAAATTTGATAGACGGCCGTTAGTAATAGCCATATTAGTTTTTAGAATTCCGAAAGCGCAGTAGCCAGACAGCAACCTAGGAGGCAGCAGAGCCACCTAGGTCCCGTGCACTTGCGCCATCATCACAACCTGCCCACCGGATTGTGAGCAAACTGTCACCTCACTAATCAATACACGCGTCTTGCCCAGACCGTGTCCGGTCGTCGCCTACTGAGCCGGCTACATATACAACATCACCATCACATTGAGGAAAGGGTACGAGTGCCAGAACTAGGGAGAGGCGCCCTCCGTGTTCGACCCCTTCCTACCAAAATGAACAGAGAGAACCACAATGTACGGCGTCAGGCGCGGGCGAATGCCCTGCACCGCCAATATGGTTCCAAACACAGCGTTTTCGATGTAGACGTTGCGGGCCCACATCATTCCAGGGGAAGATGGTACACGGCCGCAGTCGTTCAGGAGGGAAGACAGGTGAACGGTCTCACTTTTAAGGCACTTAGCACAACCCACGCGGAGGAGGCAGCAATCGCCCTAGCCACCTCCCACGCTGAATCTAAATTTATCATATCTGACTCGCGAGGGGCTTGCCAGAATTATGAACTGGGCTGGATAACGCCAACAGCGCAACGAATACTTCGGAGAGCAGCTCGGGATCAGGACCCCACGACCAGATTTCTCATTTAGACTCCAGGCCACCAGGGCTTAACAGGGAAGGAGGCCGCCAACTCGGTCGCCCACGCACTCACTAACCGGGCCCCCGACGTAGACCCTACCGATCTGGACCTGGACTCCTATCCTCTGTTAACTTTCAAAGATATCTCCGCTCATTACCGGCACTCGCACCGTCAGTACCCGGCTCCTCTCAAGGGGCTAGGGAAAGCGGACGAGAGAATACTGCTTAGACTTTTTACTAACACTTTACGGTGCCCGGCAGTGCTCAAACATTTTGACACTTCTTTCTCTGGCCTCTGCTCTTTCGGTGGGGTGGTGGCTGACACGTTCCACATGGTCTGGGCATGCCAACACAATCCTTCTCTTCCGCCCCTAACCCCTTCCCCTACCAGGGAGGACTGGGAGGCGGTCCTGCTCTGCTGCCTGGACCTACCGGCCCAACAAGCCCTAGTTCAGCGAGCTCGAGTGGCAGCCCACACCAATGGGGTCCCTGAATAAGGGACTCCAGCTAGTACTGTAAGGGGAGCGGCCCACTAGGGAGTGCTCCCCACGCAACCTCTCTGCAATATTCAAATAAATGCTTTCACCACCACCACTGTGGCAGATGGCACTTACATTAATGATTGGTCACACGGGAAGAACAACCTGGGCCGCACAAGGCCCACCGCTGGGAGTACCTGCCATGCCAGTGCAGTGACGCACCATTTAACCGCTGCCCCACTGCGCCAGGACGGGCATTAGGACTCCCAGGGATCTCAGAATGTAAAGCAGGGATTGACCACTTCCGCATATCTGGACATTATCCCATTACGCTATCGCGTCATACGCTTAAGGTGGAGCTTAATTCTCATCCATTTTCTTAAGGAGCTGTTTCTACAACCTCATTATCTAATTCTATTTGCATTCTATACTTCTGCCCGAGCACTGACAAGGATATGCACCTGTATTGACCTAATTCTGTTTCCTGGGTGCATTCAGGGCCAGGAAGAGTTCAGAGTGGCATTGAAGATTTCCATGCAATTACTTACAAAGGATGCCAGCACCAAGCATCGCTTGCCCCAGGCGACTTCAAATTTGTGTGCATGAAAGGTCTTACAATGCACAAGAGCAGCATTCCATGGTAGAGGTCAAAGAACAGACATACGACTGGGATGTGCACGACCCCCACTTCGCCAGCTTCTCACTCACATACATGAAACACTAACAGGCTGACCTCCTCCATGCCTCCGCAGCACACTACATCTCCTCCATACAGCCATGCCATATACAGTGTAATCCGGAAGTCACAGAAAAGATAACAATTAAATGATTTCAAAGTACAGACAGTAGCACGATGGGTTTCGCACAGAAGTGCACAGAAAGACATGGGATTTGCTTTTAAAGGTGAACATTTTATCATTTGCCACTGATGCGCAATGTTGTAGCACCGCTGTACTATTTACTAACAACAATGTGGTGCCATTTGTCGGTGGCAAATGTGTTCATTATGGAAATGAAATTTTACGTTCCTTAAAAATAATTGCCGCGCCTTTCTGAGCTTTGTTGCGAAAAGGCATCATGCTACTTTCTGTGCTTCTCGAAATATTGATTTTTCACTGTTTTTTGACTGTTGTGTCACACTGTATATGCTGTCTTGACTCACATAATAACAAGTGCTGCTGCTTATTTAGCAATGTTGAAAAAACTAGCCACACTTCACATATAATAGACCTCTCCCTTGTGCAATCAGCGGGACGACAAAAAAATGTGGTCCGAAAAGTAAAATCGTCCACTTTCGGTTCCAAACCGGTATTCCTGGTGTCTAGCCGCCCCCCCCTGGCATTTTTCTTCCCCGATTCCAGATGCCTCGCAGCCTTTCTTCTCCCAAAATAATTCTCCTCGTTACGGCGCATGTTTTACTAATCCGGCCGGAAACACGTCCGCTGGTGACGTAGGCCGCGAGAGGTCTATTACTGGAAATTGCGCTCAAAAGATATTGGGAAAAACAATGATATACTGCACACCAGGAGAGAGCCCAGACTATCAATTGAATATTTTTATTAACGTATGCCACAAATAGGTTTGGCCAAGTCGCTCTGCTTAGTATCTTGTATGCTAACGTGTCCATTGCATACACTTTTACCTTCAGATAAATCCTTTCATGAATCGGATGTCAAGCTCCGTGAGTGTGATAATAGGGCTGTGAATGTTCCTATATTTGTTGCTAGTGATATTAAATCCCTCCCAGATAACTCTGCTAGGTTTTTTCATCGCCCTAGACTGCATGCCAGTTTCTTCCAAACGTGCCTTACTGCCATAGCTTTCGCAATGGCCGTGCAAGATTCCTGGTGGCACTAATCTCCTGGCAATTGCGATAAGGTTCGCGCAACCTTTCACTAATGCAGTGTCCTGTATGTCCGAGGTATGCTCCTATGAAATGTGCAGGGAATGCGCATAGGCCTGCACACTTCCAAATAATTGTAGAAAAACACATGGTTTCGGCAGTGTTTTCAGTTCAATACAAACCGAGGCCTTCCAGCAAGAGAATTGCCAGGAGCGCAGAAATAAAACAAGAATAAAATAACGGTGGCGATGAGTAAACCTGGAATTTGGACACGTGTGGTTAGTAAACGGTGTACAACACTCCTTTAACTCTCTTCAAAGCTATGCAGTCTACACTAGGCTCCTGTCAATTAACCGTGAACAACAGGTACTCGGCTTTGCTTAGTTGATTAGTCGATTAGTTGACTTTCAGAAAGTATTCCATCAATGAACGCAAGCAGTTGCGAAAGCTGAGGAAACACTGCGCCGGTCTACAGGAAGTGGCGCTCCTAACTTCTTCAGAGATGCACCCAGAACGATGTGTTATTTCTCGCGAAACAACACATGTGAAGAGGGTGAAAAAAAATAGAAACATTCCCGTTCGAGTCACTCGCTGATCGCAGTTTCCCGAGCGGAGGCGAGTTAGCCTCCGCTAAGAATGCCTAGTCCTAGCTAGCGGAGCAACTACCGCGACCTCCGCTCATGGAACTACAAGGAAAGAAAAGACGCCGTGCACAAGTCGCAGGGGGCTGCGAGAACCAAGACATGAAGATGAGGCGACGTCCTCACCCCGTTTTGATCATGACGAGACCCGGGAACGACACAACTTTCGTGCTGGAGGACGACACGGCGGGTGGACCTTGACTGAACCCGGATGCGGGGGTGAGTGAATGGAGTGTTGGTTATCTCTCAACGGATTGTTGCTGCCGCCGATCAGATCATCCACGGTCACCGTTTCTTTGCACGAAGCGCATCCGTCGACCGCGCCGGTCGTAGTCCACGGGCCACGGCGGAAGCTGTGGCAGTTCGAGAACGTTATGGCAGAGGTCGCCACAGTGCTACGCATTTGGGCTAAATGTACGTGCTGTGCAGAGAGGTTTGTCCAGTTGCTATTTACTTATCATAATGATGATGATTGAAGGATATCACCCTTAACCAAAAAGAATGACCAAAGAGAACAGCAATCAGGCAAATGAGGCAACTGGGTTGCATGTACACAACAATGCGCTAAAGTTTGAAAGCCCTATTATAATATCCATATTTAATGTCGGTTAAACTCTACTCTTGTAGCCGCGGTAGTTGCATGTTCAAGTTTGAAATCCAAGATAGAGAGACGATATTAGTGTTCGTAAATATTTTGCAAACAGTGATATTGGGCCCGGTGCTGTTAGTGATCGCTATGAGTGAAGAACTTCCATCATTTTTGCCACTGTGATTGAAGTTGTGCCGGTTCAGTCGTGACCGCGCTTGGCGCCCTTCCTTTTCCTGGCTTCATCAGCGGCCTCATATTAGTAGCAAATTTTCAAGCAGCCTGCAGCTGGCTAAGAAGCGCAGAGGCCATTCGAAGATCGAAAATACTTCTGAGCCACTCCACAGAAGCAGAAGCTAGAGCAGAAGCTAGAACTCGACCCCAAATGCACATATTCGCATCTAGCCTGACTACGCAAATACCAACTGCCATTTTTTTCAGTACAGAAGGTACGTCAGCAACATGAAACAGCTCCAAATTTACAGCCATATTGTCTCACGGAAATAGATGTCACTTGAAAGCAGCACAATTTCTCTGTTCGACAGAGAACCGAATAAAGCACTAATTCTTTACCTAGCGAATAGAATACATGCGACCGCCTTTCCCGGGGCATAGCTGGCGTCACAAAAGCTCACAACTACTACGCAGCAGATAACCAGGATGCCCAGCTGCATCTTCAACAAGCACCACGGCATAAAGGAGAGGGACACAATTCGCCTGGTGCAAGCTTTTGTCGTCTTACGAGTAATGTACGCGACTGCCTACATCCACTTTACCCAGTCAGAAATAGCAAAGCTGGAATCACTAATCACGGCACTGGGTCTCCCAAAGACAGCATCGGCATCGCGCATCATATCTCTCGGCATCCACAACACGCCCCAAGAAATCTGGGAGGCGCAAAGACTGTCACAGCTCCATCGCCTGGCCTTCACTCGAACAGGCCAGACACTTCTGAGCAAGATACACCTCACAGTACCCTACATGGTCGACGATAGGAGGGAACTTCTATTGATCCGCAGGACGATCTATATATGTCCATCAAATAGCCAGAAATATGCTTCCAACATTCAACGCGGAGCGAAGAAACGCCAGAGCCGAGAGCCTGCGCAAGAATTAGGATGACCACCTGGACACGCTGTACGTGGATGCAGACTGTCCAATCCAAGGGCGGATGACAAATGCCATAACGAATCCCGAGGCAAACTGATCAGCTGCGCGTCAGTGCGCACGTCCAACCCCGCTCACGCAGAGGAGCCAGCCATTGCGCTAGTGCCACCTAGAAACCCAAACGCCACAGTACTGAGATTTTCAAAATTCGTGCACAAATATATACAATGGACTAATCCAATAATCAGGGGCCGTATTACGTAACTGTCTAAAATTCTGTCAAACGTTATTGACATTGACGTTAAAATGACGAAGCGACGAGACGTCCCCGCTTGACGCAACGCGGAATCAGCCAATTACAGCAGGGCGGTGCCCCGAGAGCATTTATTTCCCTCCATGATTTATTTGCATGGTGAGGGACCGTCTGCTGAATTTTTGCAAAAACCATTAAGAATAATGCAGTGATCGAAATAACTAATATTTTATTTTGCCAAAACAGTGTGTTTAAAGTTGGAAAATTTTAACCAAAACACAAAGCGTTTGAGGTTTTGTAATTAAATTTGGTAGTGAGTAACTTTTGCAGTAGCGGGGAAGCGCAGACGGTGGCAAACGTCCAGGCGCTTTGCACGCACGGAGTTTTTTTTTCCTCAATGTTAGTACGAAAGCAGCCGATTCAGCGCCGTGTTATTGTTTTTTACGCGGCGTCTGAAATCAAGCTACTGTGCGGATGATTTAAGTGCGCAGAATAATTCGAATGAATGTAGTGAAGACTACTTGCCTGCCGAGCGAACTTGCAAGGACCGCACGGAACGAAATCGACGAAGACATCTTGAAGTCTGTGTTGTTCGGCTCTTTCGATCGATGACAAGAATGCCAAAATGTGTGGTGTTGCGGTATGAGATGTGTGGTTATTTGTTTCTTCTCTCTTGGGAAACAGAAGACGACCACAAAGTGCAGTTTGCTGGGAACAATAAAGCGCTTTGCCAGCATGAGCGTGTTTTAATTATATGTAGCTGTGGAACAGAGGTGACGGCGGGAGCCCACCCCATTTGCGCGCGATCTTTGCAGATTTCTTCAAACACCTGCCGTACACTTTTGCTTACCATCGGTACTGCAATGCCGACGTGGGCCTCGTTACTAACGGCAGTTCGAAATCCGCCCGTGGAAAATACCCGCAGAGCACATAACACCTGCGGCCGCACTGAAAACGCGCTCGCAAGGACACCTACCAGTTCATCGTGGTGACCTCGGCGCAAAGCCACTCCACAGTCTGCTTCTCCAGTCAAAAAAGGCGTCGAAACAGCTTGTCCGGCAAGTCAAACGGGTCTTCGTGCGCTTTCCTTCGCTATTGCTCGCACCGGCGCAGCCGCCTCACTGGTATCGTATCGCCGCGTACGCAGCCGCTATTTTCTGTCACAAACACAACGGTCAGATTGACCGCCTCGAGGCTGTCACAAAATCTGTCATTTTGCGCTTGCATAATTACGTGTGCTACATCACCACTCCTGCCGCATACGTGACGGAATCTGCAGACACCGATGACGCAAGAAAGCAATATGGCCGCATACATCCGACTAAGAGGAGCGAGGCTAACTGACCCGTTTTCGACAAGTTTTTGAAAACTTTGCGATTCGAAAGTTCCGTAATATAGCCTCAGTTCTCACACTCTTAGCCAAACATCCTCGTAATCAAGCATCAATCATAAGGTTTCCAGGCCACACGGACCACACGGGAGGAAATGATGCCGCCCACCGGTAACACCCACCTCTCTTGTACCGTGATTCCCCCTTAATTGAAGAGCCATGGAGAGGAACACATTACACAGCCCATAATCAGCTTCACCGAACACCTAGAGGCCTGCAGACAGGCCAGACAGACATACCCCACACCTCACAAAACTCTAGACAAACAAGAATAACACACCTTTCGCCGACTACAAATAGACACTCTCGCAACTCCACCAATGCTACTCCTCACTCTACAAGCCAGAGTGCACACACTGGGGAGAAATAGCAACAGCTTTTCACAGGGTGTGGGCATGCCAACTCAATCATGCAACAGACACACTTCCTAATCCCAATCTGGAGCAGGGCACCAACCAGCGAGGGCACCAACCAGCAAACAGCACTGGTTCGCTGGGCCTCCGCTGCGGCGCAGGCCAATGGGCTGCCGGAATAGGGGGATCACCCAAGGCTCCGGCAATTTCCATTTTTCAAAGTTTTCAATCAATCAATAAATCAATCAATTAATCAATGAGATTAAGCCTTTGTACGCTTTTGCACTACTCTGGCACTCTTAATTGCCAGAGTCGCTAGAGCGCTCGAGTCCAGCCCAAATTTGAGGTGCGGAACGCTGTCTACACAAAAACGAACCACACTACATGGCTCGGGAACAGACACGATTGGTTGTAGAATTTTGAGAAATGCTCTACCTACCCTTTTGTCTCTCTCTCTCAGCTCTCACTCCCTTCTCTCTTTAATGCTGAAGGTGTAATCTAGCAGCACTGTCTACGGTCATATGGACGACTTGCAAGAAACAGCCATGTATACAGAGTAATATAGCTTGCGCCGACATCCCAGCAGCCGCCATTTGGTGAACCAGGAGCACTGCAAGAAGTGCTTCTTCTGGCCTGCAAGGCCAATTAAGCTATGCGTGAATCACCATTATGGCGCACGTTATGTCATGTCATGCATGTATACAATCGCCGCTGTCCAACACAAGTGTGGCCTCTATTGCTATACATAAGAAACAACCTTTATTGTTATCTAAGTGAACTCCGTGGTGCGTACGCAGAAATGGGCGAAACATCTGTCAGTTGCGTAAAATCCATTTCTGCACCAATATAGGCGACTCCTTGTAGCAGGAAGGGAGAGGTCTGAAGGTCGTAATGCAATTATCAGTTCAAAAAGTTAAAAACAGGTCACACGGTGACCTTTCAAGTGGCACAACGGCTGAGACCACCTGGAGTGCGCACACAATGTGTCGCTCACAAATCGAAACCAGACTTTTTTTGCTTCTGAAATTTTATTCTGGAATCAAGATCCTTCTGCCTTGCTTAGCAGATATGAACCAAGCATAAGAGATACAAAATTACACACAAAACACTGTACAGAAAAAATGCAGAAAATGAAAACAAATGAGATCATGCATGGTCCATTATGGACAACAAGCCTAGCACTGAACGGCAAATGAACAAAGGAAACAAGAGAATTCGGTGGTCTAAATGTGGCCAGTAATATACCAGGTGTTTCAGGGAACGTGATCACTAGTGAGTAAAAACAGGGTTTTTGAGGTAAACAGAGGCTTTTCCGACATAGTAATGCCAGCTTTGGAGGACGTCAAAAAACAGGCGAATCATTCAACTGTCTAAGTGATTATTTAAATTCTAATAGGTAACTTTCTAAAATTTAGCAATAGGTACCTGACTGCTAATAGAGATTTGTAGCCAGCTGTTAATTATAGCCATATCAGTTTGAAGGATTTCGAAAATGCCATTACTCTCAACACTGTGGCACGACAAAATTTTGCTACATCGCGCTAAAATACATGCACTTTGGAAAAGTATGCAGGCAAAGCAGCCCCTCCAGAGGTTGCAACTAGTCAAAATAGCCAAATTTTGTTGTGCCGCAGCGGTGAGAGTAATGGCGTTTAAGAAGATTTAAAGACAGATATGGCTATTAATAACGGCCGGCAACATATATCTAATTTGCAATCAGGTGCCTATTGGTAATATTCACAAAGTAAAGTGTTCTAATACAGTTGATCACCTAGGTAGTTAAGATGATTCGCCTGTTTTTTTACCTCCGACAACACTCAAATTACTACGCCGCAAATTCTTCTCGTTACCTCAAAAACCTTATTTAAAAAAAAATAGTTATCACCTTCCCTGAAAGGCTTGGTGCAATAAAGACAGCAGCGAACTAAATTAATATCCAACATGAAAACTGAAAAAAATCAGTTGGGGTCATTAAGCTACAACCCAACAAAGAATCATATTATAAGCGAGCCCGGAACCCAAAAATTGCAGATTTCAGCACCCGACTGCAAACTATGACATCTTTTGAACTCGCACCTAGCTAGCGGTCGGAGTGGATCACTGCAAGCTCTACCTTTAGAAAGGTGTCATATATCGACCGGGTCCTCTCTGCAGAGTTAATTACAAGGCACACGACATTAAGGGTCAGGTAGAGAAATTATTCACCTGATGCTTGGCAACAAAAATTAAACACGCAGCAGCATCATCAAAAATGCTAGGAACAATTAAGACATGTAAAAGCTGTCATTGTCTAGCAGCAATGGGACACAACCATCAAAATTTAGCTTCCCTACGAGATGCCATATAATGCCATAACTGACTACAGCGTTTCTTGAACGGCGCATCAATTCGCCAAGGGTTCAGAGCCGAAAAACGATATAGTTCGCCTGAATTTCGCGGACACTCACGGTCTGAACTCAAGATTTGTACCCTGAATATGAGACCAAGTAATAAGGAAGGTCTTAAAAACGCGTAACCTGCAAAGCCACTACTTTTAACCGCCGCTCTACCTTGTACTATGAGGACACGATACTGGTCTCCACCCGTGCCCTGAAAGAAAAAAATTTTAAAAACCACCCACATTCTCTTTTGCGTGGTGGAGAAAGCTAACAGAGAGATTTAGCTAAGCGGAGACTTACTAGCGCATTTGTATACCAGCGTACAAGACTCCGCCTACGCACGCGCAGTGGCCCTGCCTGGCTCCACCGTGCCAATGCTGGCGAGCAGGAGGTGTCCGGTAAGCAAGTATACGTCTAAGCTAATACGTCTCCGCTATGCTAAACCTCTCTAACAAAAAATGCCGACTCTTAAGATGACTGCCATGGTCGCCGTTACTCTGTGAAAGTAATTCTGTCAGAACCCGAGTAGGGAATCAGAACCCGAGCAGGAAAGGCGCCAGCCCGTCGCCCAGGTGCTGGCTACTATCCGCAGGTGCCGCAGGCTTGGTTATAGTGCAACGCCGCCCGCGGTAACTCATTCCTGCCAATGCCATACGGCTCGGGATAAGCATTCATCGTTCTCGGAGAATGCCGGGTACACCAGGATGTACCACGCCCCGTCGTCCAACATGACGGCCCTCCTCGGGTTCGCGATCGCCGCAAACGCAGGCTCGCCTGCGTATGGCCACCCCGGCAATTCTAGCTGCCCAGCTCGCGGCCGGAATCCAGGTCCCGTAACCCATGGCCCCGTCTCTTGTTGTAGAGGGGGCGAAGTGGGTCCTCCTGGCAGTGGGGGCCCTTGCGGTGGCCACGGGAACTGCGGGGGCAGCTCCAAATGCGGCAGAGTTCCCACTCGCGAATTTGATGGTCCCGGTCGCGGAAGAAACTGCTGCCGACTCATCATTGCATATTGCTGTGGATGAATTTGCTGACGAGCAAAAGATAGTTCTGCTCGCGTATGCGGTTCTTGTGCAAGAGCCACCTGCGGCTCCTGGTGTGGCGCAGGATGGCCGTCGCCCCCGCTGGTCTGTAAGACCGGCGTGTCGTGCGTAAGTCGCGGCGAGCAGAGATAAGCCAGCGATGGCAGGGGTTCGTTCAATAGCTGTGTGTCCGAGCCCGTGCTGAGCTCGTTCGAGCAGCCCTGGCTCTGATGGTCGTAGAGGTCGTGACAGCCACCGGACCCTGCGATGCATCACACCAAGGGAGAGGTGGTAAGCTGAGCGGCGTTGATCAAACACAATTAACTGAAATGGCTGTAAAGAATTTGCACCAGAACGCAACGACGACAACGAAGCCTCCAGCTCTGGTGTGTCGCAAGCAGCGGCTGCGGTAAAAGATGAAAAAAATACGTGACAACAAATGGAGTTCGTCGGCTGACGAGGTGTGCGTCCGCAACCTAGCTGTTTGTTCCAAAAATTACTTTTAGAACCGAATCAAAAAAATTAATAATGCGAGATCATTATACGGCTCATAGCCAATGAAACCCGGCGTTGTTGCCTATGCTAAATGGCCCCAAAACCACAATAACGACATCAGCACAGCTACATAGCAACCATGATCGAGAGAGTTAACAGAGGACCCAATGTATACAGAGAGTCCCAATGGCCAATACGGCCACGGCCAGTAGGACCAAGACTTTTAGCCAAAATGCTGTTCATACGAAGGGTTTCACTCTAAAGACTTTCAACCTAAAGACTTTTACCGTAAAGTTCTCTAACATAAATGCCTTTGAGGTATGTGTACTGGTTACTAAATAGGAAACAAAAATCAACTATAGTAACCCACAGTGAGAAACAAATGCTTACGCATTCAAAGCACTGCAGTAGTCTTAAATCCCATCTCAAGTTTTTACATTACACCAAAGCTCACGCTTTACACAGGTATTTTGAGTTACTTCCGCCAGCTTTGGTTTATACTGAATCAGTTGCATATGGCGCTCATTATGCTTGATGCCTCTCGTTTAAAGTTCAAAGCAGTACTTGCATCTTGGCAAGACATCTCAACTAAAGTCAAATGGCCCTATTCTGTTCTTGGGTGCCTGCGCTTAACTTGCCCACATGCGAACCTATGCCGCCGCCAAAAGTCGTGACACGCGCCACCTCAGCAATGCAGATCTGCGCACACCTGCATAACAGGCCAAAAGGACGGAGGAAAGATTGTGGGAGAAAAACAAGTCACTCTGTATAAGCAATGCCTTATGACCTCGAGCGTACCATAAGTTTGCAGGAGCGCTAGCACTATCTTAACTGATAAGAAAAGAGACGCCAAGGACATGAAAAATTACAGACCGATCAGCATACTCCCTGTTGCCTGCAAGGTATTTACTAAGGTAATCGCAAATAGAATGCGAACAACCTTGTACTTCAACCAACATAATGATCAGGCAGGCTTTTGTAAAGGATACTCGACTGTGGATCATATTCACGCTATCAATCAGATGATAGAGAAACGCGAAGAATATGACCAACCGCTAAATGTATATATAGTTAGGAGAGGTGCCCTCCTCACTCACGCTATTACACAGTGTGTACCACACAAGTCCCGGTCGTTCTTGCCAGAACTACTGGAAGTCTGGCCGATGTTACAGCCAAAGTTATAACCTTTGGCGCAGCAGCGGAGCGTGGTATGTATCATTGGCGCTCCCGTATAAGTTGCCTGCGTTGCGGGGCCACTCGAGAATAGACGTTTTTCGCGTGCCATATACGTGTTACAGGGGACGTATACAGGTTTACCGGATACTTCTCGCGTAGTAACATTCATGCGGCCAGAAGGGGCCACTGCGCTCGCGCAGGAGGCCTCGGTAAACTGTTATATGTCTCCGCTAATACAACTATGCTTGCAAAAAAGTTTTTGGAACACCCGGTATAAAGCCGGCCGGAATAATTGTGGCGCCGATTCGCTAGCAGTATGTGGAGCTCAACGCGCCTCATAGACACACGGGCTATGAGCGAGGACACGCCCTAGTGGATAGCGATGAATTATTTGAAACAACCTCGGATTCTTTAAGGCGCACATAAATTGCACAACACATCGGATGCTTTCGATTGTTGTTGCATCTCACCTCCATCGGCATGCGGACGCGTCGTGGTAGGGATTCTTTCCCGTTACCTTGGGATGAGCAGCAGAACGCCAAAGCCACTCAACGAACGTGATAGGTTTCTAAAGGGGCCTTAGAGGACATCTTACTTCCTTTGTTACTCCCATACAGACGTAACCGCGCAGAAAGTTTAAGTGCAGACGTGTAACTCCCATCACGGACACTCACACGAATACACAGGTTTCGCCTGCAGCTCCTGCTCCGTATTCAGGTAGATCGAAGGCGTAGGTGGCGTGGTGAAGCGTTCTGTTTTCAGCTCCTATTCCAACAGAGGCTGCAGTGGCGGTTCCATGTGATCCAGCTGTCTTCCCGGACTGCCAAGGAATGATGGCAATGGAGTATGCACCGACAAAGACTGGCTGGATGATGATAGCCTGCTGCTGGGCCTTGACTCCAAACCCTGCAGAACAGGAACAAGTAGGAACAGGTGGAGTTAATGTATAGGTTCCTACACGTTGCGCGTAGGTCAAACATGTTTTCTCCCAAGAATCGAAACCATCAGGGAAACGCTCAAACCCTCAGGCAGGAGGCGGACTTGGTACAATGGTTAGAGCGAGTGCACTTTCTATCCACTTGATTCTGGCTTTCGAACTTGCTTTAGTCTAAACTGATTACTGTTTCGCTGAACAAGAGAGCTTGCTAGCAATGCGTCGGCTGCACCAAGGCTCGTCTAGATGAGATACGCGCAAAATACTCGCCAAGTGGATGTGTGGCGCCATCTGGTGCAAACGCCACAAATCACAATTTTTTTCGAGAAATAGCGAACCATTGTGGTGAAATTCCGCGTTATTCACAAGGAAAAATTATTTTCACCGAACATGCGCACTCGGTCAAAATAAATGCCTCACAGCACGAAAACAGTAGCTGCACGAATGGGCTGTCACATGGATGCTTTTCAATCAGGTGATCGTGCTTAGCCAATACGGTTGTGAGCGGCGCAGGGAAAAGAAACGCGCAAATCTAGGACTTGGCCAGGATTCTGGTTCATGCGCCGCTAGCTCACAAAGCCGCCACCACGCGCCGCATGTAGTTGAGCGCCTCCTCCTTCTCTTACATTCTGCCTCCCTGGTTTGGGAGAGAGGCGCCGATAAGCTTCGCGCATTGTTCACTTCGTGTGTCGTCCCCTCACACCGGGGAGCTTTCCGAGCGGGGGGGGCGGCTTTGCATTTCTGTTTCTTTTTTTTCTTTTCTCACCAAGCGTGTTCAAGGGGGACAGACTGTGTGACTCCCCTACTCATTTCCTTGGCTGGGTTGCAAGAAAAGGAAAACAGTCGAGTCGCGGCTAACGCGGCATCCGCGCCGTCTTTGTCTGATGTTGAGCGGTCATCTGTCAAAAAATATGCCGGCCCGTCACTGTCTGGAAGAGGTTGAAGTAACCAGCGTTAAGTGCCAACTCCAAGGGCCCTTCCTGGGCGTACGCGTCCAGCTTAAGCCCCAACTCGATGGACACATCCTACGCGTACCGGCGGAGCGCCTACGCGCACGGCCGTACGCTGGATCCCGTCTGCGCATGCGCAAAGCACGACGCGCGCGCAGGCGCGAGCAGGGGCAGATATCTGTCCATGTCAGATATCCGCGCCTGAGCGCGCGCGTCGGAAGCAGGGTTCGGTTTACAACAATAGGAGGACGGCGGGGCTCTCGGGGAATCTTTTCTTTATGGCTTGAACCTCTCCCAGGTTCCTGGAACTTTTCTTCGCGGTTTAAGTTGTCCTTTCAGCGCCCCCCAAATCCCCTGTCTTTACGCTTGAAATTCCTTCGGTCGGCTCCAGAGGGGGAACGCGCCAGCACAGGGAGCATGGAGGTGGATTCCTTTCTTCCACGCCCGTCGCGGCGCTGGGCGCGTAGGCGCTCCAGTGACTCTAAGGCGCTCCGACCTACGCCTAGGATGTGTGCATCGAGTTGGGGCTTTAGCTGTGTGGTTTACTAGAATTGATGTGAATGAGATTAAAGTGTGGGGACATCAATGGAAATACAAATTTGACATCTTGCATTTATAATTGATGTAACCAATCAATCACCAATTCGATATACTCATGATGTTGCCAGTCAATCACAAAATTGGTTGCAAAATTGATTTACTAAGGAGGCTGCCATCTTGAATTCCTCGGACTTAGAAAATTGCACACCGAAGGGAGCTGGTAGCAGACCCTAAGAGATCGAGAAACGTGTTGAGTAAGAGCTCACGCTCTTAAAACTACTGCAAGTATGCACATCACACAAGAGATAGTCCGCTTCTCGCCTTTATTTTTACGGCTACATAAAAGCTGCTGTGGGTGACAAAGACGAGTCTTACTTTATCGTTAATCACTCGTACGCTTTCACGGCACGACCCCTGCGAACCAGAGAACGAAGCGATGAAAGATGATGATGACGACGATATAAGTAACTCCTACCAACAAGCACTTTATCATAGCGCCGCATTTTATTGCACAAATTCTCACCGAACAAGATAACAAGCACGCACTCACGTTTCCCCGCTGAGCGGTATTCGAGCACAGTGATATCACGACTAAAAGAATAAAATAACAGTGGCGCCATGCGTACTCAAAGCAATGTGAAAATATATGACATTAAAGAATAAGACATCTGGCATTCTGCAGTGGCAACCGAGTCTCATAATAAACTGCACATCTCCAACCAAAAACTTTAATTTTAACCCAATGTTTCGAAGCCGACTCGGCTCCTTCATCAGGGGTGACGAGGGCAGTAGCTAGCGTCTTTAAGTATGAAGGGGAGGAGGGGGTCAAAGCAACGAAAGCTGTGATGCGAAAGGCGTGGGGGAGGGGGAGGGGGGTTTAGGCTGTTAGTCACGCTGGCGCACTGCAGGGAGGGTGTGAATAGCGACTTTTTTTAGTTGAAGTCCCTAGGCATATACTGGGGGCAGGTTTCCTTTTGTGCGGTTGATATTGTTTGGTGTGGTTTGGATATGCCAGGATTCCAGAAGGAGCCTTTTGTGGTAATTTGTTTCGGTTCCGAGGATGCTGGTTTCTTCGAAGTTGGTTCTATGGTCTGAGTCCTCGGAATGTTCGGCTACAGGATTGCTCTCTCCTGCGAAGTTGCGGACGTCATTTTCATGTTGCGGTATTCTTTCTTTGAGATTTTTGGTTTCGCCAATGTAGCTTGCGTCGAAGTCGGCGCAAGGAATTTTGTACACAATGCCTTGGGCTCTTTCTCTCCGCGGCCAGTCTTTATGAACAGGTAGGCAAAGCGCAACAGTGTTTGTGGGCTTGTGCGCAACCTGGAGACCCGATTTTTTCAGGATTCGGGCGATGGTCTCGCTGACACCTCCGACATAAGGTAAAGTGACGTATTTTGGTGGTGGCGTTGGTCTTCGTGCGTTGATTTCTTGGCGCATGTTGTCGTGGTTTTGACGTCGAATGGTTTTTTGGATAAAGTTTTTTGGCTAGCCGTTCATGAAGAGTTCTTCGAATATCGTGCGTTGTCCTTTTTTTCTGTCAAGTTCTGTACTTGCTCTACAGATCAGACTGAGATGTGCAGTTTATTATAAGTCTTCGAACCCAACCAGACAGGCAAATCTGTCAAAATGTTTAGTTTTTTTTAACCGAGTCTCCTGATTTTTGTATTGTACTTAGCGGGGTTCTTTTGTTTTTGATATAGTGGCGTTGGAGGCTCGATGCACCGTGCTCGACCCTTTTCGTCACCAAATGATCTCTGGTGAAATGGAAACTTTGCTCCATTCGACTCATTTCTTGCCACACAAGGCGAAAACACGTGCTTTTTGAAGCTGTCGCCAATTAAGTGGCCGCAGAAGCGTGTTGCCCATTCACAATGGTCGGCTTTATTTTGTACTGTAAACAGGCCATGACAAGGAACGTAGTAAAGGCTCTAAGTAAAAGCCTTTAAGCGTGCAGTCTTTTTCATTGAGTGAGCAGGTGAGAACCAGTGCCACTCGATGATGCGGTTCCATCGAGTGGCCGCATTGGTACCAACCGCTGCCTCCACAAGCTGGCAGAACAACAGCGGGCTAACGGGGTCGCATTTCTTATTCTGGCACTGAGGCTTCAATTTTGGATTTCGACGTGGTCTGTCTGTATATCTTAGATTTACTTGACCTGAAATAAAATAATCGGAAATATTTTACGGCGGCGAGTGAGTCTCGAACCCGGGGCGGCGAGAACACATCGGTTTTGGTGGCTACTGCATTAGACAACTGCGACACCGCCGCAGCCGAACATTCTACGTCCTAAAATACCAGTCTATTGCGCTGTACGTGTTTTGGATATCGTCGTCTTCCTCAACTGCATCCGTGTTCAACGGAACCGAACACCGACACAGCACTGAAAACCGATGTGCTAGCGCTCCTAGTTGCATCGGGCGAAACCACGCTAAACCATCCGAAATTTGTTTTTGTGCCACTGTTTACCTGTGTGATGCGCTGCGCTTTTAACAAAGCTGGTGGAATTCCTTAGGTTGGTGGAAGGCAATAAAGAATGTAACTGATCTTCTGCACAAGCTCTGATGCCATTTTTGGGAGATTTTTGTCCGTGTGTGGAGAGGCCCTTTGCCGGGACTGTCACATTAGCGGTTGTAAGTTTTTTTGACAACCTGGAGACAAGAGTGTGTCCCTGACCTTGTCGCGCCGTTTTCGCAAAGGCACCGACTTCGTCGTGCTTCAAACCGTAGGGAGGAGAAACATAACGCAGAAACAACGCTCGATATTCAAAAAAATCATCATGAACGGCTACCCCAAAAAGTTTTATTGAAAAAAAAACCATTCAACTTCAAAAACACTACAATATGCGCCAAGAAATCAACGCACAAGGACCAGCGCCACCACCAAAATACGTCACTCTACCTTATGTCGGAGGCGTCAGCGAAACCATCGCCCGAATCTTGAGAAAAGGGTGTCTCCAGGTTTCGCACAAGCCCACAAACACTGTTGTGCTTTGCCTACCTGTTCCCAAAGACCGGCCGCCGAGAGAAGAAGCCCAAGGCATTGTCTACAAAATTCCTTGCGCCGACTGCGACTCAAGCTACATCGGCGCAACCAAAAATCTCAAAGAAAGAATACGGCAACATAGAAACGACTTCAGTAACTTCGCAAGAGAGGGCATTCTTGTAGCCGAACATTCCGCGGACTCAGACCATATAATCAACTTCGAAGAAAGCAGCATGCTTGGAACCGAAACAAATTACCAAAAAAGATTCCTTCTCGAATCCTGGCCCATCCAAACCACCCCGAAATATATCAGCCGCACAAAAGGAAACCTGCCCCCAGTATATGCCCAGGGACTTTTCTTCAACTCAACGAAAGCAAGTCTACATTGACCGCCTCGCCACAGTGCGACAACGTTACTCACAGCCTTAACCCCCCTTCCATCCCCTCCCCCACGCCTTTCACATCACAGCTTTTGTTCATTTGACCGCCTCCTCCCCTCCACACTTGAAGAAGCTAGCTACTGCCCTCATACCCCTGTCACATGGCATTCCTCGAAGGCCTTTCCAGCAAAGGCACCTTTTTTCACCAAAGGAGCGAAAGCTTAAAGGAGCAGCGACGCACCTACACGGTGTAGCCCAAAGGTGAAACAGTCGTTCAGGCTTAGCACCCGCTGCTGTGCTCGAGGCGGCTGAAGTGAGTGTTTTAAAATTAAAGTGGGGTATTCTTTTCATTCGTTGAGCTTAGACAATTTTTTAAATTCTGATAGCTTCCTTAAAAGTATTGCAAGAGCTACTCTCATCATCAGCAGCACGTATTGTGTATTGCCTTGGCCACCAGGAGCACTCGGTGTTGCTGCAACACTTTCACTGTCTTGAAATCTGTGCATAGAATATGGACACCCGCACCAAAAGCAAAGCCAGACACACGTTTCGTATTTTAAAAAAATATTTTCAAACATTGTTGGCTGTATCTTTTTTTATTGCTTTTACTTTAGACGTTGGATGACACTGCGATCGTAGATTCTCTAAGGCCGCGCCTTTGGGCTCCAAAGGTCTCTGACGAGCGCCTTCGCTTCCAAGGCCCTTAGAGGCAAAGGCGCAACATTTGTGCCATATAGCTGCACACCTTACGCCTTTGGATATAAGGTTTGGTTTATGGGGGTTTAACGTCCCAAAGCGACTAAGGCTATGAGGGATGCCGTAGTGAAGGGCTCTGGAAATTTCGACCACCTGGGGTTCTTTAACGTGCACTGACATCGCACAGTACACGGGCACCTAGAATTTCGCTTCCATCGAAATTCGACCTTTGGATATAAGGACCTGATTCTTAAAGGCCTTTGCGTTGCCCGTGTGACAGAGGTATCAGCCACCCCTGATGAAGGAGCCGAGTCAGCTTCGAAACTTCGCGTTAAAATTAAAGTTTTTGGTTGGAGACATACACTTTATATGAGTCTTCAAACCAAACCAGATAGGCAAATCTGTCAAAATGTTCAGTTTCCATTCAACAAGCAACCACGGTCTGCGCTCCACGATTCGAGGAAAAGTAAAAGGGGGAAAAGAAAGAAAGGCAGGCAAAGGTACAGCAGAAGACCCCTCCCCACTGTCCTTTCCTTCCTCCCCATTACCACCCTGCAACCGGCTGTCCGTGTAGCTCTGGAAAAAGAATTTTTCCCTACCTATGTACCTGCTCGCATCCTTGGCCCTTCACGTTACCGCCCCTCCCCCTTCTTCATTCGTTTAATGGTGCGAACAGTGGGTCTTGTTCTCGTACCTTTTGTGGGAGGAACAATGCCAAAAATTGTGTCTGAAGGGTAGGGTGAAATTCAAGCAAGTTTTGGTTAAGACGATTCCAAATTTTTTCTTATTTGTTCCAAAATCCGCGACAACAGCAATGACATATCTCTTTAAGCATGCTGCTCAAGGACGGTGTGTGATTCCTTCCCAGTGCCGCCGTGTACCAATTAACTGGTTTCCAATGGGCGCAAGCTTTCTCGAGGCCTGTCGCTTGGTTCCTTTGAGTTAAAGTGCTTGGAAAATGCTCTTTCTCGTAACCTTGTGTGGAAGAATACACTCCATCCCATTGCGCTTGGTGCGAGGTTGCCATTGTACTATTAAAACTCATCATTAGCAAAAGAAAACATTTCTAAGAAATGAATACCCAAGATTCTTCACTCGATGTATCATCCAAAACCGAAAAGGAAGCAACGCAAACAACTCTATATGCTTACGCTAAGGACACGCCAGTGGCAAAAACGCGCGCATGCAGTTCGCACGCGAAAGGTGTCAGCGAAAGCTTGGCCAGTATTTTCAGAAAGGAAGGGATGCAAACTACACACAAGCCGGCCACCGTTATCGGAAGCCTCCTCTGCCCCTTCAAAGACAGTCATCCTACAGAAAAGGCCCAAGGCGTGGTATGGAAAATAACCTGCTTCGAGTGCTTGGTATCGTAGGCTGTGAAAACCAATGAAGGCAAATTTAAAAGTCGCGGGAGGATGTTAATGGTTCCCTGGAAATGGCACCCTCTTCTTACACCCGCGGTCGGTGCAACTCCCCCGGAGCCGTACCTCGAAGAAGTTTGCCAATCGCTTCATAGACAACAGTTGACGAAAATACAAGTAATCTAAAAATGTTGCGGGCCCGGCGATTGCTATCTAATCTCTCAAGTACCGGAACTGCAACCGGCAGAATTAAAGGCAAACTGAGAGGATACCGAGAAGTACATAGGAGAGCGACAGCAAAAAAATAAAAAGGCGGAGGTAGGCTTGCACCCCATATGCAAAAAAAAATTATGTTCGCGCCACTCGTCCGAAAGTGCCTATAAGTGCTGTTGCACATATTCGCAACATGGCAAATTCACTGCGTATTCAGGGTCGCGTGCACGTAGTGTCCTGTCACTAATTAATCTTGGGACTGCCACATTGCACAAGCGGGCTGGGTGGACAGCCCAGCCGCCGCGCTGGAGAAACCCAGTAAGCTTTGAAACCTCATACAACAATAACTTCCGTTCATTTCTCAGCAAATTTAAATCGTAATCAAGAACATTTAATTAACGTTTGACTCTTGATTGCTGCTCTGGGTAACGGCGTATTTACTTGCATGCCGAACAGATGGCGCAGTCTTCACAATACTTCCCAGCATGCCATTCTATGAAGTCTTCGTTAGCGGTTCATAGTTAAAGTACACCATTGATATAATTGCCGAAACTAGCATCGATTACAGCAATGGTAAAGCCCTTATCGACGGCGAACAATCGAATCATGGGATGCACTTTACCAACTTAGAAAACAATTTGGTGAACTACCACACTACTAATTGTTACATTGGACAAATCACCTACTGCCATAAAACGCAGCATCTGGTTTTCCGCCTGGCACTTACAACATTCACTTCAAGGCATCCGTGCTGCACTTTCTCCACATCGACAAAACTTTCGAAGAGCTGTCTGCTATTGAGCCTAATAATATTACTGTTCAAATGTAGTCATTAATACAGGATTTTGATATTTTCAATGCACAGTGCAAGACCCATATACAAGTATCGGTGAGTGAGCTCTAAGTATTAGCTTCCGGGAATTTCATTCCCTCGGAGTTTAGGAGTTTCATTGTTTTGCACTGTTAATGCGCACGCAATTCCACTATCACCAATGTCCGTGTGGTCACTGTACGCGCTTAATTAAAATATACCTGTCAAGCAAAAGAGTCTCCTTATAGTTTCCTCTATATACCTCATAGAAGGCATGCGCTATCTTGTAGCATTTTATGTAGCAGCCCATTGTCATAGCCTCACTCAGATGGGGGCACTTTTGATAAAAGTGTGCATTCGTACGGCACGGCTCAACCTCCCAAAGCAAACTACCAAAACAGGGACACTGCAGCAAAGCGCGGCCGGTCTCGACAGGAGCGCGCGCTTTTCTTCTTACGGCCTTCGCAAAGGGGTCTGTTTCCGCCTCCCGCCGCACCTCGGTGGTGTCGCCACTGCCCCACCGCTCCGCCGCTGAACGCGCGATCGCTCCCAATCCGCCTTTTTCATTTTCCTGTGCTGCCACCTCTCGTACAACGCTGGAAGATCACTGGTAGGGTACTGCGCGCCCAACACGGCCGGACTGAGTGCCGCTGCGGAGCACGTTTTGTTGGAATCTGTCAACGAGGGCGTGTCCTGGGCAGCACCTGGTACCTGGAGGATTTCTAGGGTTGACTGATGGCTGGGTGCGAAGTCCGAGGCAGGCTGCAGTGCCCACCGAAGAGCAAATTCTTCAGTATCTCCGATCATCCGGCATGCGATGCGAACACCAGCTGCGCAAGAACCGCCGCTTCAGAGATGAAGGCTACATTCGGAACATAATGTTCAATGAAATATCCCCGATCAGTGAGGTTGGTGTTTTCCGCTGTATATGCCTACCATCCATGAAAGGTGGATACTACATCGTGCACGCCGTAATACAGAAAACGACTGGGCACAACAGTTTTCACAAGCAATCGTTGTGCTCAAGCGCTGCAGAATAGCTACACGAGCTATAAAAGCACAAGCGTACTCGCAACAAAGCAGCTCTGCTAGCATTTCACTGTATTTTCCCACAACACACCGCTGCATAGGTTAAGCAAGCATGCGCGTCCATAAAGACGAGCGCGAGAGGCGCACATTGAGCCATTCCGGCGATACCACGCAGAGCTCTTCATCGTGGATATGATTCGAACACACGCATAACGCACCTTCTTCTTCTTCTGCCTCTTAATACATGGCACATACCCACACGGGGGGATTGGCCAGGGTGTAGTGGCATAAGCAAGGAAATTTCCATAGGAGATTATGACAAAATTTTAGCACCATGTGTGAGTGCTCTCGTAGCTTCTTTTTCGTTGCCCGCTCCATCGCGCGTTGAAAGCGGCTCACAGCACTTGCCCATTTGGCCTTCTTGCTTGAGAAAACAAAAAGCGTCGGAACGAAGTCTGGGTGCCGCGGTGACATTCGAGGCCTTCCTGCCCACGAATAAAACACTTCGTGATAGGCTGCACACGCATTTAACCACAGTACCTCGTCCGTACATGTCACAAAGTGATTCCCGAATAGTCTTGACGTGGCCGACGGTGCCCAAGGGCGGCCATGATCGTCGAGCCGGCGAACTGCTTTTATCTACGCTTCGCGTCGAAGGCTTTCCCGGGAAGTGCTCGGAAAGCGAAAAAATCCGAGTTTGCTTCCGTTTACATATTGGGCATTGCAGCCGTATGCAACACATTTCGTAGGTATCGCCAAATGCGTCGCGCTGAACGCCCGACGGCTGCAGCAACGCACCCCGCGTAAGAAGCCGGTTTGTTTACACTTCCACGGCCGGTCTTGAGTGGAGCGCGCGACCCTTCCAATATGTTTCGCGACACCGCCGCCAGGGGATGGGCGCATGCGCAGTCGCGTCGTGAAAAAAGGCGGATTCGGCGCGCGTCAGTGGTAGCTGTCAAGCCTTTATATTTTGCCCCTTACGCTTTACGCAAAGACCGCGTAGTCAGCCCCTTTCCCATGGGCGAAATCTGAAACAACGGATTAACGTTTGCGAGCTCACTCCTTGAGCCCGACTGCGTATGGTCGAACGTATGCTTCGAGCACAGACGTCAACACGTTCTACCCTTATATTTGGCTAAAAAGCAACGCTTTCAGCTTCTATAGTTCGTCTTCCGGTAGGTCAGAATGAGCGTGTAGAATGATATGCGGCATGTAATACTTGGATGGCGAGTTTCAAGGAGTAAAGGATTCTGCAGAGCAAATATAGGTGCTGAAATTTCAAGCGCAGCTGCTTTAAGTATGCACAACAGCGGCATTAGCAAGAATTCACGGTGCTACCCAGGAAAACGCGTCATGTCATTTGCGAAAGAAATGGTTATAGACGAAACGCAACCCTGGCTGCTGGAGCAGAGCACGTTGCAAGCACGCGACGCCCAAGATATCCTTTTGGAAAGGCATTTTGAAGTTTGGCGCCGTCTCACGACTGCCCGACCCACCCCATGACAACGCGAAAATTAAGTCACTTGTTTACAGTAACTGCAAGCATGAACTAACTGCCAGCAAAGCAAAATTAGGAACTGCGCTCTGCCTGAATAAGATCGGCCTTTACGAGCGAGCAAACTTATCTGAGAGACGATGACTACCAGCTTTGCATTATTCTCCTGCATATCTGTAGCCTCGTCATCGCTTTCGATAAACCTCCCGTGAGCATGAACTTTCCTCACGTCATTCAGGAAACAAAGTAGCACCACAAAAAGAAGTTTTCCGCAACTTAACGGAGCTCCACTAAACCTCACAGCAATGCGCGTTATACCATCTGGCTTAGCTTACAATGTAAGGAACTAAAAATGAACATTTGCAATGCTTACATGTTAGTAAAATCCCCTGAATTTAAGAGAATAGACGGCATTGGGCATTCAAGTCCATAATCTGATGTCTTTTACAATGATATTTAAACCAAATATTTTAGGAAGTTTCAGGACACGCCACAGGTTGAATATACGTGGAGAACAAAAAATGCCGCTCTATATGGTAGCTGAAGTCACTCATTGGACATACATACTTTCTGAAATTGCAATATTTAGTACATGTCAGTATCTGTGGCAGCATACGCAGCTTGTACTGGTTGCTTCGGTTACGTTCTTTTAACGTTATTCAGGCCAGAATGACGACAAGGAAGCTTGCGTCCAACTAGAAAACTGTTCATTGGGGCTAACTCGTGTCCTCAAACGGAAAGCATGGAGTTCGCCGGCGCAGCGACAAAACAAGTGCTCAGTCAACGAAGGTAAGAAGGACGGTCGCTATCGGCCTTGCAAAATTGAAAGGTTACCAGGAACTGGAACCATTAGACGCCTAATGCGCTTACGACAATTTTGAACATGAAGAGAGACTTGCTCGTGGCTAAAGTCATTCCAGAGAAATCTGGTGGCCTCTTGTTTGAAAACAAAAGCGGAAAGGCCGCGGGCTATTGGCTACGAGCAGAGAAGAATTCATTACAATGCTTTTTGACCCTTGCTCGCGCACTAGTAATTAGCATTCTTTTGAGATATTGATACAGGCCTCTCGTTTAAGGAAGTTGTGATGTATATGATTGTGAAAATAAGTTCATTGAGGACTTGCGAAAAACGATATCTATGTAATTAAGTACTATATACACGTCCCAGCAATCTTGCAATTTATTTGACCGCTCAGCGACTCAAGTACCGTCTCAAACCACTCGCTACGGTGCTATCAGGTTTACTGTTCAAGCGTCGTACAGAATTTTTTCCGCGATATAGTACATTTTTATGGGACGAGCACAAAACTTTCGTTCTCTGAGTTTTCATTATGGATCTTCCCCTTAGAATATATTAACTTGTCATTTAATCACGGACCATGACATATACGAGATGAAATGATCAGAGTGTTTCCTTCTGGACTTAACACCACAAATGCTCGACATAGTTCTGAGGAATTAAAGAGTGATTCCTCATTTTCAATGTTTTCATCGAGCAAAGTTTGCGACGAAGAATCTGTGCGCCATGTGGACTGTGCTGCAGATAGGCAGTTTAAGCATCTGAATTTTGTGTCTCTTTGATTTCGGTGGTGCGCTCACCATGAACCAGCGAGCTACAGCGCGAAACCAGACAAAAGCCACCCGCCGCCGCAGATGTAGGTGGGGAGGGAGCGGTGGGGTCGTCGCGCCTCTAGCGGCGGCGGGCGGCGTAACTCCAGGAGAAAAACTTGCATTGCTTCTGCTGCGAATGCGAAGGCCGCTCGAGACAGGCCGTGAGCAAAGACGTGCGCCTTGCCAAAACGCCGAGAGAGGGCGCCACGCGCTTCTTGCCGATGCTGAGAATGCATGAGCAATAGAAAAACAGCGCAGGAAATCTTTTGCTTCAATAAAATGTAACATGCTTTATATTTATTTAAAGGTAGGACATTACGCTACCTGAAGCGCCGAGAGCTTATCGATATATTGTAAATTAGGGCTGTGGTGAGCGATAAGGTGAAGTCAAGTGGGGTATTTTTCAGGGCCTCGCCATAGGCTCCATGCTATCGCAGCTTATTGCGGATGGTAAACGCAGAATGTAAGCTACATTGATGAAACTCTACTAAAATAAACTTTAAGAAGAGTTTAACATCTTGGCGAGAGAGCTCTTCTCTAACTTTTATGCGCGACGAGGTATTAATTTTTATTTTTCATCGCCATTGAGTTACGCGCAGCCGCACCGCCGGCTGTCACGAGATGGCGCGACCGGTTTTTCGAGGCGCATGGACCAGAATCCTGGGGATGGCCTGTACACTAAATCTTGGAACAAGGGACAGTCAGGGTCCACTGGCGGCGTATTCACAAAACTTCTCCGCTACAGCGCAAAGTTCCCAATTATATATACAGCGGTGTAGACTACCATACCACGCGGACCAATAGGGTATATCAATTAGTACACGTGGCAACGTTCTCGTGTACGGATGCAATACTGCTGTACCTACACGTACGTCTACTGCGTACTTTTGTTGTGCACATTTTCACCTAACATTCTACACAGTTTTTAAAAATAAGCTTTTTGAGTTAGAATGATTTTCATTGGCATAACATTGTCAGTGGTGCAGTACGTCAGAATGCAGCTAAGACGTGCTAACAAGACGAATGGTTAACTAGTATTGAATAGTTAACATAATGACGGTTGCTGTTAAACTCAATAATCATTCAAAGGCGTGTAGTCCACCATATTATCCATATCAGTTTTAAGAATAATGAAAAAACCGCTACCGTCGCCACTGTGGCCTATCAAATTTTGGCTTTTTAGAAGTGTTACGTGCGCTAGACTGGTTGTTTTGCCTCCAAGCTTCTCCAAAGCGCATGCATTTCGAGGAATGTAGCCGACATTTGTTAGGGAGGCAGCGCCGAGAGTAACAGCGCATTCGAAATTCTAGAAACTGATAATCATATTTACGGTGGCCTACACACCTCGAAATATTTAACAAGCCGAACTGCAACTCTTAAACGAGTAAATATTCAATAGTGCCGCCAGCGCTGAAGGGGACAACGAGAATTTCGGAGATTCTTTTAATATTCTTCGCGCTCTTCTGTTTTCACCAGAATTCTGTCTGTTATTTACCTTAAATATTCTTCTGTCGTTTTTATTTATAAATCTTTCAAAATTCACACTTGGTGGTAAAATTTTGTCGTAATCTCCTAAGGAAATTTCATTGTTTATGCCACTATACCTTGGCCAATCCCCCGCGTGCGTATGTGCAATGTTTAATGAGGTAAATAATAATAATTTTTTTCTGGGAAAAGTAAATGGCGCAGTATCTGTCTCATATATCCCTGGACACCTGAACCGCGCCGTAAGGAGAGGGATAAAAGACGGAGTGAAAGGAGAAAGGAAGAAGAGGTGCCGTAGAGGAGGGTTCCGGAATAATTTCGACCACCTGGGGATCTTTAACGTGCACTGACATGGCACAGCACACGGGCGCCTTAGCATTTTTCCTCGATAAAAACGCAGCCACCGCGGTCGGGTGCGAACCCGGGAACTCCGGATCAGTAGTCGAGCGCCCTAACCACTGAGTCACCGTGGCGGGGCCAATGAGGTAAAGTGAGCGGATCGTGCTCTCTTCTCGGTCGCTCTCGCTGACCGCTGCGGTGCCTAATTCTTCGGGCTTAGTCCCTGATCTACCTGCAAGGCTGTTTACTTACGTAAATAGCCTACGTGACAGTATTAGTTAACCAGGCTAATAGTTAGCACGTCTTATTTATATTCTAGTGTACTACAACGCTGACATTGCTAAGGCGAGATAAGGAGTCTTCTGACTCAAAAAGCATATTTACAAAAAAAAAAAACGTATAACGGCTTAGGCGAACCATCCTGTATAAGAACTGCGTAGCTTTCTGGGTGGATGTTAGGAGGCGGAGGCTGTCCGTGCGCAGTAGTGTTTTGCGTTAGGTGGCGTCTGTGGACTCTGCAGAAACTACGACAGCCAAGGAGACGACAGTCAAGTCCGCAAAAAACCAATCCAAATCACCACGCGTTTCAAACGGCTTTGTGCATTCTGAACAGAGGAAGGAGAGTGCACAGTGTGAGCGGAGGAGGGGACTCATGATCCGCAAGAGAGGCCTGCCGTCATGCTTGACATTGCTCTCTTGAAGGATACGCGAAAGCCCATTTAGTCCGGAAGTCTTCTGCGAGAGCAGCATAAGGTCACGTGTTTTGATCTCTTGCAACTAGGTAGTGGAGTTATTTGTATAATATTCAGAGCGCAACCATCATCATTAGCCAATCTAACCCCACTGCAAAAAAAAAAGAAAAATTGGGGACACAGCTGTACCATACGGGGCCTGGGGTCCTTTTTGCATATCACTTCGAAAATAGCGCCAATGTTCTTTATTTCAATTCTTTTTATTCTCTGGACATGTCTCCTCAGTCTACGTGTGTGACCCTTCTTGAGTAGCATGTGTAACAAGCTCCCTGGGTCAGTGGATACCTCTATTGTGCTTTGAGGTACGTGGCCGTGGTGTCCACCTCCAGGAAACTGCTTTCGCTCAATATTTTGGGCTTAGCAATTGCGAAGCAGGAGCCTTACTTGTCTTATTGTAGCTTTTTTAGGTTCCCGATTTACCACAAGACGCACAAGGCCTCCCTTGAACCAAGTCGGACGATTTTTTTCTTTCTAGTACAATGGTAGCGCGCCGGGCTCACGACCCATGGGCAGCGCTTCAAGCACCGGCTCGACCGTTATCCTTTTCAGCGCAATTGCTTTCGAAGCAATCTTGAAACAAAAGCTTGAACACGCCATGCAAATCCAAGCCACTGGGTCGAGCCGGAGCCGTTAATGCGCATGCGCCGAGCAACAGGTACGCCACTCATTACGTCAGAGTTGCGTCAACGCCGCAGCAGCCGCCACCGACTACGCATCGTCGCATCGCGCATGCGAAGTTGGGCAACAGATGGGCGCCATTGCTCGGCCCCTTCACAAACAGAGAGTGCGAAACGCTCGTTCTTAAGATGAACGATGCGTGAAGAAGTGGAAAGTCCGCGTGTATACTGCGACCGACATCAACTGCGACTGCGGGAAGCCACGTGGATGGACCCCGAAGTTGTGGAGTGCTATAAGGCGACTACTTGAAAACGAGCCCAAAAAGCCGTGAATGCCAAGCGCGCGGCCTAGACGCCGGAACTACGAGAGGGACGGCTCGGCAAACGACGCCGTCAAGAAGCGGAAAAATGACAGCGACAAGCCGTGGGCGAAGCTACGTATTCTTCGGGTCAGCTATCGCGTACACACCAGCTTTGACCGGAGCTGAACCAGCAGCAATTTTTATCTCTTCGCAAGCACTGCGTACAGGAGGTGGATTGACGCCACGTCCTTGAAGACCAATGAGGAACTGTGTAGTGACGTCATCACTGTTGTTCTGTGTGGATATTGCGGGGTGTTTTAATGACCCTCCAGAGGTCGTGTGGCTGGGACGCCACGACCCCGTTCCGTTTTCCAGTTTACGATTTTCCCGTTACAACGCCAACACCTACAACACTGGCTTTCCGGCTAATTAGGACCCCAAACGCTATCGCGCTAAAACATCTCTTCCATGGATCTTCAAAAAAAACTGTCCTGCTCCCGCTGAAATTGGTTTTTGAGGAAAGGAAATGACGCAGTAGCTGTCTCACATATATCGGTGGCCACCTCAACCCTGCCTTGAGGGAAGCGACGAAAGTAGAGTAAAATAAGAAAGAACGAAAGAAGTGCCGTATTGGAAGGCTTCGGAATAGTTTCGACCAACTTGGGTTCATTAACGTGCACTGACATCGCACAGCACACGTGCGCCTTTGCGTTTCGCCTCCATCGAAACGCGGCCGCCGAGGCGGGGTTTCATCGCAGGGACTGCGGCTCACTAGTCGAGCGCTCTAACCACCAAGCCACCGCGGCGGATACTGCTGTGGTTCACACTGTTCCTGCAGACTTCCTAACGTCGTCTGCCCACCTGAATGGATTTGCCGAGTACGTACTTGAGCGCAAAGCAGGCCCAACTGGCTGCCAACGGGAGTCTCGTCGATGCCGGTGCACCAGGCCGGCGGCGACATGTGAAGATTGTAGAGGGGAGACATCAAGGAGGATTCCGCGCTGTTTGACTGGAGGGTTGGCGCTGGTGAAGGGGTCGGCATAGGCCGCGCCACAGGCGGCCGCTGCGTCTGCACCGCCATTTGTGGCGACAGCAACACCTTATAAGGCGTGCGCGCCTGCTGTTGGGGCGGAGGAGACTGCAAGGGTGGCAGCAGGCCGAGGTTCATGTCCAGCTGCTGCGACCACACGGACGGCGTATGCTCTGGGGCATCCCCGAAGCCGGCCGGTGGCACCTGGTTGGGTGACGGTGGCGCAAACGTCGGCGATATGAAAGCATCCATCAGGGCAGCCAAAGAGTGGTCGAAGCCACCTTCCTGGACCGGGCTGCTCGGCATTTCCTCCTCCTCCGGCATGTCCCATACGCGCGGCCTGCAAGTGCACCGGATAGGTTGGAACTGGGAGGGTGTAAGGGCTGTTCATAGAGTTTTCTCTATCGTATATCTATGGGCGTTCGAGCTGCCATCCCGGACCAGTCGTCCTCAACGCCGTCAGTATTTTAAAAAAACGTTAGCTAACATCGCAAAACGGCACAGTAATTTGTGCTTCGCTTTTCTGCGGGTTTCTTATTTTCTGTTTCATATGCCATGAACATCGCCGCTCCGCTGTGTAATTCCACCGATTCTTCGGCGTTCTAGCAAGTGAAATGAAAAGAACGAAGTGATGTTCGTATACGTTGTCACAGCCTTCGTGTTTCGTCGAAGCACCGACACACCGAAAGTATAGCATGCCTTCTTTCGCCCTCACACTCCTCCGCCTTTCAAGAGGTGCTAGCGCGCAACACGTCACAGTGTACAATGCCGCAATACCCAATGAAGAGAAGAGTGATGCGCCGCAATGGCGAGCAGTGCTTTACCTGCTCCCAGCCTTGAGGGATAGTAACTAGTGTTAAAAGACGCGGGAACAAGGCAAGGAGGTTCTGTTTCGTTAATGGGGATTAACGTCCCAAAACGATTCAGGGTATGAGAGACGCTGTTATAAAGGGATTCAGAAATTTCGGCCACCTGGGGTTCGTTAACGTGCACTGACATCGCACAGAACACGGGCCTCTAGAATTTCGTCTCCATCGAAATTGTGATTGTGTTTGTTTATTGGTTTTCTTTCCAATACAAGAAAAAAAGCGAAGGGAAAGCTAAAGGCTATTGGCCTGACGAGGCTCTCCCTCCACATGCAGTTTCGCCATCATTACAAAAAACACACATTTGTTGTTCCACTTTACACATTTTAGGTCTTGCAGGATGCAGTACATATGACTATACACAAATATAAACAACGAAGAGACTAAAATATTAACAAAAGGTGCAAAGCTCAGTCATCGCGGAGAACATATGTGCATATAAAAAAAGAAGAAAAAAAAGAACGGAAAAAAAGAAAGGCGATATCCTAAACACAGAGGAAAAAAAAACAGTACTGGTTTATAGACGCTACACATGATTTCAAGATAAGTCACTGGTAACGAATTTCTTTCTCAATAACCAATGCTTTTACCGTTTTTTTCTTCATTGGTTTCTTTACGTTAACATCATCAGGCGATTTGTTTAGAAGCACCGGAATTTTGTAATTTAATGCTGTTTGCCATAATTCGTGCGCGTTCGAGGCTTTCTGCGCTCTTGCCTCCGAAGGGCGAGCGTATGTGTTTCGACAGGGCTACTACTTACGTGAAGTTTATGTTTTTGTACATACTGCAATAACTCGAAACAATAAACTTCATCACCTTTTCACCGCAATCGGATTCGAAGCCGCGTCTCTCGGGTCAGCTGCCGAGCGCCATAACCACTGAGACGCTTTGGCGGCTATAAGTTAAAGAGGATTAGGAGCAGGAGGATAAGGAGGTTTGTGTGGGCCCTGGTCTGCTTCCCTGTGTGGGGTGTGTTCTTGTTCTCATTAATATACCTTCAATGTCGACCAATAAGCTAGGGGCAGTCTTTCTTTCGGGTATGAACACGGGCAGTCAAGGAGTTTCACAATTTGTTGAGGTCAAAGAGGCCTGCAGCTGGCAGGATGGCTGCGGCGAATTATCGTCTATAAATTGCCGGCTCGAGAAAAAATGAAAGCGTAAAAATTTTCTCTCCCCTTTTTCGTGGTATATATCGGCAATTAGGGTGCGCCACATAGCTTTCGCACACTGAGTGCACAGTATGCCGGAAGTCCAGCGAATGAGTGAGTAACGATGATAGGATGAGGCTTTTTTCTTGTCGGAACTGCCTCGTCTAACCGCCCGAAAAAAGAGAAAAATTCACAGGGACGCCTATTTTTCATTTTGTTTTGGCAGTGCGATAGCATCAGCAGCTGTTGATGTCTAATTTTACCGGAAGCGACGTTACCACGGGTCTGGTGATGTTTCTTCTCTACAGTAGGCGGGAATGCTCCCGTCTGGTGACGTCAATTCATTCCAGCAAATGGGAATGCTCCCATCTGATCACGTCACTTCCCTTCAGCCAATAACCGTAACACTGTCTTCCCGATGACGCATACAATGCTATCGCATTCGGACTAGGAGTCGGCCGTCGAAGCTCGCCGCTCTATCGCGGCAGCCTCCGCAGCTCACCAACCCGCAGGCGCAATAGAGGCCATGCATACCTGTTGTGGTAGTTGATCCGCCAAAAATAACTTTTGTCGCGCGCGGCGTTTCTGTCCGGTGGGCGCGGGTGCACCTTCTCAAACCATCGCTGGAAGAGGGCGTGCCGGACAGAGCTCTGTGACAGTGAACACAGGAGCGGGTCACGCATTTCAAACAAGTGGCCCCTGTTTCATGGGCACACACATATCCACACACTTCTCTACAGAGCGCTAGAACGGTGCGGTGTCGCTGCTTGCCGGGCTCCATGCAGCTTTTGAGAGACATGACAAGTAAGCCATGATTCATGCGAAGGTTTACACCCGATATGGCGATGCTTCGAGCCCTATGGCACTCTCAAGTACCGCCGCTGCATCCCGATCCGTCGTTCGAGCGTTCCTTGGCAAGTGTGTGTGGAGGTCTGCACTTCCTTCATCGTGGTTAGCGAGAACACGCTAGCACGTGGCTTCGCTTACTACCAGTGCATTCTAACGGCGCCGCGAGGAAACAGCGTATATATGCGCAGGACATGAGAGGCGTTTATTGCACATATACGCTAGTTCTTGGCGGCTCCATTGCAACGGGCTGGTGGTGCGGGATGTGTTCACATGCTCCCGCTAATCGTGACGAAGACTGTTCAGCCACGAGTTAAGAAGACTAGCATTAGTGACGTGCCACTGGAGTGGCATACAGCAACACTCGGCGCTGGGGCTAAGAACACGCCGATAACTAAAGTGCTAGGAGTGTGGGCAAAGCATGGCGCCGCGCCACCGCGCGGTGCTATATTCATCACTCCGGTGACATCTCTGTACTAATATTTTTTACTCGCGACTTTTCCAGCAGTATGACACGCAGCTGTTCATTTGTCGTGTAACAAATGGAGGAAATAAGATGATCTGTATCTATAGAATACCCCATCCCTTAGAAAATTAGGTTGATTTAACTGGAAATGGAGGCTTTGTTAGATAAGAAAGATAAAAAGTCAAATTCAGATGTCGCCCATCAGACATTTTTCAAACGACGTCAGTGCTTTTTTGTTTTCGAGGTCTCTCGACTGTATGCTACTCTGTCACTCACATCTAGGAGGCGATTGGGAAGTTATGTTCATAACTGACATGAACAGTTCGAATAGATTGGCGAAAAAAAAAGTTTCATTCTTTAATCCACATATCTCAATGCGTCTTGTGATGCATTTGCTCCAACTAACTTCAGTATAGTGACGAAGAAGCAAATAATCTATTGTCACTAAGAGCCCAAAATGCGCTGAGTGGCTCCCGATGTACCCATAATATTCTTTTCAAGTTCATTGCCAAAAGGTAGCGCACGTTGTGATCACCGAGTGCGAATTGCTGCGAATTTCTTACGGCTCGTACATGTACACAAACCAAGCGTTAAACTTTTTGCTTAGCTATCTACAAAGCACTGTTCTTCGCGTCATACTTAAAATCTAATGGTATATCAATCACCTGAAATTCGTTTAGTGAAGTTCCATAATAGAACTTTTATTTCCGTGTTTGTGCACTTTTCTTTTTCTTACCTCGAAGTTGTTGTTTTTTTTCGCCAAGTTTTAACTCCCAAGGAAAGTGACAGCTCTCCGCTCTCACAACTGAAAAATTCTGGCAAACCCAATGGGCACTAAAACTCCACTGAACGTCCGGAGGACGTCTCAAAACTACGCAGGACGTCCAAGGGAGTTTAAGTTCCCATTTGGAACACCACATATCATTGCAGATCTTTGAATGAGTCTCAGAGCTTCACTCACCTTCAAAGTAGTCTGCTCCTTCTTATCCATAAACATGAAATATGGATATCTCTTCCTGCAAATTGGGGGAACAAACAAAAAAGAGCGAGAACGCCGTCAAAGACACACACGGGAACATTCGACCGGGGACTACAGTTTCTCAATGACAATACACACACTGGAGCATGCCTCTATACACCGAAGCTGGCGCACACTGAGCGTGGCGCACAGTGGCCATTTCTTTTTTTTTTCTGATAAAAGCGACAGACGCTGTCATCGCCGCCTCGCATCTCGCTAGTTGCGTAGATTCTCCCAAACAGTTTCAGTCAAACGCAGCCATCACTTCCGCGTTTTGTAAATCCCTCAGTATTTAACCCTACAGGACAACGTTTCTCATATTCACGCTTAGATTACGGTTATTTACTCGACAGCAAACGTGGTGTGGTGTTTGCAGTGTAATCTACTGCTGGCAAGTATGACCAGAGTGTGGTGCTTGCAACTGGGCCACGTTGTCATAAGCCAAGTGACCGTGCAGCAAGCAGTCACGGTTGTGGCCGTAGTCATCTAACCGGCATAACTTCATTAAAATATCGTTTTCAGTATCAGCTAATGATCGTTTCCTCGTGTGTACGTGACACGCGCTTTCAGCCCAAGTGGTGTGACAGGAAAGGCGGGTCAGATCCGCGGTCACACAGAAGCTAGATGCGTATTTGGGCTCTAACCAGCGCGAATATAAGCGGACATGTCTGCTACGTTATCCAAGTACTCCACCCGTGCGAGAGCCGTAGCCAGTAGAAAACCGCTTGGATCCTCGCCGGTACCGGGATTCGAACCCTGTGCATCCCGCATACGAGGGAATGCCCTGTGGTCAGGAGGTCGGGACTCGCTGCAACTGCGCCTCGCATACAACGAACAGCACCTGAAGCGTTAATCGCAGCTAATCGCGTTTTGACTTTCGCTACGATGTTTCGCGCTGCTGCTAAAGACGAGAGTTGGGTTTTACACACTCTAAACATGAATACGCCTATATGAAAATAAGAAGGGAGAAAGCGGTATTTTACCGCACCACTCTCTTTGTAATTGGGAGTGCCTTAGAGGACAAAAATTTATTGCGCGATAAAGTGTCCCTGCCCGTGTGGCCTAAAAGGAAGCCTACTCTATTCTCACTCCCTTCTGTTTACAGTCTAAGGCAGTAGTTTCAACTTGGTGTAGCATGAGATACCCGATTCCATAACGTGGGTTAGCGCACTAACTTTTAACGGTGTCTTAGATAGACGAGAACACAGCTAGTACCGATATCCTCGTACTTATGAAATACTTTTTCACGCTTATTTTATGTCTGTGCAAGGACAAGAGGCTAGCCAATCGCTTGGGCTTCCGAACCGAAAACTTGCTTGAGTTTACATTTGACGCTGGTTACGCTAAAGACGCTTTAAAGGGAGAGCTAAGACAAAAAGGTTAGACAAACCACACACCGTTCATCATTACCAAAGACAGAACAAGACGATTGCTTATGACACGGTCCTTTATGCTGTGGTATGCGCCTATCAGAAAGTGAACGGTGCAGGACCAAGGCTCTGGGTGCTTGCCAACGTTTCAACAAGAACACTTGTCTTCGCCCAGACAATGGCAAATCCTCTTGTCAAAACATTGGCAAGCCCCCTGACGCTTTCCCGTCTGTTGTTCACTTTGTGATTATCAAGAAAAATCTGCCCAACCACAGTAGACCATGGACTGGTATACACCAGGAGGTCAAGCCGGCTCTTACTTAATCACAAGTAACGTTACTGTAGCCGCTGGTCGCAATTTAGCAGGAGGTCTCCAGAACACCCTCCCCCGAAAAAAGAAAGCGAGGGACTTACTTCAACGCCTCGTACACGTGCTGTGCACGCAGTGCCTGTAGCGGGCTTTCATGGATCGCCTGCGCCACCAACTGCACCAGCTTGCCCGGAGGCCTGCGGACGATGGTGCCAGCAGGAAGCAGCTCGGCCAGCGGACCCGGAGGCAGCTCGGGCACGGTGCACGTGTCGTCGGGGCTGGATATGGTGCGGGTGCGGCGGGAACGCTTGGCGGGCTCTGAAGAAGTGCCCGGCCACAACCGGCGATGCCGCGGTTAGGGTCCATTTCGAGGCTTACCGGAAGTGTCTCCTCGCACGCCAAAAGCAGCCAAGCATTGCGCGCCTTCTCTTGACCGAGAGAGCCCTCCTTATTTTATCACCGTGGCAGGATTTTGTATGGGCGAAAGTGCGCGCATTTAAACAGCTTCTCACAAATCGAGCCTTGTCTGTAGTACGGATGTGGCAGAGTGCATAAACTGAAATGCTGCGTCAACGGTACACTCTAAAAGAGAAAGGAGTAAAAAGCGAGAAACCTGTCTTTCACCACAAACCCTTTTATAAAGCGAAGAGCGCTAGTGGAGAGCTTGCTCCCAGTTTACTCCCATATAGACATATTCATGTTTAGAGTCTACGCGCCGTTTGCGCAAAGGCCACAACTATGTAAAGCAACGACAGTACGAACTAAAGTTATGTACAACAGCCATGTACAATTTGTAATCTGCCAACTTGTAGTGAGCGATCTCAAGTTCAAAAAAAAAATATTTGTTAGAAAAAATGTTTGCTAGAATCCGAAAAGTTTGCGTTCTGTTTACACACAGTAACAGAATAGAATCAGATAGGTAAAGCACTGCCCGGTGAGGTCTAACCAGATGGTGCTCTCATTACCTTTTAGAGGCAAAGCTAAACTACACGACCAAAGCTCTAAAAATTAATGCCGATTCGAGATTGAGGTATTGACCTTTAGCTTGAAAAAATTAAAAATGAGAAATCTTGCCGCCACTGAGACTCGAACCCGCTGCGGCGGGGAGAGATCAGGTTCGCTGCCTACTGCACGACAGCACGATTGTTTTTCCTTTGTTGCATAGAAAACAAACCCGCTACGCTACCAAATACTTTACTAGCACCCATACTATTCCGAAATGCCGACACATACTCTCATGTCTTCGTATACAGCACTCTATCAGCACATCGAGATTGGGAGAAACATACACAAGCGTCAAGAATTGGCGACCAATCAGGCCGTCTGTCCCACGAAGCATTCACCCCCCGCATCAAGCCACACTGCTCACTAAGCAGAAGCTTAAACGATAGAAGAGGATCTGCGTGTCAATCCATCATGCGGCTCTTCCGCAGGCAAAGTGTCCAATCATCATTAACATATCGCACGGAATCCCGGAGTCTAGAAGTACCAGGAAGAGCCTTATATTCTAAGGCGAAATCTCACTATCCTTTTTGATTGTTCTCTGCAGAATGTCCCAGAAAAACACTGCATCACGGGATGGCTTGAGTATCGAATTCTACAATACGTTTTAGCATTGCGTAACGCCTGTCTTGTTGTCGTTTAACGCAGCATATAAAATATTTGGAGAAATCCTTTCCTACCGCTTGCACCTTGTGGCGCCGGATTTAATTGGCTCGCGTCAAGCGAGAGTCATTCGAGGCCGCAGTATCCGAACTCATATACATATTGCACGTTCGGTGTTGGAGTCGGTAACAGATGAGGCCGGTCAGATTGTTCTAATTAAGAGTGATCTTGCGAAGGCCCTTGACAAGGTGCATCATCCGTTCTTGTTCGCAGTCATGGAACGTGCAGACATTGTAGAGGCATTGCATAGGGGCATTAGGCTATGCTATGAATAGTCCAATATAATGCTGATCGTAAATAACGACCATACGAAATAAATTCCACTAATCTCGTCTGCCCAGCAGGGCGGCCCATTATCACTGGTGTTATTTGCTTTATACCTCCAACCCTTGCGCTTTAGTATCAGCAGATCCCAAGCTATTCCAATATTTTCACTTGATAAGCATGAAATTAGAATTTTAGCGTATGCTGATGGCGGTGCGCCCTCTTCAGTTCAGATTAGAGGAGTGTGCTTGAAGCTTTGCATTTAGCAACGCAGTTCTGTGACGTCACTGGCGCGGCTCTTGATTTGTAAATATTTAAAGGATTCTGGTTGGGTTACTGGGGCACGAAAAATAATCGTTTTGCTGGCATTAGCACCCCAGGACTTTGATTCCCTAGAGTACCTTAGTGTTCCCTTTCATCAGGCCTCGAATAATTGGGCCGGTCCTACTTAGAGTCAAAATTTTCTCTGTGAGGCGCCAAACGCTAGCGTTAATGGGTCGGGAGCTCTCAATAGCTAACATATTAACTTTTTCTGTAAACGAAAGGCGTGTAGCCCACGGTGAATAATATCTATATTATTTTTTAGAATTTAGAAAGCGTGGCTGATCTCCGCGCGTTAGGCCAACAAACTCTGGCTAAATAGCGCCAAAATACATGAGCTTTCTAGAAGCTTGCAGGCAAAGCAACCTCTACAGTCCACGTAACTCGTCTATATAGCCAAAAATTTGTTGGGCCATACCTCCTACGGCAACCGCGTTTTCTAATTTCTTAAAACTATTATAAATATTACTTAAAGCGGGCTACATGTCTATCAACCAAGGTACGCAACAGGAATAGCTAAAAAGTTATCCATTCAGAAATAGTTCACCAACCTGCATGTAGCACGCCTCATTTGTTTTCTGATGTATTACACCACTGACAATGCTATGCCGAAAAAAGCGATCTTTTAACTCTGGAAACTTGTTTTAAAAATTGTGTTAACTCCGAAGGGAAACACCCTGCATAAACGAGCGGCATCCATGGTAAAATATAGTGGAATGTGACTGTCGATGGTAACCGCTCGAAGATTGCCCCGTCTCCGCAAAGCGTCTCCTGCAAACTTGAAGTGCGGCTTTACCGCACAACTTGTATGCTTTCTGCACCAACTTCACAAGTCTAAGCTTAACTCTAGGTACTTGCACACTAACTGTTATCATGATGAAAGTTGTGTTCGGATGTGGTACAAGTCTCTCTCTCACCACGGCACCTCTTTGTGGTATCCACGTATCCCCAGGAGCGGGACCGGCGGCTGTGGCTGGGAAGGGCAGAGTCCCTCCCTTTGAGCCCTACGACCGTGCTCAGGTCCGGCTTGATGGTTTCCAAGTACTCCCTGGCAAGGTCGTCCATTAGATCTTCGTTGAACTGCGAGTAAGACAGAGGCGAGGGTAAAAGACACGCTATATAGATTCTGCCTTGCCGCCTAGCTTACTTCTATGCAGCCATGAAAAAAATGCTTACGTCACATTAGGCCGAGACGGGAAAGACTCGGCCAAGCAGCTTAGGCTGTGGTGATATTGTGAACAAAACAGAAGCACAGCCCCTGCCAACGCGCATTGGCGGCTCCGCCATCCATCCGATAGCTCGCTGTACTTAGATCGCGCCATAATAAGCCCACCAATGCTAAGAAGAGGTGACATGCCCTATATCAGACCTTTGCTGCGATGACCGGCGCAAAGTTTTATAACGTTACTTCTACTAGCCGGCCTCCGAGTTGGGCTAATTCCACGGATAGAATACAAGATAGCGGCCTCCGTAACAACGACATCACATAGAGAGGGAAGATCTACTTCTCGCGTTTCGGGTCACAGCGTTACGCGTTATAAAGCAAATCGTAGCCCAGTGGTTTCCATGTTAACCGAGGCGGTTACGTAATGGAATTAAATAATAACAGGAGGCAGTGTCATGCCCGAGCACTAAAAAAGAGAACTAAACTAAGTCGACCGGTGTATATATCCCTCTTTCAGGCGTCAAAGTGGGCAGCACTCCCGACAATCGTCTAAAAGGAAAGCCGTATGCCGCAGAATTGTCCTGCTGGCATCATAAAATTCAGTCATTTTTACATAAACATAATAGTTCGGTTAGAGGTTAGCTCGTGGCAGGGATTCGAACCGGAGACCTACTTAAACCCTGTTCCACGTCTTTACGAACCTTCATATGAGCATATTTTGTAAAACAGCGCCAACAACGCCGCATAAGAGTGACACGGGACAGAGCTCGCCCGGTGTCCTTCTCTCTCTTCTCCGACGTTGTTCGTGCAGTTTTACAAAAGATGATCTGTACCAACTAGCCCCAATGAACGACTAGTTCGTATGAGTATTGCGGCTCAACCGTTTGTCCCCGAGTGTTCGTGGTTCTGGCACACGATTTCGCGCTTGGTGCGCCATAAACTTACTAGCCAAGTTAGAATCAACGTCCTGGCAGAGATTCGAACCAGCGACCTATGTCAGGTATGTTAAGGCTCGATATTCGATCACTGACTCAGCGTCGGCAAATTTTTTTCACTGTTCTCGATTAATCGTCTGCATGTAATTCAGCTGTAGTTTCTCAGTGCCACGAGATTGTTGCCACGTCGTGAGTGCCGTCATTCTGACCAATTCTCGATGGCCTCTTGCGAAAGCTCCTTCGTCGAGGATATACAGCTCACCGGGCATACTTCTGCTCATGCGGTTTGGCTGGTTCTGCATCTTCAGCGTTCTAAATGCCTCCAGGGTTGTAGGAGCTAGTGTTCTTAATCGTCCTATAGCTTAGGAAACCTAGGAGGAATTTTTAGAGAGGCCCACTAGACATCTTAAAATCGAACGGCACCCCTCCCCCCCCCCCCCCAGGAGCTGTAGGTAGGTAGGTAGGTAAACTCTTTTATTGCGCCCAAAAAAAGGGGACCAGTCAAAGGACCGGTTGCGCTGACTTAGAGGAGGTCGGCGGGGATCCTTTGGGATGCCGCGGCCTCCACCGCGCGCTGGATAAGCCAGCGTTGGTCTGCTGGCTTGGAAGTACACAGGAGAGACTCCCACGTCTCTGGGGTGTTTGCGTTGTCTGTGTTGTAATGTGTACAAGTCCACACCATGTGTATGAGTGTGGCCGGAGTTGAGCAGTGTTTACACATGGGGGCTATCTGTTCCGGAAAGATCCTGCTGTATAAGAGGGGGTGTGGGAAGCTGCCAGTTTGTAGTTTGCGCCATTGGACGGCCTCGCGTCTTGTTAGATCGCGGTGTGCGGGAGGATATGTGCACCTTTGCAGTCGGTAGTGCTGCAGCATGTCCGTGTAAGTGGTGAGTAGAGAAGCGCGTGGGATATTAGTGTCAGCGGAAGCAGGGTGGCTGATCATACTCTCGGCTCGGCACCTGAGATCTCGAGCGAGAGTGTGTGCCTGGGCGTTTCCGCTGAGCGACACGTGGGCTGGAGCCCAAAGAAGTAAGCGAGATGTGGAAGAGGGTGCTGTAGAACGTAGAATGTGTAACGCCTGGCAAGATATACGGCCAGCATCGTAATTGCGAATAGCCTGTTGAGAGTCACTGGTGACGACTTTGGTATTAGGGTCGGCTAGCGCGAGCGCAATGGCAACCTGCTCAGCTGCGGTGACTGTTTCTGCATTGCGAATGCTGCAGGCTGTGTACCAGCTGCGGTGAGGGGCGAGAGCTACCGCCACCATCGCTGGCCTCGATGGATGGTAAGAGGCGTCCGTATACGTGACGTCCGGACGTCCGCTGAAGCGTTTCTCGAACTGACGAGCCCGGTCGGCCCGTCTCTCGGCGTGGTGTTCCGGGTGCATCCGTTTGGGAATGGGAGGAATGCGGAGATTTAGGCGATATTCCGATGTAAGTTCAGCGTAACTTGGGGCCGATCTCGGCGGGGAGATCCCAACTTGCTGCAGTACCGCTCGGCCAGCGTGTGTGAGTGAGAGCCGCTCATACTAGGCGGTGAGGGTTGCTTCGATCAGTTCGCTCACGGTACTGGAGATTCCGAGAGCCATGAGCTTATGGGTAGCTGTGGACATGGGAAGACCTAGGGCCGTATTGTATGTTTTTCGAAGTGACGCGTCTAGCCGTTCGCTTTCGGCACGAGTGAGACGTAAGTAGGGTCCAGAGTAGGTGATGCGGGAGCAGACGAAAGCTTGAACGAGGCGCAGGAGGTTGGACTCTCGCATGCCATGATGCTTGTTGGAGATTCGCTTAAGGAAGCGTCCGATCTGCACAACCGACTGGTCGATGCAAGGAAACCTCCAGGTGCAAGAAAACCCGATTCCTCGAACAGACAACATCAGGATCCTGGGCCCAGGAGCTGTACTTTAGCGATGGAAAGAAACGCGAGCAACGCGGGCTGCGGAGGCTGATTTGTTTGACGAGCGGCAGACGGGTTTCCGTGGGATGCGGTGCAAGGCTGATTCTATATCGGACGTTGTTACAGCGCTGGAGCATGCCAGGGCGGCAGGTCAGGTTGCGCTGCCGCTACTACTGGACGTCTCGGGCGCTTCTGACAATGTTCATCGCGCACCAATTCTCGCGGTGCATGAGGGGGCTGGTGTGAGCGGGCGCCTTTTGCGATACGTTCATGGCTTCCTGAGCGGGCGCACCATCCTGTACAAGTAGGGGGTAAGCTTTCCAAGCCTCGCCCGGTGGACATGGGCGTGCCGCAGGGCTCTGTCCTATCACCATTCCTGTTTAAAGTGGCCATGTCGGTGGTGTCGGCCTCCCTCCCCACGAGCGGCCGACACCATGCGTACATGCCCATATATGCAGACGACATAGCTCTGTGGTGCCGGGGACCACCGGGCGAGGCGTTCCGCGTGCGGGGGTGTCTTCAGGGAGCCCTGACCGCAATTGATGCCAGCTTGCCTGGCATTGGTCTGTCGTCGAGCGCGGACAAATCGGTGGCCTTGGCCTGCGTTTCGCGCTCGCGCGCGCACCTTGCGCCACTGTCACTGGACGGGACTCCGATTGCTTGGCGTAAGTCGGTGCGGTACCTTGGCATGGACGTCGACTGGCGCCTTTCCTTCCGCCCCGCGGCAACTAAGGCCTGTCTGCAGATGAGGATCACCGCCGCCGAGCACAAGCTCACCGCTCGAGGCCAGGGCATCTCCCAGCAAGCCGCGCTGCGGCTATACAATGCCGCATCTTTGGGGCGGTGCTCTATGCGCTGCCGCTCGTCACGGTGCGCAAGCCGTGCTGGAAGAAACTCGAGCTTCAGCACCACAAGTCCCTGCGCGTGTGCCTAGGCCTGCCCAAAAACTCGATGTGCGCCGCAACGTTGGCCGAGGCAGGAGCGTGGCCATCTGAGCTCCAAGCAGCGCGCAGGGCACTGAATCACATCGACCGGCTTCACCGCGCACCGGACGGCGGCTCTCTGCTGCAGCGTATGCGCTCGCACCCGCGCTCACGAATGGGCGCGGCGCTGCTCGAGTATGAGCAATTGACACAAGGCCCACCTGCCTACGGCTCCTGCGCGCCCTGGCCTGCTGCCTCGGAGGTACAGCGAGAGATCGTCGGCATTACGGGAAAGCGGAGCACACCCCTCTGTGCTGTGCAGCAGCTGGCCAGAGCCGTCATACACGAGGAGCTCCACGACCATCTCCTCGTGTACACCGACGGCTCAGTGGCCTGCGACAGCTGCTCCCTTGCTGCGGGGGCCACCATCCCCGCCCTGCGACTGCACAGCCACCAACACGCAGCCTTCCTGGGCTCCTCCACCACGGTGGAGTTACCAAACTCCGTTGTCACGTCACAATGACTTAGCGAATTTTTAGATAAACTGCACAATGTTTTATGTTCTGCTTGATTTCTATGACAATGTTTTTGTTTTGTTCAAGTGGCAAACACAATTATGTATGAAATTTAGTGTTGATCTCAGTGTTTGTTTGATGTGTTCTTTTTCTGTTTCAAGTTTGATATTCACTCCTGTAATAGCCCGCCCAGGGCTGACAGTATGAATAAATGAATGAATGAATGAAAATGGGGATCCGGCTCGGACTGGGCCTGCTGCTCACCCTCGGCCCTCCGCCGTCCAGGAGTGCTCTGCTGTGCGACTCCCGCGCCGCCCTCAGCCGCCTGCAATCTAACGGCCGCGGTGCCCCACTAGTGCGGGAAATTCGCTCGCGCATCGAGCGCCTCGCGCACAGAGGTTGTGCCGTGAGTTCACACTGCGTGTCCGGTCACTGCGGCATCGCCGGCAACGAAGAAGCTTACGAGCTAGCGACCGCTGCACACCAAATACCTGCCAGCAATCTGCCCCTTGCGCTGGAGGACGTGCGTGCGGCCATCCTCGACCATCTCCGAAAGCAGCACCCCGACCCACGAATCGCGGGAGGTGAGCGCATCGACAGTGTCACCTGCTGTCGCGCACTTACACGGTCACAACGTGCAATGATACTCCGCGCGCGCATTGGCTGCGTGTGGCCCGGGGAACGACGGGTGGGTCACGGAATCGCGACGAGTGATGTGTGTGACGGATGCGGTGCAGTCGAAACACTAGAACACCAGCTCCTTCACTGTGCCGCGTTCGCCGATGCTGGTCGCGATATGCTCGCGGCTTATAGGACGCAGGGCATACTACCAGACTCCATCAAGACGCTATTGTGTCCGCCGGGCACAGCGCGCACTCGTGAGCGAACTTTGGTGACCCTCTGTGCATTCCTCGAACACACGGGCTTGACGTCCCGTCTGATCTCCATCAGGTAGTTACACGCAGCGACCGAACGCTCCGCGAGTGTTACCTTGAGCGATTAATAACAGGACGCCCCACTCCAGTTGTAACCAACACGGTGCTCTGTGCATGTGTTATTTAATTCCTCTAAAATGAACTAATCACGCGCACAACCTGGACACATTTCTTGTGTAAATAGATTGTACATATTACTTCTCCCCCTATCCTCTCTTCCTGTCCCCTCACCTCTTTCATTTCCTTTCTCCATTCTTCCTGCTATCCTTTAATTCCGCTGCCCCAACTCAGGTGCATCAGTATCGATGGCAGATGCCGGGGATAGGAAAAATCTTTTCCTTCATTTTTACTAATATTTTTAATAAAGCCACTACCACCATGCAACAGCTACACACTCCGCTGTTCGAATTTGTTTGCATCGCGCTTTTACATAGCTGGTACGAAAAAGACGTTAGAGTCGTCCTGGAATGCATCATGGACGACTCTAGCGTGTTCTTGCTGTCACCCCTTACAGAAGTTTTCTATAGATCGTGTATAAGCATCTTGTAGACGATACTTCCTTTCTATATATGTTTATTTTTGTCTAACCATAATCTATAGACTGTCTACAGACATAAAGCTACAGAAATTGTGTAGCCACTAATCTATAGATTGCGTATAGAAAGTCTATAGGATTTTTATTGCTTTCGTCTGTTCTCCAGGGTTCAACTATAGAAAGTCTATAGGCTCTATAGACAAAAGATTATGGACAGTCTATAGACTATAAAGAAGGTTTTGTAAGGGGGCGAAGTAAAAGCGCGATGGATTAAATTCGAACACAGGAGCATGTAGGCGCTTCGTTCTTCGCGTTTCTTTCCATCATGATAGTACATTTTCGACAAAGGCTATACATGCTAGTGCCCCCCGGACGCGAGATGGACGAATGCCGTCAGGCTCAAAAGGAAGGAAGGAAGGAAGGAAGGAAGGAAGGAAGGAAGGAAGGAAGGAAGGAAGGAAGGAAGGAAGGAAGGAAGGAAGGAAGGAAGGAAGGAAGGAAGGAAGGAAGGAAGGCAGGCCTCAGGCGTTGCTGGCACATACCCACTACGGGGGAGTGGCCAAGACACAGGCGGTTAATTACTCATCACCTCTGCCTCTGCCTCCGGCTCTTCCTCCTCCTTGGAGACGAGGCTGCACTCCATCACAGCACCGGGGGGCGGCTTATCATCAGCCGACGAGCCGGGCTTCTTCTTCGCCTTCTTGGGGACGCGATCCCGGCCACGGCGTCGCCGTTTCTCGCCGGATTCTTCATCTTTCTTGCGGGGCTGCTTCGAGCGCTCTGCGTAAAAGCGTGGGATAGCAGGCGTTGGTTTTCGGGGCACTTCACCCTGCGCGCAATACACAGTAAGCACTAATAGGCTAGGTGGGACTAAACAGGAAGTGAGCTGTCCTCTAGGTTGCGCTGAAGGCCACATTTTTTTCCTTTTTACTCCTTTTTGTTTACAGTGTAGCTTTTCTCACACACTTCTATGACTATTTCGCCGTTTATGATTTCGAGACGCATGACTTGCATGGAATCGACGAGATAGCTATCATTTATCCGCGCAAAAACAAATACTGGCGGCAATAATAGACAGAGGGACCTAAGGGATGGCCGTGCACATATACCGGGTGTTGCTACTAAGGTGTTTTTCACTGTTTTTTTAAATAGGCCTTTTTAGTTAGAAGAGCGCTTTTTCGCCATTGCATTTTCAGGGGTGTAGCGCATCAGAACATTAGAGACGCTAATTAGTAGGCTGCTTAACTAATATTTGATTTGTAGTTTTCTAACTGTTATTTGTTAGTCTGCTAATTAGTGGGAAACTTGTAGCCGACCGGAAGGAAAATCTATATCGTTTTTTAAGAATTACAAGAACACAGTTACCCTCGGCGCTGTGGCCCAACAAACTTTGCCTATATCGCGCCAAAATACATGCGCTTTCGAGAAGGTTGCAGGCAAAGGAACCCCTCCAATGCATGTACCTTGTCGAAATAAGGAAAACTTTGGACTCCACAGCGCCTAAGGTAACTGGGTTTTTGAAATTCTAAAATCCTAACAGAGACTAACAGTAGTAGTAAGAGTAACAGCAACAAGTTCACTATTAACAAGCCTACTAGTTTGAACGTCTTAGCGGTATTCTGACGCGCAACGCTGCTAACCATGTTTTCTGAAAAAAACGCACTTCTAACTCAGAACTCCCCTGTTACATTATCTTTAAAACATTTAGAGCCTCTTAGGTGAGACACCCGGTATAAATAAGTGGTGCGGCAATGCAGAACTTTCCTCTGTGCTTTGGACGTTCGATATGTTTCTTTATCCTGGGCATTTTCGAGCACATAACGAAATGTTCGAAGCGCGGGAATCTCAATCAGGTTTAGCGAAGGTGAATTTGGAAATACCAGAAAATCTGGACCAGCGCTTCTTGTTCCCAGGGCTGCCACCTCGTACTGTGTGGAAGTGAAGACTAGAAATTACCGCAGGTATTCCGAATTCTTGTAAATCGCGTTACTAATAGAACTGAAAATTGGTGGTTGCGGAAAGGAAATTTCGCAGTATCGGTGTCACACATCGGCGGACACCTGTACCGCAACGTAAGAGAAGGGATGAAGGAAGGACTAATGAACAGAACTGAAACTAAAAAATTGGTTTTTGGGGAAAGTAAATGGGGAAAGGTAATGCCCCCGCCGCGGTGGCTCAGTGATCAAAGCACTCGGCTACTGGTCCGAAGTTCCAGGTTTCAAACCCGACCGCGGCGGCTGCGTTTCGATGAAGGCGGAACGCTAAGGCGCCCTTGTGCTGTGCTATGTCATTGCAAGTTAAATATCCCCGGGTGGTCGATATTATTCCGGAGCCCTCCACTACGGCACCTTTCTGTTCCTTTCTTCTTCCACCCCCTCCTTTATCCCTTCCCTTACGGCTCGGTTCAGGTGTCCAACGATATATGAGACAGATACTGCGCGATTTCCTTTCCTCCAAAACCAATTATATGAATGGAAATGGCGGAGTAACCGAGCGCCCTAATCACTGAGCCACAGCGGCGGATGAACAGAATGCAATTCACGAAGAAAAAAAAACAGGCTGCAATGCTGAACCCTCATGATGTCAGTAGCTTTTTTTTTTGTTCGGCTAAAAAAGCTGCATAAAGCTCTGGCATGCAGCCGCAGCGACCGGAAGGCGTACTCACGACCTCTATGGCTGATGAGCAGGTTTCCCCAACATCACTACGTGTGGAAACGCAGCGTAATGTTCGTTATAGTATATAGCTTCGGACAAATTTATTCACACACTTTTCAGCGAAAGAAACTGAATGCTATTTACTGCCTCTCAAAATATTTGTTTCCAGCAAATGATTTAAACCTTTCACTCGATACTATGAAGACCGATGTAGTAAAACTAAGATGCGGCAACAAAGCTCGCCAGACTCCAAAGGGGCAGCTGTTAAAATAACAATACTAAAGTCAGTGGAGCACTGAGCAGTGGAGTTTATGCTGGAGGATTACCTTAAATTAACACAATACTTAAATAAGTGTAGTAAATGAAAAAGCAAAGAAATAAACCATAATAAAAAGCAACACATAAGTCAGGGTTTTTATTGGTATCAACATCGCCTGGGGCATATGAAGTTCTCGGGTTATTATAAAGCGTTTCCACTGACTCTATTGAAAGACGCGTGAAATGGGATTTAAATTAAATGCGGACTGCACCGTCCTCACTTAACTTATCTGATAGACTTAGGCTGAGGTCGATTTTAACGCGACAGCCTTAAGGAACACGTGTCGCAGAAAAGGCGGTGTCGTCGGCGTTGGCGTTTTTGGCCGTGAGATAAAATGGCGCATCTCGGTGGACACCTGAACCACGCCATAGGGGAGAGGATTTAACGCGACCGCGTTCATCACGTGCCCTGTTTGTAGCGGCGAATGGCTCACGCCATGCGAGCCCTCATCATCTCGCGCAGCTAAGCGGGCGCTAATAAAATACCGCTTCCATTTCAAGCATCCGCGCAAATGCGCGAGCGAGCGCCGATAAGAAGCGCGCGTAAAATAACTTCCAGTAACAGCCCGCGGACATCGTACAGATAGGCTCAGCGCGACTCGGTGCCGGTCACTTTGAAAGCCCGCGGAGGACGAGAAAGTAGGCCAACATGGCGGCTGTCCACCCAGGCATAGCACGACTCGGTGCCGGTCACTTTGAAAGCACGCGGAGGACGAGAAAGTAGGCCATCATGGCGGCTCTCCGCCCAGGATTAGCGCGACTCAGTGCAGATCACTTTGAAAGCCCGCGGAGGACGAGAAAGTAGGCCAACATGGCGGCTATCCACCCAGGATTAGGGCGACTCGGTGCCGGTCACTTTGAAAGCCCGCGGAGGACGAGAAAGTAGGCCAACATGGCAGCTATCCGCCCTGGCTTAGCGCGACTCGGTGCCGGTCACTTAGAAAGCCCGCGGAGGACGAGAAAGTAAGCCAACATGGCGGCTATCCGCCCAGGATTAGCGCGACTCGGTGCCGGTCTCTTTGAAAGCCCGCGGAGGACGAGAAAGTAGGCCAACATGGCAGCTATCCGCCCTGGCTTAGCGCGACTCGGTGCCGGTCACTTAGAAAGCCCGCGGAGGACGAGAAAGTAAGCCAACATGGCGGCTATCCGCCCAGGATTAGGGCGACTCGGTGCCGGTCACTTTGAAAGCCCGCGGAGGACGAGAAAGTAGGCCAACATGGCAGCTATCCGCCCTGGCTTAGCGCGACTCGGTGCCGGTCACTTAGAAAGCCCGCGGAGGACGAGAAAGTAGGCCAACATGGCGGCTATCCACCCAGGATTAGGGCGACTCGGTGCCGGTCACTTTGAAAGCCCGCGGAGGACGAGAAAGTAGGCCAACATGGCAGCTATCCGCCCTGGCTTAGCGCGACTCGGTGCCGGTCACTTAGAAAGCCCGCGGAGGACGAGAAAGTAGGCCAACATGGCGGCTATCCACCCAGGATTAGGGCGACTCGGTGCCGGTCTCTTTGAAAGCCCGCGGAGGACGAGAAAGTAGGCCAACATGGCAGCTATCCGCCCTGGCTTAGCGCGACTCGGTGCCGGTCACTTAGAAAGCCCGCGGAGGACGAGAAAGTAAGCCAACATGGCGGCTATCCGCCCAGGATTAGCGCGACTCGGTACCGGTCACCTAGAAAGCCCGCGGAGAACGTGAAAGTAAGCCAACATGGCGGCTATCCGCCCAGGATTAGCGCGACTCGGTGCCGGTCACTTTGAAAGCCCGCGGAGAGCGAGAAAGTAGGCCAGCATGGCAGCTATCCGCCCAGGAATAGAGCGACTCGGTGCCGGTCACTTTGAAAGCCCGCGGAGGACGAGAAAGTAAGCCAACATGGCGGCTATGCACCCAGGATTAGCGCGACTCGGTGCCGGTCACTTTGAAATCCCGCGGAGGGCGACAAAGTAGGCAAGCATGGCGGCTATCCGCCCAGGCTTGGCGCGACTCGGTGCCGGTCACTTTGAAATCCCGCGGAGGACGAGAAAGTAAGCCAACATGGCGGCTATCCGCCCAGGATTAGCGCGACTCGGTGCCGGTCCCTTTGAAAGCCCGCGGAGGGCGAGAAAGTAAGCCAGCATGGCGGCTATCCGCCCAGGATTAGCGCGACTCGGTGCAGGTCACTTCGGAAGTCCGCGGAGGACGAGAACCTAAGCCAACATGGCGGTTATCCGCTCAGGATTAGCGCGACTGGGTACCGGTCACTTAGAAAGCCCGCGGAGGACGTGAAAGTAAGCCAACATTGCGGCTATCTGCACAGGATTAGCGCGACTCGGTATCGGTCACTTTGAAATCCCGCGCAGGACGAGAAAGTAAGCCAACATGGCGGCAATCCGCCCAGGATTAGCGCGAATGGGTGCCGGTCCATTTGAAAGCCCGCGGAGGACGAGAAAGTAGGCCAACATGGCGGCTATCCACCCAGGATTAGGGCGACTCGGTGCCGGTCTCTTTGAAAGCCCGCGGAGAACGAGAAAGTAGGCCAACATGGCGGCTATCCGCCCTGGTTTAGCGCGACTCCGTGCCGGTCACTTTGAAATCCCGCGGAGGGCGACAAAGTAGGCAAGCATGGCGGCTATCCGCCCAGGCTTGACGCGACTCGGTGCCGGTCACTTTGAAAGCCCGCGGAGGACGAGAAAGTAAACCAACATGGCGGCTATCCACCCAGGATTAGCGCGACTCAGTACCGGTCACTATGAAATACCACGGAGGACGAGAAAGTAAGCCAAGATGGCGGCTATCCACCCAGGATTAGCGCGACTCGGTACCGGTCACTTTGAAATACCACGGAGGACGTGAAAGTAAGCCAACATGGCGGCTATCCGCCCGGGATTGGCGCGACTCGGTGCCGGTCACTTGGAAAGCCCGCGGAGGACGTGAAAGTAAGCCAACATGGCGGCTATCCGCCCGGGATTGGCGCGACTCGGTGCCGGTCACTTGGAAAGCCCGCGGAGGACGACAAAGTAGGCCAACATGGCAGCTATCCGCCCGGGATTGGCGCGACTCGGTGCCGGTCACTTGGAAAGCCCGCGGAGGACGTGAAAGTAAGCCAACATGGCGGCTATCCGCCCGGGATTGGCGCGACTCGGTGCCGGTCACTTGGAAAGCCCGCGGAGGACGACAAAGTAGGCCAACATGGCAGCTATCCGCCCGGGATTGGCGCGACTCGGTGCCAGTCACTTGGAAAGCCCGCGGAGGACGACAAAGTAGGCCAACATGGCAGCTATCCGCCCGGGATTGGCGCGACTCGGTGCCGGTCACTTGGAAAGCCCGCGGAGGACGTGAAAGTAAGCCAACATGGCGGCTATCCGCCCGGGATTGGCGCGACTCGGTGCCGGTCACTTGGAAAGCCCGCGGAGGACGACAAAGTAGGCCAACATGGCAGCTATCCGCCCGGGATTGGCGCGACTCGGTGCCAGTCACTTGGAAAGCCCGCGGAGGACGAGAAAGTAGGCCAACATGGCGGCTGGAACCGGCTCGGACGTGGCGTGGATCGGACGCTCGCGCGAACGCTCCTCGCTTCACCCATGCCCACCGCTGAATTCAGCGACGGTCAACACCGCTCTTGCCTGGATTTCGTCTTCGAAGCTCGGATAACGCCGTCGGACGCATCGGCAAGTCCCTTTTTGCCTGTTTCTGCGGACTTTTCTGCGTTTCGGCTCTCGCCGGTACGCACGGCCCGCTAGGCCCACGCCAGGCCTAGCGACCCCGCTCTGACGGGGCTGTGCCGCATTATCTGAGTGGGATCTTCCTCCAACACTGGACATGGAAGTCACCGTGGAGGGGGCTGACATTAGCCCCGAAGAAGTTTCGCACCAATATGGTTGGTTCACCGTCGGTGAATCGAAACGCTCCGGTCACGAACGCCAAAGGAATAACCCCGCGGCACACAATGGAACCGATCGCGCCCAGGGACAGGACAGCATGCGGCACTCTGCCAACTCCTCTGCGAAAAAGCTTGGCCGACGACTTGCTCGACAATCGGTGGCGTCGAACCTACCTCGCCTACCCAAGGGCCTAACCAAGGTGGTATTCCGGCCATCGGGCGGCCTCCGTATACTCGAGAGCTGTGGCCAACTCGGCATCTTTCAACTCATCCGGGACGCCGCGGGCCTCACCTTGGCAGAATCATCTGAAGACTGCATGCTACTCAACTTCAAGCAACACACCATACTGGTGGCCACCCATTCCGCGGTACGAGTGGAACGCTACTTAAACATCAAGGAGCTCATCTACGGCGCGAACAAGATCGCCATCACCTCGTATGTCGCCACGCCGGATGGCAGTGGTAAAGGAGTGATCCAAGGCGTTCCGAAACATCTATCGGACGCTGACATCCTTGCGAACCTTCAGCATCCAAGGAATCCTCCAATATGTGGAGTCCGGCGCATGGGTGCGCAGTCGCAGACGGTCCTCATTCTCTTCAACGGTGAGCGAGTTCCGCGTTGGATCAGCTTCGGTGGTGGCATGATTCGCTGCTTCCTCTACAAAAAAAAATACGAAGTGTGTTCTTTGTGCGGACAACTCGGACATCGCAGAGACGTTTGCCCGGACCCGAAAAACGCTCGCTGCCGCGGATGCGGCGTGGCCAATCCTCCTGAGACACATAGCTGCGAGCCTGAGTGTGCCTTGTGCGGTAAGCGCCATGAACTGGGCAGCAACAAATGCCGCGAAATCTACCGCACTCCATACATTGTCAGCAAACGCCGCTGGGAACAGGAACGCCAACATCTGACCCAGCATAGCCAAGAGTCGCCGCAGTCTAAAGAGCGACGCAGCCGCTCCAAAAGCAGGGGACGGACAAATTATAGACATCGATCCAGCTCCTTTCCACGACTGGAACCGAGAGGCCGGTCCGCCTCCAAATCCAGGACTCCTTCACACCAGCCACGGAACCCCGGTTTGAGCCAGGACGCCGTCGGCACGCAAAAGGTAGGCTGGGCAGATAAAGCCTCCCAGAAATCTAACTCCAACCCCTCTGAGCTAGCAGACCTGAAAGTGCTGGTAGGGAAATTACTTCGTGAGGTCGAGGACCTAAAGAAAGAAAATGCCGCTCTAAAACAGCAACAAATGCAGGCTGGGTCACCGCCTACGACCGATGGCGCCAATAAACCTACCCCCTCTACCTCCGCCGGAGCGGACATGCATGCTGAATCAACGCGGGCACCCCCGCCTAAGCGAAAAGCAGGCGATTCCCTGTCCGAAGGCCAAACACTAGCCGACACCATTCACAAAATTGAAGAAGCGCAAACGCAGACTAACAGCACCCTCATTCAAGTGCAGCTTACAATAACTTCCATCATGGAAGAATTATGCAGACACCGGCAGGAATTAATTAACTTAGGCAGCTGGCAGCAGGAAGCAGAGAGCAGGCTCCTTCCTCACAAAATTCGCAAACCCGCTTCTTCTGAAGCGGTATCCGACTAGCAACAACATGGCGCCACAACCCAATTACACCATCTGGCAGTGGAACTGCCGAGGATTTAGCCGCAAACGAGCTGTACTCCAACAATTCCTCAACAATAGGGACGGACCGGACTTAATCGCACTACAAGAGACACAAACTAATAGCAAGCTAGCTGGGTATCAATCCTTTTCATCGGGGGGTGGAACGCTTGGAGTCACGACTCTTGTCAAACGAAATATTGCGGTAGTACAGCACGATACCCCAGTCACAAATGTCACACACGTGCTAGTCGAATTAATTCCGCCTAGGAAACCCGACCACAGTCTGTTTGTGCTGAATGTCTATAGCAGCCCAAAGCAAGCTTCGGCCCGCTTTTTCAGGCGACCCTGAAGCTCGCAGGCAATCACCCCGTCATTTTCACGGGAGACTTTAATGCCCAACACCCGGCTTGGGGTTACGCACAGGAGGACATTAAAGGTAGAAAACTGTGGCTCACCGCACAACAGTGTGGGTTGACTCTTCTTACAGATCCACTAGTCGCCACCCGCTGCGGTAACAGTGTTTCCAGGGATACGTCTCCCGATCTGACTTTTGCTAAAAATTCTGGCACTCCAACATGGATAAACACTCAACAAAATTTCGGCAGCGATCACTACATATTGGAAATAGTGACCTCAACTGGCCCCAAACGTCGTAGCGCTCGAGCCCCCACCCTTGTCGATTGGGACACGTTCCGCGCTAAAAGAGCCGCCCGAGAAGCTGATACCCCCGAAATACTAGACATAGATATCTGGACACAGGATCTTTGTCAAGATGCCAAAGCAGTCACCCATTCGTTAGACCAAGCTGACCACCTGGAGATTGCGGACAGCCGGCTTCTTCACCTATGGGAGGCAAAGAGTGGACTTGAGAACCGACTCAAACGACAGCGGTGGAACCGCAATCTGCTCAGAAGAATAGCTAGGCTAAACAAGGAGATCGAGGATCATGCAGCTAAACTTACTCAACAAAATTGGGATGACATATGTAACCAAATGGATCGCAATATAGGAGTCTCTAAGACTTGGCACTTGCTCCGTCATCTACTTGACCCTACAGGTAGCAGAACCACCCAGAGGCAGAACCTGCAGAAGCTTGTGCATGAGTATGCAGGCCCACCAGAGGACCTTTTCCTTGAACTTAAAGATAGATATATTGGCAATGCTCCTATCCAAGCCTTCCCAGATTATGCTGGTCCGGAAAACACGCAGCTCGACTCCCCCATTACTGTGGATGAGGTTAGGGCAGAGATTGCCAGGCTAAACTGCAAATCCGCCACTGGCCCCGGTGCAGTATCCAACAAGATCCCCCGCAGCCTGGATGAAGTGTCGCTACAATCACTAACTGAGTATATGCAGAAATGTTGGTCGGAGGCCTCCATCCCACAAATATGGAAAACGGCAGAGATCATTCTCATCCCAAAGCCAGGGAAGGCACTCAGCCTTGAGAACCTCAGGCCGATTTCGCTCACGCCTTGTGTAGGTAAACTCATGGAGCACGTAGTTCATACTCGCCTCAACCGGTTTATGGAGGAGAACGAGCTGTACCCTCCAACCATGATTGGATTTCGACCAAAACTTTCTACGCAGGATGTAATGCTTCAGCTCAAGCATCAGATTATTGAGGCAAAAACGCGGGACACCAGAATAATTCTTGGACTTGACCTGGAAAAGGCCTTTGACAATGTCAGACATGATGCGATCTTGGAGAACCTTCATGAACTCGGGGTGGGAGCCCGCATTTTCAACTATATCCGCGACTTTCTTTCAGGTAGAAAGGCGCATTTTCAAGTAGGAGGTCTCCACTCGCATGACTTTCCCCTCGGCAACAAGGGCACCCCGCAGGGATCGGTCCTATCACCATTTCTCTTCAACGTTGCAATGTTGAAACTTCCACACCTATTAGCGCAGGTTCCGCAACTCCACCACAGCCTCTATGCTGACGATATCACCTTGTGGACCGCCGAGGGCAATGATGCCGAAATCGAGGAGAGACTACAGCATGCAATAGATATCGTGGGGAACTATGTAGACCCTAGGGGGCTGCGGTGCTCTCCAGCCAAATCTGAATTTCTCATATTCCGCAACATCAGATCCCTTGCGCAAACCCCACCGGCCATCGAACTCAGTATTCGCGGAGTCCCCATTCCTCGAGTGCCCAAAATTAAAATCTTGGGCCTAACTCTACAAGAACACGGCTTCAATGGTGACGTAATTCGGAAACTTCAGGGAACCTCGCAGCAAATTATGTGACTCATTCGCCGCATTAGTAACCGCCACTCGGGCTTGAAGGAAAGCAATACTCTCCGTTTAGTGCAAGCCTTTGTGATAAGCCGCATAGCTTACGTATGCCCTTACCTACATCTCAAGTCAGCTGAAAAAGAAAAAGTGGAGGCCATAATCAGAAAATGCGTCAAACAGGCAGTTGGGCTACCCATGCACACAGCGACTGAGAAAGTGTTAGGTCTCGGTCTTCATAACACCCTAAGCGAGATTATTGAAGCGGTAACCGTCTCGCAGTACGAACGACTATCGGCCACACCAACTGGCAGACACATTCTGTCCACACTAGGCATAACATACGAACGACAAGGCGGACCCACAACTGACCTTCCCAAACATATACGCCAGCTTCTGGTCATTCCTCCACTACCTCGAAACATGCACCCAGATTTCCACGCTGAACGTCGTACAGAGAGAGCCAAATCATTAGGCAAACGCTTTCTTAATGATACCTCTGTGGTATATGTAGATGCGGCAGATTCTTCGGCTGACAAGATGGTAGCTGTGGTCACCACGGAACGTGGTACACTCATAACTGGGGGCACTATACGCACTCAGCACACACATGTTGGAGAAGAAACAGCCATTGCTCTAGCCATTGTGGGATCCTCGGCAGAAACCATTGTCAGCGACTCAAAATTGGCTATACGTAACTACACGTTTGGAAGAATCTCCCCACAAGCAGCACGGATTCTGCTAAATTATCAGCCCACGCGGCGCATTCGCCTAATCTGGACGCCTGCTCATGCTTCCCTTGCTGGAAATGAGGCGGCTCATAACCTAGCTCGAGAACTGTCCCGCCGAGCTGGGTCGTGCAGCCCACCCGCCCTATACTCTGGCAAGGACCGGTTGTTTTCTTACAGAGAAATCCTGCAGCACTACAGGCTTGCAAGACTCAGATTCCCCCCAGCAGATAAAACGCTCTCCAAGCAACAGGCCAAAGCCTGGCGTAAACTTCAAACTAACACCTATCCAAATCCCCAATTGTGTAGCTTCTATTCGGAAGGACTCTACTCGAACAAATGCAAAAACTGTGATGCGAAAGCCGATCTAAATCATATGATCTGGAACTGCCCGCAGTCCCTACCCGCGAGTCACTTCATTACCGACTCTGCTCATTGGGAGGCTCTATTGCTCAGCCCCGACCCGGGGATACAGATCAAGCTCCTCCAGCTGGCTGAAGACGCCGCCGCTGCCCAAGGGATAGCGGCCGCCGTTTAAGCGGGGGGCGACTTCGTGTCGCTCCTCTATATCCGCTGGAAATAAAGTTTCACAACCAACATGGCGGCTATCCGCCTGGGATTGGCGCGACTCGGGGCCGGTCACATGTAAAGCCCGCGGAGGACGACAAAGTAGGCCAACATGGCGGCTATCCGCCCAGGATTGGCGCGACTCGGTGCCGGTCACTTGGAAAGCCCGCGGAGGACCTGAAAGTAAGCCAACATGGCGGCTATCCGCCCGGGATTAGCGCGACTCGGTGCCGGTCACTTGGAAAGCCCGCGGAGGACGAGAAAGTAGGCCAACATGGCGGCTATCCGCCCGGGATTGGCGCGACTCGGTGCCGGTCACTTAGAAAGCCCGCGGAGGACGAGAAAGTAGGCCTACATGGCGGCTATCCGCCCGGGATTGGCACGACTCGGTGCCAGTCACTTGGAAAGCCCGCGGAGGACGAGAAAGTAGGCCAACATGGCGGCTATCCGCCTGGGATTGGCGCGACTCGGTGCCGGTCACTTTGAAAGCCCGCGGAGGACGAGAAAGTAAGCCAACATGACGGCTTTCCGCCCAGGATTAGCGCGACTCGGTACCGGTCACTTAGAAAGCCCGCGGAGGAAGAGAAAGTAAGGCAACATGGCGGCTATCCGCCCAGGATTAGCGCGACTCGGTACCGGTCACTTAGAAAGCCCGCGGAGGACGTGAAAGTAAGCCAACATGGCGGCTATCCGCCCAGGCTTGGAGCGACTCGGTGCCGGTCAATTGTAAAGCCCGTGGAGGACGACAAAGTAGGCCAACATGGCAGCTATCCGCCCGGGATTGGCGCGACTCGGTGCCGGTCACTTGGAAAGCCCGCGGAGGACGACAAAGTAGGCCAACATGGCAGCTATCCGCCCAGGCTTGGAGCGACTCGGTGCCGGTCACTTGGAAAGCCCGCGGAGGACGACAAAGTAGGCCAACATGGCGGCTATCCGCCCAGGCTTGGAGCGACTCGGTGCCGGTCACTTGGAAAGCCCGAAGAGGACGACAAAGTAGGCCAACATGGCAGCTATCCGCCCGGGATTGGCGCGACTCGGTGCCGGCCACTTGGAAAGCCCGCGGAGGACGAGAAAGTAGGCCACCATGGCGGCTAACCGCCCGGGATTGGCGCGACTCGGTGCCGGTCACTTGGAAAGCCCGCGGAGGACGTGAAAGTAAGCCAACATGGCGGCTATCCGCCCAGGATTAGCGCGACTCGGTGCCGGTCACTTGGAAAGCCCGCGGAGGACGAGAAAGTAGGCCAACATGGCGGCTATCCGCCCGGGATTGGCGCGACTCGGTGCCGGTCACTTGGAAAGCCCGCGGAGGACATGAACGTAAGCCAACATGGCGGCTATCCGCCCGGGATTAGCGCGTTTCGGTGCCGGTCACTTGGAAAGCCCGCGGAGGACGAGAAAGTAGGCCAACATGGCGGCTATCCGCCCGGGATTATCGCGACTCGGTGCCGGTCACTTGGAAAGCCCGCGGAGGACGTGAACGTGAGCCAACATGGCGGCTATCCGCCCGGGATTAGCGCGATTCGGTGCCGGTCACTTGGAAAGCCCGCGGAGGACGTGAACGTAAGCCAACATGGCGGCTATCCGCCCGGGATTGGCGCGACTCGGTGCCGGTCACTTGGAAAGCCCGCGGAGGACGAGAAAATAGGCCAACATGGCGGCTATCCGCCCGGGATTGGCGCGACTCGCTGCCGCTCATTGGAAAGCCCGCGGAGGACGTGAAAGTAATCCAACATGGCGGCTATCCGCCCGGGATTAGCGCGACTCGGTGCCGGTCACTTGGAAAGCCCGCAGAGGACGAGAAAGTAGGCCAACATGGCGGCTATCCGCCCAGGCTTGGCGCGACTCGGTGCCGGTCACTTGGAAAGCCCGCGGAGGACGTGAAAGTAAGCCAACATGGCGGCTATCCGCCCGGGATTAGCGCGACTCGGTGCCGGTCACTTGGAAAGCCCGCGGAGGACGAGAAAGTAGGCCAACATGGCGGCTATCCGCCCGGGATTGGCGCGACTCGGTGCCGGTCACTTGGAAAGCCCGCGGACGACTTGAAAGTAAGCCAACATGGCGGCTATCCGCCCGGGATTAGCGCGACTCGGTGCCGGTCACTTGGAAAGCCCGCGGAGGACGAGAAAGTAGGCCAACATGGCGGCTATCCGGACGGGATTGGCGCGACTCGGTGCCGGTCACTTGGAAAGCCCGCGGAGGACGTGAACGTAAGCCAACATGGCGGCTATCCGCCAGGGATTAGCGCGACTCGGTGCCGGTCACTTGGAAAGCCCGCGGAGGACGTGAACGTAAGCCAACATGGCGGCTATCCGCCCGGGATTAGCGCGACTCGGTGCCGGTCACTTGGAAAGCCCGCAGAGGACGAAAAAGTAGGCCAACATGGCGGCTATCCGCCCAGGCTTGGCGCGACTCGGTGCCGGTCACTTGGAAAGCCCGCGGAGGACGTGAAAGTAAGCCAACATGGCGGCTATCCGCCCGGGATTAGCGCGACTCGGTGCCGGTCACTTGGAAAGCCCGCGGAGGACGAGAAAGTAGGCCAACATGGCGGCTATCCGCCCGGGATTGGCGCGACTCGGTGCCGGTCACTTGGAAAGCCCGCGGACGACTTGAAAGTAAGCCAACATGGCGGCTATCCGCCCGGGATTAGCGCGACTCGGTGCCGGTCACTTGGAAAGCCCGCGGAGGACGAGAAAGTAGGCCAACATGGCGGCTATCCGGACGGGATTGGCGCGACTCGGTGCCGGTCATTCGGAAAGCCCGCGGAGGACGTGAACGTAAGCCAACATGGCGGCTATCCGCCAGGGATTAGCGCGACTCGGTGCCGGTCACTTGGAAAGCCCGCGGAGGACGTGAACGTAAGCCAACATGGCGGCTATCCGCCAGGGATTAGCGCGACTCGGTGCCGGTCACTTGGAAAGCCCGCGGAGGACGTGAACGTAAGCCAACATGGCGGCTATCCGCCAGGGATTAGCGCGACTCGGTGCCGCTCACTTGGAAAGCCCGCGGAGGACGTGAACGTAAGCCAACATGGCGGCTATCCGCCCGGGATTAGCGCGACTCGGTGCCGGTCACTTGGAAAGCCCGCGGAGGACGTGAACGTAAGCCAACATGGCGGCTATCCGCCAGGGATTAGCGCGACTCGGTGCCGGTCACTTGGAAAGCCCGCGGAGGACGTGAACGTAAGCCAACATGGCGGCTATCCGCCAGGGATTAGCGCGACTCGGTGCCGGTCACTTGGAAAGCCCGCGGAGGACGTGAACGTAAGCCAACATGGCGGCTATCCGCCAGGGATTAGCGCGACTCGGTACCGGTCACTTGGAAAGCCCGCGGAGGACGTGAACGTAAGCCAACATGGCGGCTATCCGCCAGGGATTAGCGCGACTCGGTGCCGGTCACTTGGAAAGCCCGCGGAGGACGTGAACGTAAGCCAACATGGCGGCTATCCGCCAGGGATTAGCGCGACTCGGTGCCGGTCACTTGGAAAGCCCGCGGAGGACGTGAACGTAAGCCAACATGGCGGCTATCCGCCAGGGATTAGCGCGACTCAGTGCCGGTCACTTGGAAAACCCGCGGAGGACGTGAACGTAAGCCAACATGGCGGCTATCCGCCCGGGATTAGCGCGACTCGGTGCCGGTCACTTGGAAAGCCCGCGGAGGACGTGAACGTAAGCCAACATGGCGGCTATCCGCCAGGGATTAGCGCGACTCGGTACCGGTCACTAAGAAAGCCCGCGGAGGACGTGAAAGTAAGCCATCATGGCGGCTATCCGCCCAGGCTTGGAGCGACTCGGTGCCGGTCACTTGTAAAGCCCGCGGAGGACGACAAAGCAGGCCAACATGGTAGCTATCCGCCCGGGATTGGCGCGACTCGCTGCCGGTCACTTGGAAAGCCCGCGGAGGACGTGAAAGTAATCCAACATGGCGGCTATCCGCCCAGGCTTGGCGCAACTCGATGCCGGTCGCTTTGAAAGCCAGCGGAGGACGAGAAAGTAAGCCAACATGGCGGCTATCCGCCCCGCACCACTTACTGCGAGGCTTGGCTCGACTCCGCTCTCCTCCTTGACGCTTCGCCTTCCTGGTCGAAGACGACCCCTCGTTCTTCGGCCTCTTGGCCGGCTGGAAGTAGACTCCGTCCGAGCTGCAGTCACCGTCGTCCATTGTCTGCAAATGACAGGAAAATGCGCAGTCGTTATCAAGGCATCAAATCTGAAAAAGTACTTTCCACAGCGGAGAAGTACTTACGGTCAACCGTCCCAGACGAAAATATGTCGAGCTATGAAGCGAGGTCTCGTTGCAGACGGTACCTGGGTAATTTTCCTCCTTGCTCTCTACCTTCTGGATGTATGATTTTGTTTGTTTTTTCTTTGCAAGCGCCAGTTTTGCACGGCTTTGCAGACGGCACCTTGCGTTCCCTTTCCCTCCTCGTTAACGTGCGGCACTCTTGCCCATTATCTTTCCGAGCAGTTAAACTAATCACAGACAAAAGCAAACAGTGTCGATGGTGGACACCTGTGCCAGCGCGAAGGAGCTATGCCCATATTTGGATTTGCCAACGATTGCTCTTTTCAATGGCCTGCGTTTAGTTGTGTCCATCTTTAACGGTGGTTTTGGAGACGGGGTTTGCGACAGTTTTGGGGATTACAGATTGGTATTATATTGAATTTCCGCTTTGAAAAGTAAATTGCATTTTTGAGCGTTAAGTCGTTTTTGTTGGTTGGACTATAGGTGAAGCATATTAACTAAGCCTAATAAAAGAAGAAAAAAGGAGGAAGTGCAAGTTTAATACCCTGTGTCAACAGGAACTTGTGGCGATCACGACTGGATTTTCGAGGCAACATGAAAAAGTTGATGCACTTTCGTGAACCACAAGATCAGGTAGTTAATTAGCGCTGAGAATTGGCAATATTCGCTGCCTAATGTTACAAATAAACAGCGCAGTCGGCGAAGGTGGTTCCATTGAACCTTTGCGGCCGGCTCGCAGTCTTTCTGTCGTAAGACAGGCTACATATATATTATCTACTGCAGGAATGAAGACGTTCTTACTATTATTACCCCTAATTACTAAGACACCCGGCATTTCACGAGAAAATATTTGCGGTAATGCTTGGTTCGTGATGTTTCCTGCCATGGTAACAGACACACGAAATGATGCCACCAGTGTTACCCCATGGAGGACGGATAGAGGACTTTGCTTGGCAGTCGCCTGGCCGATTTTTCTTTTTTAGCTTTGCTTTTTTCACCAATCTTGAGACGACTGCAGAACTTTTTATTCCCTAAAAGAGCACAAAGTGTTTCGCTTACTGCGCCTCGTGTGCGGTGGCTTTTTTGTTCCCTAAGGTGATTTCTCTTTGCTGACCAGGCATGAAGGAAGTCTTGGGTGTTCTCTGAGCTTCGAAGTGTATGTACCCTAATGCCCGCCGGCTACCCTTTATGGCTAAGTTGACTCGAGGTCCGAAATGCATTTAGTCATCACTGTGGTATCAGAAACCGCAGCTCGAGCACCTGTGAATTTGGGGGTTCATTTTCGTGAAGTTGGAGCTCTGAAGTTGCCATTCGGTGTGCGTTGAGTTAAAGCTGCCAGGTATGGCCATTCTTAGAGAAGGAGGCGTGCTGGTTGGGTGGATTAGTGGTTTTTCAGGAAAGAAAATTGCGCAGTTACTGTTTCACTTCTTAGTGGAGACAAATCACGCCGGGAGAGAACGGAAGAAGGTGGAAGTGAACGAAGAAAGAGGGAGATAGGTGCCGTAAGGGAGGGCTCTGGATTTCGGCCACTTGCTATGCTCAAAATGAAACGAAATCACGCCGCTGCGGTGGCTCAGTGGTTATGGCGCACGGCTGGTGACCCAAACAACGTGTGGTCGATCCCAGCCGCGGGGGTCGAATTTCGATGGAGGCGAAATTCTAGAGGCGTGTGTACTGTGCGATGTCAGTGCACATTAAAGAGCACCAGGTGGTCGAAATTTCCGGAGCCCCTCACTACGGCGTCCCTCAAAGGTGGTGGTGTTAGTGGTTTTTATTAAAATGATAGTAAAATGAAGGAAAAGATTTTTGCTATCCCCGGGCATCTTCCATCGATACTGAAGTACCTGAGCTGGGGCAGCGGTAATAAAGGATAGCAACCAGAATGGAGAAATGAAATGAAAGAGGTGAGGGGACAGGAAGAGAGGGTAGGGGGAGAAGTAATATATACAAACCATTTACACAATAAGAAATGTGTCCAGGTTGTGCGCGTGATTAGTTCATGTTGTAGGAATTGATGCCCCGTCTGTTCTCCTTCAGGTAGTTACATACAATGAGCGATTGCTCCATGAGTTCTACCTTGAACAATTAATAACTGGACGCCCACTCCAGTTGCAGCCAACAGAGTGCTGTGCGCGTGTGTTTTAATTCTTCCCTCATAGCCCGATTCCCTTTGGGGCGTTAAACGCCCATAAACCATAAATCAAACCGGAATTATAATGAGCACCGTTGATTTGGGCCACGGTTTGCACAGTTTCGTGAATGGGAAGAGTTCAGAAAAAAAGCGCACGCAAATACACCTTTTTACAAGAAAGGAAAAGCACTGTTAATTGGCACTCTTTTCATGGATGCCTCAACCGCTTTGGAGTCGAAGGGAAGGAGGGAGGGAAAGAAGAAACAAAAAAGGGCCGCTATAATGGAAGACTTCCTCTATAGGGCAGTTGGAGTTCGTTGACAGGCACCGATGTCCCAGAGCACACACGTAGTTGTACATTTCCCCTCTGTGAAAATATAGTCCCCCCGGCAGGTTTTTGAATCCCTTAGCTTGATATCTTTAGCCGAACGCCATTCTAGGAAAAAGGCGCGTCTCTCAAGCTTACCCAGAAGCTGTGGTAACAAGGGCTTCGGTCACCCTCCATGGATGACCTACGTGGAGAGATCATCGTAATCACTTCTGGACATACGCACGGTGGCAAGAATAGTCTTATGCGGACAAATTAAATAGTCACACAGGAATATTAAAACACAAAAATATTGTCGACTCTGAAATTTCCATGCTGATAAGGGAAACCTGCAACAATTCAGCAAAACTCGGTTTTATATTCGCGGCGAAATTTTAGCGTAAGACGTTAAACACCTACAAATAGTTGTTCGTTTCAGCAGACCTTTACAGGAACTCAGCCATGAGCAGTGGGAGGCGAAGCTGGCTCAGAGCTCTCCCTTCAGCAACAGCTGGTCGGTCAAGCCTGGAGGGCCGTATTCGCCAATGGTTTGCTGGACCCGAGTGAACCACCGGCCTAATTACTTTAAATTTATGAATAAAGTCTAATCTATTTCTCTCTCTATCTCAAATCAGGCCCAGTAATTATGAACAAGGACATTTTTCAACGCGATGTTGTTAATGAAAGAAATATTTTCCATATCTCGCAAGATTACATTATAATAATAATAATTGGTTTTTTTGGGAAAGCAAATGGCGCAGTATCTGTCTCATATATCGTTGGACACCTGAACCGCGCCGTAAGGGAAGGGATAAAGGAGGGAGTGAAAGAAGAAAGGAAAATAGGTTCCATAGTGGAGGGCTCCGGAATAATTTCGACCACCTGGGGATCTTTAACGTGCACATACATCGCACAGCACACGGGCGCCTTAGCGTTTTTCCTCCATAAAAACGCAGCCGCCTACAATATAGCTGTCAACGTTTCACTTCAGATTTCTGCTCGGCAGGCTCTGTTGTCTCGCTACGAACATTTTCGCTGTCGGCAGAAATGTGATTTGATTTTGTGGTGATTTTTTGAGACATTCTGATAGGATCATCTCCACAGGAGAGCATTGTTTACCTTAAGTTTACAGCTTTGATCAAAAACTGAGCCTACCGCGAAAAGTCAGCACACTGCGTTAAAATTATATTACGTCTTCTTTTTAAATTACTGATGCCGCATTAAAGGCAGCAATGCTATAAGAGGCCGAGTAACTCCTTGCCAACTTTTTCAAGAAAATGACTACTCACCAGAAATAATCAGAGAGTATCAGACTTTCCGCAAAGCCCGTCGGCCGAAACCCGAGTTAAAGATGGATGGATGGATGGATGGATGGATGGATGGATGGATGGATGGAAACAACTTTTATTAGAAAAAAAGGAAAGAAAAAATCTTCCACTGTGGTCTCCTACTGGTCCACGAGTCCACGGGTTTGTGCCTCACATAAGGCCCGATCCACCAGCCATTTTTGGCCGGCGGGTTGAGCGGTCCGTAAAGCAGCCTCCCAGGAAGAATGAGCGGGATTGGAGATGGGGGTACTGCCTGTGGGGAACGACATTCCCGAGGGTAGTGGAAACGTGTGGATCTGGGCACGCCACAGGTGTTACAATGAGGAGGAAAGGTGGGGTGAAAGCGTGAGAGACGGTAGGGTGAAATAAAGCAGCCCGTCAGTAATTGTCACCATGTGGCACTGGATAAGGGCGACAAAGTACTTTGGTGTGGTGGTAATGTCATGCGGCTGAGTTTGTAAGAATGCGGTGATTTGATGATATGTATAAAGGGCCGATGGGGCCTCTTCCGCCGGGTTGGGTGCCTGACCATCCAGGTTTCGGGTGGAGAGTTCTCGGGCCAGCGCATGAACGCGCTCATTACCGGGGTTTGAGGCATGCCCAGGGATCCACGACAGAGTAGTCGTTCGGTCGAGAGAGGTGGCTGTGGCAAAAATACGGTCTGTGACCGGCGTGGAGTGGACCAGCGCAAGTGCGATGGCGGCCCCTTCCGCCTCTGCAGGTGAATTAGTTCGGAAAGTGGCGGCCGCCCCACCCCCCCCCCCCCCCCCACAGTGTTTTCTTCATAGGCTGCGACTGCCGTGAAGAATCCTACTTTAGAATTTTCTCCCACGTCGACATAGAGGATATCGGAATGGTTGCTGTATGTTTTAGTCAAATACCTCGCTCGAGCCTGCCGCCTACCCTGATGGAGATTAGCGCTCATATTGCGCGGTAGGGGCTTCTGATTTATGTGATCCTGCGTGCGCAGAGAAATCATGTAAGGTGTAGGACTTGTTGGGGTGGAAATGGGTGGATTGAGACGGAGCTGTCGCAGTAGGCATTGTCCTGTTTCCGTGCGACTCAGGCGGACTAATTGGTTAGTGCGTTGAGTCTCTGTTAATGTAATTATTCTTCATTCGTGATCGAATTAAAGAAGGAAACAACAATGCGAGGCCCTAAATACCAGCGTCGTTGAAAGCTACTAGCGGGGCGTAGTAACACGCGCCGCACAAGTAGTCCACGCAGAGCGCGGAGAAAAAAGCAAAATTACACAGCGATTACATCTTCCCCTGTCATCTTTCTGTCCCTCACCTCTTTCATTTCATTTCTCCATTCTGCCTGCAATCCTTCATTTCCGCTGCCCCAGCTCAGGTGCTTCAGTATCGATGGCAGATGCCGGGACTAGCAAAAATCTTTTCCTCCCTTTTTACTAATATTTTAATAAAACCGCTACCACCACCACCTGAAGGTCTAATAATATTCGGTTTTGGAAGAATGTAAATGGCGCAGTATCTGTCTCATATATTGGCGGACACCTGAACCGCGCCGTAAGAGAAGGGAAAAAGGAGGGAGTGCAAGAAGAAAGGAAGAAGAGGTGCCGTAGTGGAGGGCTCCGGAATAATTTCGACCACCTGGGGATCTTTAACGTGCACTGACATCGCACAGCACACGGGCGCCTCAGCGTTTTTCCCCCATAAAAACGCAGCCGCCGCGGTCGGGTTCGAACCCGGGAACTCCGGATCAGTAGTCGAGCGCCCTAACCACTGAGCCACCGCAGCGGGCCCCTGATGTTTTGATGTGGCGTTTTCAACATGAGTAAATAGGAACGTTCTAGTATTGCGTCAGCTTTCACAAAATTGAAATTCAGCAGAAGTAGTGCTCAAGATGTAATTGCAAAAACATAATTGCTTTTAGAGTGGACATCAACTCCACCAAAGATTACATGAAAATAACCTGAACCAAACATGAAAATTCACTACTTTAAATTTTCATTACCAACGAATAAACATTGCAGTGAGAATGCTGTCACATTTATACTCTGCATAACGTAGGTGCGAGATGGAAAAATTTTCTAGCACCGGGCGTGCTCCAATTACTGTATGTCACTGCCAGCTGACACGTACAAGGGCACGGCACAACATGCAAGGCAGCTGTAGCAGAACAGCTTAATAATTCACCAGAGTGTAGGTCATGCCACAGTGATCACAGAAACCGTCTGAATCTCTGCAGAGTAAATTCAGCCCACTATATATTATACTGCATTTTATCATGTCGTAGCTATCATATTGTACTTTCTAGACAGACCATCTGTCAAGACCATTTAAAAAATGATGATTTAACTGGCTAATTAAATTAAGACGCCAAACTACGTGCCATGTGTGTTTTTCATCAGTCAACAACGTGACACCACAAGCATAAATATGCATAGCGTAATACGACATAAACCTCGTCTTACGTAAAACATATGCACGAGATAGCAGCATTGCCAATGCAACTTATTCCGGAGCCCTCCACTACAGCACCTCTTCCTTCTTTTCTTCTTTTTCTCCCTCCTTTATCCCTTTCCTTACGGCGCGGCTCAGGTGTTCAACGTTATATGAGACAGATACTGCGCCATTTCCTCTCCTCAAAAACCAAATATTATTATTATTATCAATGCAACGCTGCCCTTAGAAACAAGAAAGGACAAATATAAGAAAACAAGACGCTCTTAACTCTCAGCCCACAACGTCGCGTGTAAGCTTACTTACTGCTTCCTTTTACAAAGATTCTCGTAATCATTTGCCGCAGGATTTCAGTCGTCATCACAGCGGCGATGCTCAGACAGCTTTCCGCTTTTGCATTGTACAGCCGTTCGAAGTTTTTTTCACTAGTTGTACGGGCAAACATGCAAGCGGTTCACAGCCGGTGCACTTGGCGTCAGCCTTAAGCCTCAGGGCGCAACCGCGTGACACAACCACCTCGTCCCTTCAAAACTATGCAGTCTACACGAGGCACCTGTTTATTGACTGTGATCAACAGGTACTCGGCTTACTTAGTTGATTAGTCGATTAGTTGACTTTCAGAAAGTCTTCCGTCAATCAACGCAAGCAGTACGAAAGCTGAGGAAACACTGCGCCGGTCTACGGAAAGTGACGCTCCTAACTTCTTCGGAGATGCACCCTGTACGAGGTGTTATTTCTCGCGAAACAACACATGTGAGGAGGGTGAAAGAAAAAAAGAGAAACATCCCCGTACGAGTCACTTGCTGATCGCAGTTTCCCGAGCTGAGGCGAGTTAGCCTCCGCTAAGAATGCCCGGTCGTAGATTGCGGAGCAACTACCGTGACCTCCGCTCATGGAGCTACAAGGAGAAAAAAGACGCCGTGCACAAGTCGCCACGGGCTGCGAGAAGCAAGACGCGAACTTGAGGCGACGTCCTCACCCCGTGTTGATCATGACGAGACCCGGGAACGACACAACTTGCGTGCTGGAGTACGCCACGGTGGGTGGACCTTGAGTGAATCCGGATGCGGAGGTGAGTCCGAACGTAGTGTTGGTTATCTCTCAACGGATTGTTGCTGCCGCTGGTCAGATCATCCACGGTCACCGTTTCTTTGCACGAAGCGCATCCGTCTAGAACGGTATGGCAGAGGTCGTCACAGCGCTACGCATTTGTGCTAGATGTACCTACTTTGCAGATACGTTTGTCCAGTTGCTATTTACTTATCATAATTATGATGATAGATGAATATCACCTTTAGCCAAAAAAAATGACAAACGAGAACAGCAATCAGGCAAATGAGGAAACTGGGGTACAAGTACACAGCATTGCGCTAACTTTTGAAAGTCCTGTTATAATATTTATATTTACTGTCGGTAAAACTCTACAGTTGTAGCCGCGGTAGTTAAATGTTGAAGTTTGAAATCCACGATAGAGAGACGATATTAGTGTTTGTCATTATTTTTCAAACAAACAGTGACATTGCTGCCGGTGATGATAGTGATCGCTAGGAGTGACGAATTTCCGTCATTTTTACCGCTGTGTTTGAAGCTGTGCCGGTGCAGTCACGACCTCGCTTGGCGCCCTTCTTTTTCCTGGCTTCATCAGTGGCCTGAAATTAGCGGTGAAATTTTCAAGCAGCCTGAGCAAGAAGCGCAGAGGCCCTACCAAGACCGAAAATACTAATCAGCCACTCCACTGAAGCAGAAGCTAGAACGCGGCCCCAAAGGCACATATTCGTATTTGGCCTAACTACGCAAATATCATCTGCCAATTTTTCATTACAGATGGTAGGTCAGAAACATGAAACAGCTCGAAATTTACAGCCATGTTGTCTCACGGAAATAGACATCACTTGAATGCAGCGCGATTTCTCTGTTCGACAGTGAACCGAATAAAGCACTAATTTTTTACCTCGCGAATAGAATACATGCGACCGCTTTTCCTGGTGCATAGCTGGGGTCAAAAAGTTCACAACTACTACGCAGAATACAACCAGGATGCCCAGCTGCATCTGCAACAAGCACCACGGCATAAAGAAGAGGGACACAATTCGCCAGGTGCAAGATTTTGTCGTCTCAGAAGCAATGTACGGGACTGCCTACATCCCCTTTACCCAGTCAGAAATAGCAAATCTGGAATCACTAATCACGGCACTTGGTCTCCAAAAGACAGCATCAGCATCGCGCGGTCTCCAAAAGACAGCATCAGCATCGCGCAACATGCCGCTCGGCATCCACAACACGCCCCAAAAAATCTGGGATGAGCAAAGCCTGTCACAGCTCCATCGCCTGGCCTTCACCTCACAGTACACCTCAGAGTACCCTACATGGTCTACCAAAGGAGGGAACTTCTATTGATCCGCAAGAATATCTATATATGTCCATCAAATAGCCAGAAATATGCTTCCAACATTCAACGCGGAGCGAAGAAACGCCAGAGCCGAGAGCCTGCGCAAGAAATGGGATGACCACCGGGACACGCTCTACGTGGATGCAGCCTGTCCAGTGCAATGGCGAACGACTATTGCCATAACGAATCCCGAGGGCAATCTAATCAGCTGCGCGTCAGTGCGCACGTCCAACCCCGCTCACGCAGAAGAGCCAGCCATTGCGCTAGCGCTAGCTACCAACCCAAACGCCACTGTACTGACAGATTCTCAAAATTCGTGCACAAATATATACAATAGACTAATCCACCAATCAGTGGCCGTATTACGTAACTGTCGAAAATTCTGTCAAATGTTATTGACAGTGACGTCAAAATGACGAACCGACCAGTCGCCACCGCTGGACGCAACGAGGAATCAGCCAAGTGCAGCAGGGCGGTGCCCCGAAAGCATTTATTTCCCTTCATGATCGACTTTTGCCTGCGGCCAGAACCCACTGTTGTAAAAATCCTTGAAACAGGGATTGATGGTATTGATAATTATATTTGCATGGTGAGGGACCGTCCGCTAAACTTTTGCAAAGAGTATTCAGAAATATGCAGTGATCAATATAACTAATATTTTATTTTGCCAAAACAGTGTTCTTAATGCTGGAAACTATTAATAAAACAAAAAGCGTTCCAGGCTATGCAATTAAATTTGCTAGTGAGTAACTTTCGCTCCCGCTGGGAAGCGCTGAGCCCGTAAAAAACGTCGAGCCGCTTTGCACGCATAGAGGAAAAAGTTTTTTATTGCGAAAGCAATACTACGCCAGGTCTCACCGCCCATCGCGTATGCCGTCCTCCCCCCAGAGCCGGCGCTGCGCTTGGCAGGTAGTGTGACGTCAGCTCTCTCCGTCGCTATGACGACGCGTGGCGTCAGCTTGCTCCCCGCTGCAGCTAGAAATGGAGCCGCTCGTCGCGTGTGCCGTGGGCCCCGAGCCGGCGCCGCGCCTAGCAGGTGGTCTCTCCGTTGTTATGACGACCTCATCGCCTTCCGCTCGCTCTGTGGCGGATTTACTGGGATATACAGCGGTGCGCTACGCATTTGTTGATCAGTCTCACCATGGAAGTTACCGACCAACAGTCTATATCTGAATATAGTTGCTCTACTGCTGCGGAACATTTCAATGCTAAGGCGAAATCTAAGCAAGCTTTCGCAATTAAACGAGGTATATCCAGAGCTAAACCACAGCCAATTTTTTTCCTTCATGTTTGCACGAAAGCAGCCGATTCCACGCCGTGTTATTGTTTTCAATCAAGCTAATCAAGCTATTTTGCGGTTGATTTAAGTGCGCAGAAAAGTTTGAACAAATGCAGTGAAGGCTACCTGCCTGCCCAGCAAACTTGCAAGGACCGCACAGAACGAAATCGACGAAGACAACTTGTTGAACTCTGTGCTGTTCGGCTCTTTTGATCGATGACAAAAATGCCAAAATGTGTGGTGTTGCAGTATGTGATGTGTAGTTATTTGTTTCGTTTCCCTTGGGAAACTGAAGACGACCACGAAGTGCGATTTGCTGGGAAAACTGAAGAGCTTTGCCACCATAAGCGTGTTTTACTTATATGTAGCTGTGGCACGGAGATGACCGCGGGAGCCGACACTATCTGCAAGCTAACTTTGCAGATTGCCTCCAACACCTGCCGCACGCATTTGCTTACCATGCGTTCTGGGATGCCGACGTGCGCCTCGTTACCAACGGAAGTTTGAAATCCGCCCGTGGCAAATAACCGCAGTGCACATAGCACCTGTGGCCGCACGGACAACGCGCTCGCAAGCACGCCTCCCAGTTCATTGCGGGTGAACTCGTCGCATAGCCACTCCACAATCTGCTTCTCCAGTCGGCAAAGGCGTCGAAACAGCTTGTCCGGCAAGTCAAACGCGTTTTCGTGCGCTTTCCTTCGCCGTTGCTCGCACCGGCGCAGCCGCCTCACTCGTATCGCCGCGTACATGCCGCCATTTTCTGTCACAAACAGAACGGTCAAATTGACCGCCTCGAGGCTGTCACAAAAAACTGTCAATTTGCGCTTGCATAATTACGTGTGCAACGTCACCACTTCTGCCACATACGTGACGTAATCTGCAGCCACCCATGTGGCAAAAAAGCAATATGGCCACACACGTCCCACTAAGAGGAGCGAGGCTAACTGACTCATTTTTGACTAGTTTTTGAAAACTTCGCAATTTGAAAATTTCATAATATAGCCCCAGTTTTCATACTCTTAGCCAAACATCCTCGTAATCAAGCATCAATCATACGGTCTCCAGGCCACACGGACCACACGGGAGGGAATGATGCCGCCCACCGGCAAGACCCAGCTCTCTTGTACCGGGATTCCCCTTTAGTCGAAGAGCGAGAGGAACACATTACGCAGCATATAATCAGCTTCGCCGAACACCTACAGGCCTGCAGACAGGCCAGACAGACATACCCCACACCTCACAATACTGTAGACAAAGAATAACACACCTTTCACAGACTACAAATAGACACTCTCGTAACTCCACCAATGGTACTCCTCACTCTACAAACCACAGTGTACACACTGTGGAGAAATGGCGACAGCTTTTCACACGGTGGGGGCAAGCCAACTCGATCCTGCTACAGACACACTTCTGATTTGCGATTTGGGAGCAGTGGGAGGCCATTCTGCACAGCGAGGACACCGACCAGCAAAGAGGACTGGTTCGCAGGGCCCCCGCTGCGGCGCAGGCCAATGGGCTGCCGGAATAGGCGGACCACCAATGGCTCCAGCAATTTCCAATGTTCAAATAAAGTTTTCAATCAATGAAGTTAAGCCTTTGTACGCTTTTGCACCACCATAGTCCTCACAATTGCCAGAGTCGCGAGGGCGTTCGAGTATTTGAGGCGCGGAACGTTGACTACGCAAAAACGAACCACACTACATGGCTCAGGAACTGACACGAATGGTTGTAGACTTCTGAGAAAGGCTGTACCTGCCCTTTTATTTCTCTCTCTCTCTCTGCTCTCACTCCCCTCTCTCTTCATTACTGAAAGTGTAATCTAGCAGCACTGTCTACCGTCCTATGGACGACTTGCAAGAAACAGCCATGTATACAGGGTAATATAGCTTGCGCCGACATCCCAGCAGCCGCCATTTTGGGAACCAGGAGCACTGCAAGAAGTGCTTCTTCTGGAATGCACGGCCAAGCTGTGCGTGAATCAGCATTATGGCGCACGTTATGTCTTGTCATGCATGTATACAATGGCAGCTTTTCAACACAAGTTTGGCCTCTGCTGCTATACATGAGAAATAACCTAAGTTGTTATCCAAGTGAACTGCGTGGTGCGTAAGCAGAAATGGGCGAAACATCTGTCAGATGCCTAAAATCCATTTCTGCACCAATATAGGCGACTCCTCGTAGCATAGAGGGAGAGGTCTGAAGGTCGTAATGCAATTATCAGTTCAAAAAGATAAGAACCGGTCACACGGTGAACTTTCAAGTGGCACAACGGCTGAGACCACCTGGAGTGCGTGCAAAATATGTCGCTCATGAATCGAAACCAGTCTTTTCTTTTCTGCTAAAATTTTATTCAGAAAACGAGCTCCGTCCGTCTTGCTTAGCAGATATGAACCAAGCATAAGAGACACACAACCACACACAAATAACTGTACAGTAAAAAATGCAGAAAATGAAAAAAAAATGAGATCATGCCTGGTCGATTATGAACAACAAGCCTAGCACTCAGCGGCAAACGAACAAAGGAAACAGGAGAATTCGGTGGTCTAAAGGTGGCCAGTAATATACCAGGTGTTTCAGGGAACGTGATCATTAGTGACTAAAAACAGGGTTTTTGAAGTAAACAGAAGCTTTTCCGGCATAGTAATGCCAGCTTTAGAGGACGTCAGAAAACAGGCGAATCATTCAACTGTCTAAGTGATTATTTAAATTCTAATAGGTAACTTTCTAAAATTTAGCAATGTGTACCTGACTGCAAATAGAGATTTGTAGCCGGCCGTTAATATTAGCCATATCAGTTTTTAGGATTTCGAAAATGTTATTACAATCACCGCTGTGGCACAACAGAATTTGACTACATCGTGCTAATATATGTGCACTTTTAGAAAGTATGCAGGCAAAGCAACGCCTTCAGTGGTCGCCACTAGTCAAAATAGCCAAATTTTGTTGTGCCACCTCGGCGACAGTAATGGCGTTTTCGAAATTCTAAAAACTTATAGGCTATTACTAACTGCCGGCTACATATATCTAATTGCAATCAGGTGCTTATTGGTAATATTTAAAAAGTTAAGTATTCTAATTCAGTTGATCATTTACCTAGTTATGATTCGCCTGTTTTTTGACCTCCGTTAACACTCATTACTATGCCGCAAACTGCTTCTCGTTACCTCGAAAACCTTATTTAAAAAAAAATAGTTATCACCTTCCCTAAAACACCTGGTGCACTAAAGACGGCAGCGAAATATATTAACATCCAACATGAAAAGTGAAAACAAAATCAGCTGGGGTCATTAATCTGCAACCCAACATAGAACCAAATTATAGAGCGAGCCCAGAATCCAAAAATTGCAGATTTCAGCACCCGACTGCAAGCGATGACCACTTTTGAACTCGCACCTAGCTAGCGGTCGGAGTGGATAAATCCCAGCTCTACCTTTAGAAAGGTGCCATATATCACCTGGGTGCTGCCTGCAGAGTGAATTATAAGGCACACGACACTAAGGGTCAGATAGAGAAAGGATTCACCTGATGCTTGGCAAGAAAAATTAAACACGCAGCAGCATCATCAAAAATACTAGGAAATGATAAGGCATGTAAAAGCTGCCATTATCTAGCAGCGATGGGACGCAACCATCAAAATCTAGCTTCTCTCCGAGAGGCAAAAAAATGCCGTAAGCGAGTACACAGTTTCCTGAACAGCGCATCAAAATCGCCAAGAGTTCAGGGTCTAAAACGTTATAGTTCGCCTGAATTTCGCGGACACTAACGAACTGACCGCAAGATTTGTACCCTGACTATGAGACCAAGAGTTATTGAAAGTCTTAAAAAAACGCAACTTGAAAAACCACTTATTTTAACCGCCTCTCTACCTTGTACTACGAGGACACGATACTGGTCTCCACCCGTGCTCTGAAAGAAAAAACATTTTAAAAAATCCCACATTCTCTTTTGCGTCGTGGAGAAAGCTAATAGAGAGATTGAGCGTGGCGGAGACTTACTAGCGCAGGTATATACCAGCGTACAAGACCACGCCTACGCACGCGCAGTGACCCTGCCTGACTCCACCGTGCCAATGCTGGCGAGCAGGTGTCCGGTAAGCAAGTATACGTCTGCGCTAATATGTCTCCGCTATGCTAAACCTCTCTAACAACAAATGCCGACTCTTAAGATGACTGCCCTGGTCGCAGTTATGCCGTGAGAGTCATCCTGTCAGAACCCGAGTAGGGAAGGCACCCACCCGTCGCCCAGGTGCTGGCTGCTATCCGCAGGTGCCGCAGGATTGGTTACAGTGCAACGCCGCACGCGGTAATTCATTCCTGCCAACGCCATACGGCTCGGGCTAAGCATTCGTCGTTCTCAGGGAATGCCGGATACACCAACATGTACCACGTCCCGTCGTCCATCATCACGGCCTTCCTCGGCTCCGCGATCGCCGCAAACACAGGCTCCCCTACGTATGGCCACCCAGGCAATTGTAGCCGCCCCGCTCGCGGCCTGAATCCAGGTACCGTACCCCATGGCCCCGTCTCTTCTTGTAGAGGGGGCCAAGTGGGTCCTCCTGGCAGTGGGGGCCCTTGCGGTGGCCACGAGAACTGCGGGGGCAGCTCCAGATGCGGCAGTGTTCCCTCGCGCGAATTTGATGGTCCCGGTCGCGGAAGGAAGTGCTCCTTAGGCATCACTGCCTCTTGCACTGGATGAATTTCCTGACGAGAAAAAGAGAGTTCCGGTCGGGAGTGCTGTTCCAGTGTAAGAGGTAGCTGCGGCTCTTGGTGTGGTGAAGGATGGCCGTAGCCCCCGCTGGTCGATTCCACCGGTGTGTCGTGCGAGCAAAGTCTGGGCGAGCAAAGATGAGGCAGAGATGGCAGGGGCACGTTCAACAGCTGTGTGTCCGGGCCCGTGCTGGCCTCGTCCGAGTGACCCTGGCTCTGATGGTCGTAGAGGTCGTGACAGCCACCGGACCCTGCGATGCATCACACCAAGGGAGAGGTGGTAAACTGAGCGGTGTAGATGAAACACAATTCACTGAAATAGCTGTTAAGAATTTGCACCACAACGCAACGACAACATCGAAGCCTCCCGCTCTGGTGCGTCGCAAGCAGGGGTTGGAGCGGTTGCGGTAAAAATTAAAGAAAAACCTATGACAACAAATGGAGTTCGGCGGCCGACGAGGTGTGCATCCGCAACCTGTTCTTCCCGAAATTGCCTTTAAAACAGCATCAACAGAATTAATAATGCGCGACCATTATACGGCTCGTAGCCAATGAAACCCGGCGTTGTTGCCTATACCAAACGGCCCCAAAACCCCAATGACGACATCAGCTCAGCTGCATAGCAGCCATGAGAGAGTGAACAGAGGAACCATTGTATACATAGACACCCAATGGCCAATACAGTCAAGGCCAGTAGGACTAATGCTTTTCGCCTAAATGCTTTTCATACGAAGGGTTTCCCTCTAAAGGCTTTCAAGCTAAAGACATTTACCGTAAAGGTCTCAAACACAAAATCCCTTGAGGTATTTTTACTGGTTACTCGATAGGAAACAAAAATCCACTATAGTAACCCACAATGAGAGACAAATCCTTACGCATTGATAGCACTGCAGTAGTCTGAAGGCCCATCTCAAGTTTTTACATTGGACCAAAGCTCACGCGTTACACAGGTAATCTTGAGTTACTTCCGCCAGCTTTCCTTTATACGGCATCAGTTGCTTATGGCGCTAATTGTGCTTGATGGCTTTCGTTTAAAGTTCCTACGCACCACTTGCATCTTGGCAACCGATTTGAACTAAGTTCAAATGCCCCTTCTCTATACGTGGGTGCCTGCGCTTAACCTGCGCACATGCGAACCTTTGCCGCCGCTAAAAGTAGTGAAACGCGCCACCTTAGCAATGCAGATCTGCGCCCACCTGTATAACAGGCCAAAAGGACGGAGGAAAGATTGTGGGAGAAAAACCAGTCACTCTGTATACGCAATGCCTTATGCCCTCGAGCGTACCAGAAGTTTGCAAGAGCGATAACATTATCGTAACTGATAAGAAAGGAGATGGCAAGGACTTGAAAAATTACAGACCGATCAGCTTGCTCTGCGTTGCCTGCAAGGTTTTTACTAAGGTAATCGCAAATAGAATCAGGACAACCTTGCACTTCAACCAGCCTAATGACCAGGCAGGCTTTTGTTAAATATACTAGACTGTAATACATATTTACACTATCACCAGATGATAGAGAAACGCGAAGAATATGACCAACCGCTATATCTATATATAGTAAGGAGAGAGGCCCTCGTCACTCACACCACACAAGTCCCTATCGTTCTTGCAAGAACTACTGGAAGTCTCTGGCCGATGACACAGCCAAAGCTATAACCTTTGGCGCAGCAGCGGCGCGTGGTATGCATCATCGGCGTGCCCGTATAAGTTGCCTGCATGGCGGTGCGACTCGAGAATAGACGTTTTTCGCGTGCCGGATACTTATTAGCGGGGACGTATACAGGTTTACCGGACATTTCTCGCGTAATAACATTCATGCGGCCAGGAGGGGCCACTGCACTTGCACAGGAGGCCTCGGTAAAGTGTTATACATCTCAACTAATACATCTCTGCTTGCAAAAAAACATATATTAGATGTATGGGTAAAACGTTATAGACGTTTTTCAATACACCATCTCCAGTGCACGTCGCTAGTCGAAAAAGGAAAACATTTTCAAGCCACAGCGCCAAGGATAATAGCACTTTATGAATTCCAAAATCTGAAATGGCTATAACTAACGACCGGATACAGATCTCAAATTTCATTTGGGTTCCTAAGTCTGACATTTAAAAAGTTGATTATAAAATTTAGTTAACCACCTTACTACTTAGGACGACTCCCAGATTTTCTGGTGCCGCCAACCCTGGTATTACTATGCCAAAAAAGGCATACTTTTCCTCCAAAATCCAATTTTTGAAAATTTTTGGAACACCAGGTATAAAGCCGGCCGGAATAATTGTGGCGCCGATTCGCCAGCGGTATGTGGAGCTCAGCGCGCCTCTTAGAAACACGGGCTATGAGGAAGGGGACGCCGTAGTGGATGGCGACGAATGGTTTAGACAACCTCGGATTCTTTAAGGCGCACATAATTTGCACAACACATCGGATGCTTTCGATTGTTGTTGCATCTCACCTCCATCGGCATGCGGACGCATTGTGGTGGGGATTTTTTCCCGTTACCTTGCGATGAGCAGTGGAACGCCAAAGCCACTCAACGAACGTGATGGGTTTCTTCAGCTATCATTCTAAACACGAAATGATTAAAAAAACAATAGGCTGCCCTTAACGCTCTCTCTTTTGTAAAGGGAGAGCCATAGAGGACAGCTTACTACTTTTTTACTCCCCCACAGACGTAATCGTGCATAGAGTTTAAGTGCAGGCAGGTAACTCCCATCACGGACACTCACACGAATACACAGGTTTCGAATTCCTCTGCTGCTCCGTACTAAGGTAGATCGAAGGCAAAGGTGGCATGTAGCGTTCTGTGTTAAGCTCCCAATCCACCAGAGGCTGAAGCTGCGGTTCCATGTGACCCAGCTGCCTTCGCGGACTGCCAGTGAACGATGGCAGTCGAGTATGCACTGACAAGGACTGGCTGGACGACGACAGCCTGCTGCTGGGTCTTGACTCCGAACCCTGCAGAACAGGAACATGTAGGAACAGGTGGAGTTAATATATAGGTTCCTAGACTTTCCGCGTAGGTCAAACATATTTTCTCTCACAAGCATCGAAACCATCAGGGAAACCCTCAAACCCTCCGGCAGGAGGCGGGCCTAGTACAGTGGTTAGAGCGAGTGCACTTTCTATCCGCTGGATTCTGCCTGTCGAACTTGCTTCAGTCTAAACAGATTACTGTTTCGCTGAACAAGAGAGCTTGCTAGCAATGCGTCTAGATGAGGTAAGAACAAAATTATCGCCATGTGGATGTGTGGCGCCCTCTCTTGCAAACGCCACAAATCGCAAACATTTTTCAAGAGTTAGCGAACTCTTGTGATGGAATTGCGCGTTATTGAAAAAAAAAATTACAAATTTATTTTCACTGAAGATGCGCACTCGGTCAGAATAAAATGCCGCAAAGCACGAGAACAGTAGCTGCACGAATGGGCTGTCACATGGATGTTTTTCAATCAGGTGATCGTGCTTAATCAATACAGTTGTGAGCGGTGCAGGGGAAAGAAGCGCGCAAATCTAGGAGCCTGTACACTACATCTTGGAACAATTGACAGTCAGCGTCCACTGGCGGCGTATTTACAAAACTTCTCCGCTACAGCGCAAAGTTCCCAATTATATACACAGCGGTGCAGACTACCATGCTACGCGGACCCATAGAGCATATCAATTAGTCCCCGTGGTAACGTTCTCGTGTACGGATGCAATACTGTTGTAACTGCACGTGCGTCTACTGCGTACTTTTGATGTGCACATTTTCACATAACATTCTACACAGTTTTTTAAAATAGGCTGTTTGAGTTAGAATAATTTTTTTGGCGTAACATTGTCAGTGGTGCAGTACGTCAGAATACAGCTAAGACGTGATAACTAGCCGAATGGTTAACTAGTATTGAATAGTTAACATTCTGACTGTTGCTGTTAAACTCATTAATCGTTCAAAGGCGTGTAGTACACCATAATATCTATATCAGTTTTAAGAATAATGAAAAAACGGCTACCCTCGCCACTGTGGCCTAACAAATGTTGGCTCTTTCGAACTGTTACTTGCACTAGACAGGTTGTTTTGTCTGCAAGCTTCTCAAAAGCGCATGTATTTCGCGCAATGTGCAGACATTTCTTGGGGAGGCAGCGCCGAGAGTATCAGCGCTTTCGAAATTATAGAAACTGATAATCATATTACTTACAGTGGACTATACACACCTCGCAATAATTAACAAGCCAAACTGCAACTCTTAAACAAGTAAATATTCAATATTGCCTCCAGCGCTGAAGGGAACAACGAGGATATCGGAGATTCTTTTATTATTCTTCGAGCACTTCTGTATTCACCAGAGTTCTGATTGTTATTTAACATTAAATATTCCTCTGTCGTTTTTATTGATTAATTTTTCAAAATTCACGATTGATGGTAAAATTTTGTCTTAATCTCCGTAGAAAATTTCTTTGTTTATGCCACTACACCTTGGCCAATCCCCCCGCGTGGGAAGGAAGGAAGGAAGGCCTCAGACGTTGCTGGCACACGCCCACTACGGAGGAGTGGCCAAGACACAGGCGTTTAATTGCTGGTTACAGGAAAGTTTTGACGGAAAAACGAGTGGCAATAGTATGTAGTCTGATAGATTGGAAGACGGAAGGACAGGGGTCCTGTTAACTTGGAGATCGAGGACGGGACAATGGCTAAATGTACATAATAGTATACAATGACTGTAATGCTTCAATGTCGTACTGACTGAGGGAAAAAGAAATTAGAATGGGAGTCGCTGCGTTTCTTGAAGAAAATTTTGCACAGCACAGCGCACACTCCTGTCGCTTCGTCCAAGCAAAGAAGTGCCAATGGAAAGAACAACCGTGGAGGACACAGGCAAGCCCACTTGTTGAAATGGAATTTGCAAAAGACGCTTCCTCAATGAGAGAAGCGGCGGCAGAACAGCAGGAAGTGATCTATTGTCTCAGGTTCGGCACAATAAGGGCACAATGGGGAAGCCGCCAGGTCAGATCCGTGAAGGTAGAAATTTAAAAGGGGAACCCAGCAAATACTCGTGTGGGGATTTGCAAATTGCCGCGCGGGTATTTGTTACGTTTACTGAGGTAAGGTAGAAGTGCGCGGCTCGTGCTCTCTCCTCGGCCGCTTTTGCTGACCGTTGCGGTGCCTAATTCATCGGGCTTAGTCCTTGATCTACCTGCAAGGCTGTTTACCTACGTAAATAGCCTACGTGACAGTATTAGTTAACCAGGCTAATAGTTAGCACGTCTTATCTGTATTCTAGTGTACTAAAACGCTGGCATTGTTAAGGCGAGATAAGGGCTCTGCTCAAAAAGCATATCGAAGAAAAAATGCGTATTGGCTTAGGCGAACCATCCTGTGCAACAACTGCGTAGCTTTCTGGGTGAATGTTGGGAGGCGGAGGCTGTCCGTGCGCAGTAGTGTTTCGTGTTAGGTGACGTCTGTGGATTCTGCGGAAAATACGACAGTCAAGTCCGCAAAAAACCAATCCAAACCACCACGCGTTTCAAACGGCTTTGTGCATTCTGAACAGAGGAAGGAGAGTGCACAGTGTGAGCGGAGCAGGGGACTCATGATCCGCACGAGAGGCCTGCCGTCATGCTCGACATTGCTCTCTTGAACGGTACGCGATAGCTCAATTTTGCCTTTAAGTCTTCTGCGAGAGCAGCATAAGGTAACGTGTTTTGATCTCTTGGTACTAGGTAGTGGAGATATTTGTATAATATCCAGAGCGCAACCATCATCATTAGCCAATCTAAGCCCACTACAAAAAAAATTCGGGGACACAGCTCTGTCATACGGGTCCTGGGGTCCCTTTTGCATATAATTTCGAAAATACTGTCACTGTTCTTTATTTCATTTTTTTTTTAATTCTCTGGATGTGTCTCCTCAGACCACGGGTGTGAACCCTCTTGAGTAGCATGTGTAACTGGCTCCCTGGGTCAGTGGATACCACTATTGTGCTTTGAGGTAAGTGGCGGTGGTGTCCACCTTCAGAAAACTGCTTTCGCGCAATATTTTGGGCTTAGCAATGGTGAAGCAGCAGCCTTACTTGTTTTATTCTAAATATTTTTAAATTCGTGATATACCTCAAGACACAAGGCCTCCCTTGAACCAAGTCGGACGAATTTTCTTACTGGTTCAAGGGTAGCGTTCCCGGCTCACGACCCAAGGGCAGCGCTTCGAGTACCGTTTCGACTATGTTCCTTTTCAGAGCAATAGTTTTCGAAGCAAAATTGAAACAAAAGCTTGAATACGCCATGTAGAGCCAAGGCACAGGGTCGAGCAGGAGCCGTTAATGCGCATGCGCCGAGTAACAGGTACGCCAAGCGCGACGTCAGAGTTGCGGCATCGCCTCAGCAGGCGCCAACGATTGCACAACCGATGCGCGTCATTGCTCGGCCCCTTCATAAGCATAGGGTGCGAAACGCTCGTTCTTCAGACGAACAATGGGCGAAGAAGCGGAAAGTCCGCGTGTATACTGCGAGCGACATCAACGGCAACTGCAGAAAGCCACGTCGACGGATTCCGAAGCTGTGGAGTGGTATAAGGCTAGTCGACAACGAGCCCAAAAAGCCGTGAATGCCAAGCGCGCGGCCGAGACGCCGGAACAACGAGTGCGACGGTTCGCCATACGACGCCGACAAGCAGCGGAAAAATGACAGCGACAAGCCGCGAGCGAAGCTTCGTATTCTTCGGGTCAGCTATCGCGTACACACCACCTTTGACCGGAGCTGAACCAGCAGCAAGTTTTCTCTCTTCGCAAGCACTGCGTACAGGTGGTGGAATGACGCCACGTCTATGAAGACCAATGAGGCACTGTGTAGTGACATCATCACTATTGTTCTGTGTTGATATTGCGGGATGTTTAAATGACCCTCGGGAGGTCATGCGGCTTTGACTCCACGATAATAATAATGGGTTTTGAGGGAAAGAAAAATGGCGCAGTATCTAATTTATCGTTCGACACCTGAAACACGCTGTAAGGGATGGATGAAGGAGGGAGTGAAAGAAGAAAGGAAGAGAGAAGTGCCGTAGTGGAGGACTCCGGAATAATTTAGACCAGCTGGGGATCTTTAACGTGCACTGAGATCGCACAGCACACGGGCGCCTTTGCGTTTTGCCTCCATCGAAACGCAGCCGCCGTGGCGGGGTTTCATCCCAGGAAATGCGGCTCAGTAGCCGAGCGCTCTAACCGCCGAGCCACCGCGGCGGATATGGTGTGGCTCACACGGTTACTGCAGACTTCCTAACGTCATCTCCCCACATGACTAGATCTGCTGAGTACGTACTTGAGCACAAACCGGGCCCAACTCGCTGTGAAAAGGAATCTCTTCGATGGCGGTGCACCAGGCCGGCGGCGACATGTGAAGATTGTAGAGGGGAGACAGCAAGGAGGGTTCCGCGCTGCTTGAGTGGAGGGATGGCGCTGGTGAAGAGGTCGGCATAGGCTGCGCCACAGTCGGCCGCTGCCCCTGTATCGCCGTTTGTGGCGACAGCAACACCCGATATGGCGTGCGCGCCTGCTGTTGGGGCGGAGGAGACGGCATGGACGGCAGCAGGCCAAGCTTTATGTCCAGCTGCTGCGACCACACGGACGGCGTAGGCTCTGGGGGATCCCCGAAGCCGGCCGGTGGCACCTGGTGGGGTGATGGTGGCGGAAACGGCGGCGATAAGAAGGACTCCATCAGGGAAGCCAGTGAATGGTCGAAGCCACCTTCCTGGACCGGGCTGCTCGGCATTTCCTCGTCCTCCGGCATGTCCCATTCGCGAGGCCTGCAAGTGCCCCGGTTAGGATGGAAGTGCGAGAATGTGAGGACTGTGCAGAAAGCTTTCTCTATCACAAATCTATAAGCGTATGAGCCGCCACTCCGGACCAGTCGTCCTCAACACCGCCAGTATTTTAAAAACACATTAGCTAACATCGCAAAATGGCACAGTAATTTGTGCTTCACTTTTCTGCTCGGTTCCTTATTTTATGTTTAATATGCCATGAACTTCACCGCTCCCCTGTGTAATGCCACCGATTCCTCGACATTACTAGCAAGTGAAATGAAAAGAACAAAGTGACGTTCGTATACGTTGTCACTTCCTTCGTGTTTCGTCGAAGCACCGACAGTCCGAAAGTATAGCATGCCTTCTTTCGTCCTCAAACTCCTCCGTCTTTCTAGAGGTGTTAGCGCGCAACACATTTCAGTGTGCAATGACCGCAATACCCAATGAAGACAAGAGTGATGCGCCGCAATGGCGAGTAGTGCTTTACCTGCTCCCAGCTGGGTAGGGATAGCAACTAGGGTAAAAAGACGCGGAAGCAAGGTAAGGTTTGGTTTCGTTTATGGGGTTTAACGTCCCAAAGCGATTCAGGCTAGGAGAAACGCTGTAATAAAGGGTTCCGGAAATTTCGACCACCTGGGGTTTTTTAACGTGCGCTGACATCGTACAGCACACGGGCCTCTAGATTTTCGTCTCCATCGAAATTCTACCGCCGCGGACGGAATCGAACCCGCGTCTTTCGGGTCAGCTGGCCAGCGCCATAACCACTGAGCCGCCTTGGCGGCTAAAAGTTAGAGGATAAGGAGCAGGAAGATAAGGAGGTTTGTGTAGGCCCTGGTCTGCTTCCGTGTGTGGCGTGTGTTTTTGTTCTCGTTAATATTCCTTCAAGGTCGACCAATGAGCTAGAGTCAATCTTCCTTTCGGGTAGGAACATGGTCAGTCAAGTAGTTTCACAAGCTGTTGCGGTCAAAGAGGTCTGCAGCTGGCAGGATGGCCGCGGCGAATTCTCCTCTATTAATTGCCGGCTCTAGAAAAAATGAAAGCGTAAAAATTTTCTCTCCCCTTTTCCGTGGTATACATCGACAATTAGGGTGCGCCACATAGCTTTCGCACACTGAGTGCACAGTATGCCAGAAGTCCAGCGAATGAGTGAGTAACGATGATAGGATGAGGCTTTTTTCTTGTCGGAACTGCCTCATCTAACCGCCACCAAACACAACGAAAAATTCACAGGGAGGGCTATTTTCATTTTGTGTTGGCAGTGCGATAGCATCAGCAGCTGTTGATGTCTATCTTTAGCGGAAGCGACGTCACCACCGGTCTGGTGATGTTTCTTCTCTACAGCAGGCGGGAATGCTCCCGTCTGGTGACGTCAATTCATTCCAGCAAATGGGAATACTCCCATCTGATCACGTCCCTTCCCTTCAGCCAATCACCGTAACACTGTCTTCCCGATGACGCATCTAATGCTATCGCATTCGGACGAGGCGTCGGCCGTCGAAGCTCGCCGCTTTATCGCGGCAGCCTCCGCAGCTCACCATTCCGCAGGCGCACTTGAGGCAATGCCTACCTGTTGTGGTAGTTGATCCGCCAAAAATTGCTTTTGCCACGCGCGGCGTTTCTGTCCTGTGGGGGCGGGTGCACCTTCTCAAACCATCGCTGGAAGAGGGCGTGCCGGACAGAGCTCTGCGACAGTGGACACAGGAGCGGGTCACGCATTTCATACAAGTGGCCCCGGTTTCATAGGCACACACATATCCACACACTTCTCTACAGAGCACTCGAACAGTGCTGTGTGTTGTGCGCTTGTAACATTCGTCGCTGCTTCCCAGGCTCGATGCAGCTTTTGAGAGACACGACAAGTAAGCCATGATTCATGCGAATGTTTATACCCCATTGGCGATGTTTCCTCCGGTGCATCCCGGCCCGTCATTCGAGTGTTACTTGACGAGTGTGAGTGGACAGTGGAGGTCTCCACTCCCTTAATCGTGGTTAGCGGGAACACGCTTGCACTTGGCCTCGCTTACTACCAGTGCATTCTAGCGGCGCCTCGAGGAAACAGCGTATATATCCGCAGTGCATGAAAGGCGCTTATTGCACGTATACGCTAGTTCCTGGCGGCCCCATTGGATTTGGCTGGTGGTACGCAATCCCATACACGTGTTCTCGTGTTACCGCTAATCGTGACGAAGTCTGCGCAGCCACAAGTAAAGAAGATTAGCATTAGTGACCTGCCACAGGAGTGGCATACAGCAACACTCAGCGCTGGGGCTAAGAACACGCCGATAACAAAAGTGCTAGGTGTGTCCGCAAAGCATGGCGCCGCACCACCGCGCGGTGCTACTTTCATCGATCCGGTGACGTCACTGTACTGATCTTTTTTACCCAGGACTATGCTGATCTGTATCTATAGAATATCCCATTCTATAGAAAATTAGGCTGCTTTAACTGGAAATTGAGCCTTTGTTAGATAAGAAAGATAAACACTGAAATTCAGATGTCGCCGATGTCGGCCATTTTTCAGACGACGGCAGCGCTTTTTGTTTTCGAGGTCATTCGACTGTATGCTACACACTCGTTCACATCTAGCAGGCGATCGTGAAGTTTTGTTCATAACTGACATTAACAGTTTGAATAGATTGGCGAAAAAAATAGTATCATTCTTTAATCCACTTCTCTCAGTGCGTCTATTGCTGCATTTCCTCCAACAAACTTCAGTATAGCGACGAAGAAGCAAATCATCGATTGTCACCAAGAACCCAAAATGCACTGAGTGGCTCACAACGTTCCTTTAAAATTCTTTTCAAGCTCAGTGCCAAGAGGTACCGCGCGTTGTTATCATCGAGTGCGAATTTGCTGCGAATTGCTTATGCTCGTACTTGTACACAAACCAAGCCTTAATCGTTTTCCTTCGTTATCTACAATGCGCTGTTCTTCGCGTCCTACTCAAAATCTAATGGTATATCAATCACCTGAAATTGATTTACTGAAGTTTCATAATGGAAGTTTTATTGACGTGCTTGTGTGCTTTTATTTTTCTTACTCCATGTTTGTTTTCGCTTTTTGCCAAGTACTATCTCGAAAGAAAGTGACAGCTCTCCGCTCTCTCAACTGAAAAATTCTGCCAAACAAAATAGGCACTGAAAGTCCGCTGAACGTCCGGAGGACGTCTAAAATGTTCCCATGACGTCCAAGGGAGTTTCAGTGCCCAATTGGAAAATCACATATCAGTGAAGACCTTTGAATCAGTCTCGGAGCTTCGCTCACCTTCCAGGTTTTCTCCGCCTTCTTATCCATAAACATGAAATATGGATATCTCTTCCTGCAAATTGAAGGAACAAGCAAAAAGAGCGAGAATGCCGTCAAAGACACTCACGGGAACATTAGACCGGGGACTACAGTTTCTCAATGACAATACACACACTGGAGCATCCCTATATACACCGAAGCTGGCGCATACTGAGCGTGGCGTACACTGGCTATGTCTTTTTTTTCTGATAAAAGCGACAGACGCTGTCTTCGCCGCCTCGCATCTCGCTAGTTACGTAGATGCTCCCAAACCATTTCAGTCAAACGCCGCCGTTGGTTCCTCGTTTTGGAAATGCCTCAGGATTTAACCCTGCAGGACAACTTTTGTCATATTCACGCTTAGATTACAGTTCTTTACTCGATGGAAAACGCGGTGTGCTGTTTGCAGTGTAGTCAACTGCTGGCAACTATGACCAGAGTGTGGTGCTTGCAACTGGGCCACGTTGTCATAAGCCAAGTGACCGTGCAGCAAGCAGTCCCGGTCGCGGCCGTAGTCATGTAACCGGCAGAGGTTCATTAAAATATCTTTTTTGTATCAGCTAATGATCGCTTCCTCGTGTGTACACGATACGCGCTTTCAGCCTAAATGGCGTGACAGGAAAGGCGGGTCAGGCCCATGGTCACACAGAAGCCAGACGCGTATTTGTGGCTCCAACCAACCAGCGCGAATATAAGCGGACATGTTTGCTACGTTATACAAGTGCTCCACCCGTGGGAGAGCCATAGCTAGTAGAAAACCGCTTGAGTCCTCGCCGGTACTGGGATTCGAACCCTGTGCATCCCGCATACGAGGCAATTCCCTGTGGTCAGGAGGTCAGGACTCGCGGCAACTTCGCCTCGCATACAACGAGCGAAAAATGAAGCGTTAACCGCAGCTAATCGCGTTTTGACTTTATCTACAGATGCTTCGCGCTGCTGCTAAAGACGAGAGTTACGTTTTACACTCTCTAAACATGAATACGCCTATATGAAAATAAGAAGGAAGTAAGCGGTTTTTTACCGCACCACTCTCTGTAAATGGCACTGGCCCAGAGGACAAAACATTATTGCGCGATAAAGTGTCCCTGCCTTTGTGCCCTAAAGGAAAGCCTACTCCATCTTCACTCCCTTCTGTTTACAGTCTAAGGCAGTGGTTGCAACTTTGTGTAGCATGAGATGCCCGCCTCCATAACGCGGGTTGGCGCAGTAACCTTTAACGGGGTCTTAGATAGACGAGCATAGCTAGTGCCGATATCCTCGTGCCTATGAAATACTTTTTTTTGGTTATTTTAAGTCTCAGCATAGAGAGGAGGCTAGCCAAGCACTTGGGCTTCAGAACACAAAGATTCCTTGCGCTTACATTTCACGCTGGTTACGCTAAAGACGCTTTAAAGGTAGAGCTAAGACACAAAGTTAAGACAGACCACACACCGTTCATCATTACCAAAGACAGAACCAGACGATTGCTTATGACACGGTCCTTTATGCTGTAGTATACGCGCCTATAATAAAGTGAACGGTGGAGGACCAAGGCTCTAGGTGCTTGCCACCATTTCGACAAGAAGACTTGTCATCGCCCAGACGAAGGCAACTCCTCTTGTCAAAACATTGGCAAGCCCCCTGACGCTTTTCCGTCCATTGTTCACTTTGTGATAATCAAGAACCATCTGCCCAACCACAGACTACCATGGACTGGTATACACCAGGAGGTCAAACTGGCTCTTAATTAATGCATGACGTATAAAATAGCGCAACATCAGAAAAGGACATGAAATAACACACACGAGCGCTCGTGTGTGTTCTTTCATGTCCTTTTCTGATGTCGCACTATTTTATACGTCGGGCACTACCAACAAGCCCAAACCGCCACCTTATCTTTCTGAATCACAAGTAACGTTACTGCAGCCCCTGTTCGCAATTTAGCAGGAGGTCTCCACAACACCCTCCCCCGAAAAAAGAAAGCGAGGGACTTACTTCAACGCCTCGTACACGTGCTGTACACGCAGTGCCTGTAGCGGGCTTTCATGGATCGCCTGCGCCACCAACTGCACCAGCTTGCCCGGAGGCCTGCGGACGATGGTGCCAGCAGGAAGCAGCTCGGCCAGCGGACCCGGAGGCAGCTCGGGCACGGTGCACGTGTCGTCGGGGCTGGACAAGGTGCGGGTGCGACGGGAACGCTTCGCGGGCTCTGAAGAAGCTGCCTGGCCACGCCCTGCGATGCCGCGGTTAGGGTCCATTTCGAGGCTTAGCGGAAGTGTCTCCTGGCACGCCAATAGCAGCCAAGCATTGCGCGCCTTCTCTTGATCGAGAGAACCCTCATTATTTTATCACCGTGGCAGGATTTCGAATGGGGCGTCAGGGCGCGCATTTAAACAGCGTCTCAGAAATCCGGCCGTCAAAAGGGTGGATGTGGCAGAGTGCATAAACTGAAATGCTGCATCGACAGTACCCTCTAAAAGAGTAAAAAGGGAAGAGCGAGTAACCCGTCCTTCACCACAACCCCTTTTATAGAATAAAGAGCGCTAGTGGAGAGCTTGCTCCCAGTTTACTCCCCTATAGGCGTATTCATGTTTAGATTGTATGCGCCGTTTGCGCGAACGCCCCAACTATGTAAAGCAACCGCAGTACGATGCAAAAGTAATGTACAACAGCCATGTACAACTTATAATCTGCCAACTGGTATAAGCGATCAGAAGTTCCAAAAAAATGGTTGTTAGAATTTCTTTCTCCCTTTTTTGACAATACGCGTAGAAATCCGCCGTTTTCGAATTTCCTAAAACTATTGTAAATATTTCTTACGGCGGGCTACATGCCTATCAATAACAAAGTAACGCAACAGGAATAGCTAAAGAGTTAACAATTCAGAATTGGTACACAAGTCTGCTAGTAGCACGTCGCAACCGTTTTCAGATTTATTACACCACTGACAATGCTGTGCCGAAAGGAGCGGTCTTTTAACTCTAAAAACATGATTAAAAAATGTGTAAAGTACTAAGTGAAACAGCCTGCATAAATGAGCAGTGTCCACGGTAAAATATGGGGGAATGAAACTGTCGACGGTAACAGCTCGAAGATTTCCCCCTCCCCGCAAAGCGTCTCCTGCAAACGTGAAGTGCTGCTTTGCCGCACAGCTTGGATGCTTTCTGCACCAACTTCACAGGTCTAAGCTCAACTCTAGGTACTTGCAAAATAACTCTGATCATCACGAAAGTTGTGTTAGAAAGTGGTACAAGTCTCTCTCTCTTACCACGGCGTCTCTTCGTGGTATCCACGTATCCCCAGGAGCGGGACCGGCGGCTGTGGCTGGGAAGGGAAGAGTCCCTCCCTTTGAGCCCTACGACCGTGCTCAGGTCCGGCTTGATGGCTTCCAAGTACTCCCTGGCAAGGTCGTCCATTAGATCTTCGTTGAACTGCGAGTAAGACAGAGGCGAGGGTAAAAGACACGCTATATAGATTCTGCCTTGCAGCCTTGCTTACTTCTATGCAGCCATGAAAAAAATGCTTGCGTCACATGAGGCCGAGACGGGAAAGACTCGGCCAAGCAGCTTAGGCTGCGGTGGTTTGAAGCCAACCATCCGATGGCTCGCTGTACTTAGATCGCGCCATAATAAGCCCACCAGTGCTAAGAAGAGGTGACATGCGCTATTTGAGACCTTTGCTGTGATGACCGGCGAGAATTTTTAGACAATTACGTCTACTGGTCGGCCTCCGAGTTGTGCTGATTCCACGGATAGAATACAAGATAGCGGCCTCCGTAGCAACGACATCACATAGAGAGGGAAGCTCTACTTCTCGCGTTTCGGGTCACAGCGTTACGCGTTATAAAGCAAATCGTAGCCCAGTGGTTTCCATGTTAACCGAGGCGGTTACATAATGGAATTAAATAGTAACAGGTGGTAGTGTCATGCCCGAGCACTACAAATGAGGACTAATCTTAGTCGACCGGTGTATATATCCCTCTGGCAGTCGTCAAAGTGGGCAGCACTCCCGACATTCCTCTAAAAGTAAATCCATTTGCCGCAGAATGTTCCTGATGGCGTCACAAAATTCAGTCATTTTTACACAAACTTACTATTTCGGTTAGAGCCTAAATCGCGGCAGGAATTCGAACCGGCGACCTACGTACACCCAGTTCCACGTCTTTACGAACCTTCATATGAGCATCTTTTGTAAAACAGCGCCAACAACGCCGCATAAGAGTGGCACAGGACAGCGCTCGCCCGGTGCCCTTCTTGCTCTTCTTCGACGTTTTTCGCGCAGTTTTACAAAAGATGGATCTGTACCAACTAGCCCCAATGAACGTCCAGTTCTTATGAGCATTGCGGCTGAACCATTTGTCCCAGAATGTTCGTAGTTGTGGCACACGATTTCGCGCTTGGTGCAGCATAAACTTACTAGCCAAGTTAGCGTCAAGCTCGTGGCAGAGATTCAAACCGGCGACCTATATCAGGTGTGTTGAACGCTCGATATTCGATCGCTGCCTCAGCGTCCGCTAATTTTTTCCTCCGTTCTGGAGGAATCGTCCGCATGCAACTCAGCTGTAGTTTCTGAGTGCCACGAGATTGTTGCCACGTCGTCAGTGCCGTCATTCTGCCGAGTTCTCGATGGCCTCCAGCGAAAGCTCCTTCGTCGAAAATATACAGCTCACCGGTTATACTTCTGCCCATGCGGTTTGGTTTGGGCTGCACCTTCAGCGTTCTAAATACCTCCAGGGTTGTAGGAGCTCGTTTTCTCACTCGTCATTATCTTAGCAACCCTAGGACGAATTATTAGAGAGCCCCACTAGGCGTATTAGAAGCAAGCGAACCCCCCCCCCCCCCCTCTGTACTATCGCGATAGAAAGAAACGCGAACAATGCAACGGCTGCGCGCTCCGCTCTTCGAATTTGCATTGCGCTTTTACCCCGATGGTACGACAAAGACGTTAGATTCGTCCTGGAATGTACCATGGACGACCCTACTTGTTTTTGCTGTCACCCGTTACAGAAATTTTCTATACATAGTCTATTAACATCTTGTACACTATACTGCCTTTCCATCCATGTTTATTTTTGTCTAATCATATCTATAGACTATCTATAGACAAAAGTCTACAGAAAATGTGTGGCCATAAAGCTGTAGATTGCCTGTAGAAAGTTTATAGGTTTTTTATTGCCTATCGACTGTTCTCCAGGCTACGACAAGAGAAAGTCTATAGGCTTTACAGACAGATGTCAACGGACAGTCTATAGACTCTAAACATTTTTTAAGAGGGCGAAGTAAAAGCGCGCTCTAAATAAATTCGTACAAAGTAGCATGTAGGCGCTTCGTTGTTCGCGTTTCTTTCCATGATTATAGTACATTTTTGACAAAGGCTATACATGCTAGCACTCCCCGGTCGCGAGATGGAGGAATGCCGTCAGGCTCATCACCTCTGCCGCCGGATCTTCCTCCTTCTTGGGCACGTGTCCGCACTCCATCGCGGCCCCGGGCGGCGGCTGATCATCGGCCGAGGAGCCGGGCTTCTTCGCCTTCTTGGGGACGCGATCCCGGCCACGGCGTCGCCGTTTCTCCCGGGATTCTCCTTCTTGCGGGGCTGCTTCGAGCGCTCTGCGTTAAAGCGTGAGATAGTAGGCGTTGGTTTGCGGGGCGCTTCACCCGCTGCGCACTACACTATAAACACTAATACGCCTAGGTGAGACTAAAATGAAGTGAGCTGTCCTCTAGAGTGCGCTGGATTGCAGCTTACTCTCTTTTTACTCCTTTTGTTTACGGTGTAGGTTTGCTCATACACTTCTACGAATATTTCGTCGTTATGATTTCGAGATGCATGAATTGCAGGGAATCGGCGAGAAAGCTATCATTTATCCGCGGAAAAACAAATGCTGGCGGCGAATATAGACAGAGGGACCTAAGAGATGGCCGTGCACATATACTGGGTGTTGCAACTAAGGTGTTTTGCACTGTTTTTTTACATAGGCCTTTTTAGTTAGAAGAGCGTTTTTCGCCATTGCCTTTTCAGGCGTGTAGAGCATTAGAACACAAGAAACGCCAATTAGTAGGCTGCTTAACTAATATTTGATAGGTAGTTTTCTAACTGTTATTGTTAGTCTGCTTATTTAGTGAGAAACTGGTAGCCGACAAGAAGGAAAATCTATATAGTTTCTTTAGAATTTCAAGAACGCAATTACCCTCGGCGTTGAGGCCCAACAAACTGCTAATATCGCGCCAAAACACATGCGCTTTCGACAATGTTGCAAGCAAAGGAACCCCTCCAATGCATGTACCTTTTCGAAATAAGGAAATTCCCGGATTCGAACCCGACCGCGGCGGCTGCGTTTTTATGGAGGAAAAACGCTAAGGCGCCCGTGTGCTGTGCGATGTCAGTGCACGTTAAAGATCCCCAGGTGGTCGAAATTATTCCGGAGCCCTCCACTACGGCACCAATTCCTTTCTTCTTTCACTCCCTCCTTTATTCCTTCCCTTAAGGCGCGGTTCAGGTGTCTAACGATATATCAGACAGATACTGCGCCATTTCCTTCCCCAAAAAACCAATTATTATTATTAAATTTTTTCGTTCCACAGCTGCTAGGGTAACTGGGTTTTTGAAATTCTAAAAGCCAATATAGATCTTACTTACGGTGGGCTGAAGAATAAAAAAGAGGCTAACAGTAGTAGTAAGAGTAACAGCAAAAAATTCAATATTAACTAGGCTACTAGTTAGCACGTCTTAGGTTTATTCTGACGCGCAACGCCACTGGCCATGTATACTGAAAAAAAAACGCCCTTCTAACTCAAAAGGCCCCTGTTACATTATTTTTAAAACATGCAGAGCATCTTAGGCGAGACACCCGGTATAACTACGTGGTGCGGCAATGCAGAACTTTCCTCTGTGCTTTGGACGCTTGATATGTTTCATTATGCTTGGCATCTTCCAGCACATAACCAAATGTTCGAAGCGCGGGAATCTCAATCAGGTTTAGCGAAGGTGAATTTCGAAAGTTCAAAACATCTGGACAAGAGCTTCTAGTTCCCAAGGCTGCTACTTCGTACTGTGTGGCACTGAGAACTATATATTACCGTAGAAATTCCGAATTCTTGTACATCGCGTTACTAATGAAATGAAAATTGGTTGTTGCGGAAAGGAAATGGCGCAGTATTAGTCTCACACTTTGGCGGACACCTGTACCGCGCCGTAAGAGAAGGGATGAAGGAGAGACTGATGAACAGAACTGAAAATTAAAAATTGGTTTTTGGGGAAAGGAAATGGCGCAGTATCTGTCTGACATAAGGCGGACACCTGAACCGCGCCGTATGGGAAGGGATAAAGCAGGGAGTGAAAGAAGATAGAAAGAAAGAGGTGCCCGTAGTGGAGGGCTCCGCAATAATTTCGACCACCTGGGGATCTTTTAACGTACACTGAGAATGCACATCACACGGCCGCCTTAGCGTTTTGCCTCCATCGAAACGCAGCCGCAGAGGTCGTGTTCGAATCTGGGAACTCCGGATTAGTTGCCGAGCGCCCTAACCACTGAGCCACCGCGGCGGGTGAACAGAATGCAATTCACGAGAAAAAGAAACAGGCTGCAATGCTGAACCCTCATGATGTGGGTAGCTTTTCTTGCTCGTATAAAAAAGCTGCATAAAGCTCTGGCACGCAGCCGCCGCTACCGGAAGTCGAACTCACGACCTCGATGGCTGATGAGCAGGTTTCCCAAACATCACTACGTGTGGAAAGACAGCGTAGTGTTCGTTATAGTATATAGCTTCGGGCAAATTTATTCACACTCTTTCCAGCGAAAGAAAGTGAAGGCTATTTACTGCGTCTCGAAATATTTGTCTGCAGTAAATGATTTGAACTTTTCACTCGATACTATCAAGGGCGATGTAGTAAACTTAAGATTCGGCAACAAAGCTCGCCAGACTCCAAAGGGGCAGCTGTTGAAATAATAATCCTAAAGTCACTGGAGTGCTGAGCTGTGGAATTTATGCTGAAGGATTTCCTTAATTAGCACGGCACTAAAATAAAAGTAGTATATGAAATAGCGAAGAAATAAAATATAATAGAAAAAACAACACATTACTCAGGGTTTTTTTGTAGGTTTTAACATCGCCTGGGGCTTGTGAAGTTCTCGGATTTTTAGAGAGCCTTACCACTGACTCTATTAAAAGATACGTGTAAGATGCCAGGATTTTTGTGTGGTCAGAAGGAGAGAGTTGAGTACCCGTTGCAACGGCGTCAGGTGTCTCCCGGATGTCTCAAAAGAATTGGCGGACGCTTAAGCTTCGTCCTCAAGAGTGAGACGCGAAAGCGTGTCGCAGCGTTGCCGAAGAGTGCACCGAACGCCATCTCCCGTTCGGCGCGACGCATAGCCCGTTGGACAATTTAAGGAAAAGACCCGTGTCTCGCATATCTCAGCGCACATCCGAACCGGACCGTAATGGAAGGAAATTGAAACGAACTGCTTTTAAGGAAAAGAAATGACGCCTGTCTCACATTTCTCGCAGGACACCCGGATGGCGCCGTAAGGAAAGGAAAAATCGATGGATGGATCGAACAGTCAATCAATCGACCAATCAATCGACCGATCGATTGATTATCAATCTAACAATGATCAATCAGACGATCAATCGATCACTCAATCGATCAATCAATCAAAGGACAGATCGATTGATGATCAATCGATTATTCAATCTACCGATAGATTGATGATCAATCAATCAATGATCAATCAGTCGATCAATTGATCAATAAATCGATCGCTCAATCAGTCGATAAATCAATCGATCGATCGATGTGGGCACCTGAAGCGCACCGTAAGGGACGGGATTTTAACGCAACGGCGTTAAGGAATTATTGATTGATGGATTGATGGATTAATGGCTTCATTGATTGATTGATCGATTTAGCTATAAATCGATCAATCTATCTATCAATCGACCGATCGATTGATGATCAATCAGTCAATTATCAATCAGTCGATCAATTTGACAATCAATCGATCGCTCAACCACTCGATCGATCGATGTGGGCACCTGAAGCGCGCCGTAAGAGACGGGATTTTAATCCGACAGCGTTAAGGATTGATTGATCGATGAATTTATGGCTTGATTGATTGACTGATCAATTTATCTATCGATAGATCGAACAATAAATCATTAATTCAACCAATCAATCAACCAATCATTAAATCAATCTGTCAATCAATCAATCCTTAACGCTGACGCGTTAAAATCTTTTCCCTTACGGCGCGGTTCAGGTCTCCACCGAGGTGCGCCATTCTTCGCTCATTGCCGCATAATTTCGACCAGTTGGAAATTTTTAACGTGTAGTGCACCGCCATCGCACCGCACATCCCCCTGTCTTTTTTGTCCCATCAAGCTACCCTGCCTAACACAGGGTAGAATATAAAAAAAGCAATGGTCACACGGGACATTGCCCAGAAACAAACTACAAGGCAAAATTGCGCAAAAAATATCTGTGAAAAGCATTCCAGACGCAAAAAAAGCGCTAAATATACTGGGGCAGCTTCGGACAGGACAGACAAGAAAAGTAAATAAACCCAGGTGCATTAAAAACAAAAAGCAACAACGAAAACCAAAACAGCAGCAATGAAAAAAAAACGCGAAGAGTTTTGTGGTAGCTGGTTTATATACAAAGACCACCCATTGCCGCAATTTTCCCCAAACATTCACGCTCAAAAATCGAAGCAGCAGTAAACAAGCGTCTAGGGTAAGCATTCATTTAATCAATCAATCAATCAATCAATCATGTAATAAAACGACTGATCAAGCGCTCAAATTATTAACGCGTCATATTAGATTAACCAACTGATCTACCAATCAGCTAAATGATTGATTAATCGCTCAGTTGATTAACACAAAAAATTAAGTCACTCTGAAATTAAATCAATGACAGTAATTAAACCAATAAGTCAAATAACTCATTCAGTCGATAAAGTGTCATTGATTAATTCAATAAAATAATCTACAGTCATCCACTCAAGCAATGAACGAATCAACAAATCGATAAAAATCGATTAGTCATGAATGAATGAATAGAACAATAAGAATCAATTACTGAACTCGAATAATTGGCGAATGCATCAAATTATAAAAAGCACCCGATCGACTAATCTAACAATCAATCAGCCAGACCTTCAATGAATGAATGGAAGAATCGGTCTATCAAATAAATCAATCAGATTATTTATTCAAGCAATCGATCAATAAATCAATCAGATGATTACGCAGTTGAGAAGTTGACGAGTATATCAAATTAACTATTTAAAAATATCTACAAATCAGTCAATTCATCAAGAAACCAAATGACTGATTATTCGGCCAACTGACCAATCAATCGGTAACATGATCAGCACATTAAGTTAGATCAATCAATCGATCGTCCAATCAATTAATTATTCAATAAGTCAGTCGTTTGATTAATCGATTAATGAATGAATCAGGCAAATAAATCTATCATTCAGATCATTCATGGAATCAAATGACTAATCAATCGGGCAATTGTTCAACAAATTAAAATAATCAGTCAATCAGTCAGGCAAACAACTGATCCATCGGCCAATTGACCAATACATCGAATTAAATTATTCGGTTGGCCAATCAAAAAATCTAAAGTTAAATTAATAAATGGACCACTCAGTGTATAACATCAGTGATGATTCAATCAGCCAACTACACAATGAATCAGAACCAAAATTACTAAACTCAACGAGTCATGTCGCAATCTACCGAAACGTTAATCATAACATAAAAACTAATACAGGATGTGGCCAAACTCGCTGAACGAAAAAAAAATTACGCCTGCCCAGCGCGCTAAACATGGCGCCCTCGAATCCTCACGCCATGTTTCAAGAGGAGCGGCCATCACGTGCCCTGGCTGGAGCGGCGGATGGCTCGCGCCATGCGAGCCTTCATCATCTCGCGCAGCTAAGCGGGCGCTAATAAAATACCGTTATCATCGCAAGCATCCACGCAAATGCACGAGCGAGCGCCGATAAGAAGCGCGCGTAAATATTGGCGCAAAGGCGAAAAACTAGCAGTAACAGACCACGGACACTGCACAGATAGGCTTAGCGCGACCCGGTTCCAATCACCTTAAAAGCCCGCGGAGGACGAGAAAGTAGGTCAACATGGCGGCTATCCGCCCAGCACCACTTACCGCGAGGCTTGGCTCGACTGCGCTCTCCTCCTGGTCGCTTTTGTCCTGGACGCTTCGACTTCCTGGTCGTGGACGACCCCTCGAGCTTCGGCTTCTTGGTCGGCTGGAAGTCGTCCCCGTCCCATGTCCAGTCACTGTCGTCCATTGTCTCCAAACGACAGGAAAATGCGTAGTGGTTATTGGGGCATCTGATAGGAAAAGTACATGAAGTGTACCGTCCCGCTCAAAAGAATGTCGAGCAATGAAGAGAGGTCCTGTTGCAGACGGTACCTAGGTACTTTTCCTTTTTTCTCTCTACCTTCTATCTACGCTTTTGTCTGTTTTTTTCTTTAGAAACGCCTGCTTTTAATGGCTTTGCACACGGCACCTTGCCTTCCCTTTCCCTCCTCCTGCGCGTGCGCAACTCTTGGCCAATAAAATTCCGAGCAGTTAAATTAATAACAGACAAAAGCAAACATAGTCGAAGGTGGACACCTGTGCCAGCGCGAAGGAGCTATGCCCATATATGGAATTGCCAACGAACGCTTGCTTCAATGGCCTGCGTTTAGTTCTGTGCATCTTTAACGGGGGTTTATGGAGACGGGCTTTGCGACAGTTTTGGAGATTACTGTTTTTTTTATGGATTTTCCGCTTTGAAAAAAAAACTGCGTCTTTGAGCTTTAGGTTGTCTTTGTTGGTTGGACAACAGGTGAAGCATATTTACGAAGCCTATTAAAAAAAAGAAAACAGGCAGGAAATGCAAGTTTAATACCCTATGTCTACAGTAACGTGTGCGATCACGGCTGTATTTTCGATGCATAATGAAAAAGTTGAAGCACTTTCGTGAAACGAAAACAGGCAGTTAATTGGCGCAGTCAATATTCGCTGGTTCCAGGGAACCTTTGCGGCCGGCTCGCAGTCTTTCTGTCTAAAACAGGCTGCATCTCATATTATCTTACTGCAGGAATGAAGACGTTCTTACTATTATTAACTCTAATGATTAGGACACGCGGCATTTCACGAGAAAATATTGGCAGTAATGCTTGGTTCGTGGTTTCCTGCAGGAATACATGGTAACAGACGCACATAATGATGAAACGAGTGTGACCCCCATGGAGGACGGTTAGAGCGCTTTGTTTTGCAGTCGCCTGTTCCGGTTTTTCATTTTTTTTTTTGCTTCGCTTTTCGTTCAACCTTCCTAAGACGACTGCAGAACTTTTTATTCTCTATCAAAGCACTAAGTGTTCCGCTTACTTCCCTCGTATGCGGTGGCTTTTTTGTTCCACTAAGGCGATTTCTCTGGGCTGACCAGGCATGAAGGAAGTCATGGCTGTTCTCGAAGCTTCGAAGTGTATGTACCGTAATGTCCGCCGGCTACCATTTATGATTAAGTTGACTCGAGGTCCGAAACGTATTTAGTTATCACTGTGGGGACGCTTTTGACTGATGTATCAGAAACCGCAGCGCGAGCGCCTGTGACTTTATGGCTTCATTTCTGTGTAGAAAGTTGGAGCCCTGAAGATGCCATTCAGCGGGCCTTGAGTTCAAGCTGCCAGGTGCGGCTACATCGGCTCGCAAGCACCGTGGAACGACCATTCTTAGAAAAGGAGGCGCGCTTAGGTTGGGTGGGTTAGTGGTTTTTAAGGAAAGAAAATGGCGCAGTAACTGTTTCACTTCTTGGTGGAGACAAATCACGCCGGGAGGGAAGGGAAGAAGGTGAAAGTGAACGAAGAAAGAGGGAGATAGGTGCCGTAATGGAGGGCTCCGGATTTCGTCCACTTGCTATCCTCAAAATGAAAGGAAATAACGCCGCCGCGGTGGCTCAGTGGTTATGGCGCTGGGCTGCTGTTCCAAAAGACGCGTGTTCGATCCTAGCCGGAAGAGTCGAATTTCGATTGAGACGAAATTCCAGAGGAACGTGTAGTGTGCGATGTCAGTGCACGTTAAAGAACCCCAGTGGTAAAAATTTCCGGAGCCCTTCACTACGGCGTCCCTCATAGCCCGATTCGTTTTGGGGCGTTAAACGCCCATAAACCATAAATCAAACCGGAATTATAATGAGCACCGTTGATTTGGGCCACGGTTTGCACAGTTTCGTGAATGGGAAGAGTTCAGAAAAAAAGCGCACGCAAATACACCTTTTTACAAGAAAGCAAAGGCACTGTTAATTGGCACTCTTTCCATGGATGCCTCAACCGCTTTGGAGTCGAAGGGAAGGAGGGAGGGAAAGAAGAAACAAAAAAGGGCCGCTATAATGGAAGACTTCCTCTATAGGGCAGTTGGAGTTCGTTGACAGGCACCGATGTCCCAGAGCACACACGCAGTTCTGCATTTCCCCTCTGTGAAAATATGGTCCCCTCGGCAGGTATTTGATTCCCTGACCTTGATATCTGGAGCCAAACGCCATTCTAGGGAAAAGGTGCACCTATCAAGCTTACACTGAAGCTACTGAAACAAGGGCTTCTGTCTCACTCCATGGATGACCTCCGTGGAGAGATCATCGTAATCATTTCAGGACGTACGCACGGTGGCAAGAATAGTCTTATGCGGACAAATTAAAAAGTCACACAGGATTATTAACACACACAAATATTTTCGGCTCTGAGCTTTCTATGCTGAAATGGAAAAGCTACGACAATTCAGCAAAACTCGATTTTATATACGCGGCGAACATTTAGCGTCAGACGTCAGGCACCTACGAATAGTTGTGCGTTTTAGCACACCTTTACAGGAACTGAGCCATGAGCAGTGGGAGGCAAAGGTGGCTCACACAGATCCCCCCCCTTCAGCAACAGCTGAACGGTCCGGCCTGGAGGGCCGTATTCGCCAATGGTTTGCTGGACCCGAGTGAACCACCGGCGTAATTACTTTATATTTATGAATAAAGTCTAATCTGTTTCTCTCTCTATCTTAAAGCAGCCCAGTAATTATGAACAAGGACATTTTTCAACGCGACGTTGTTAATGAAAATATTGTTTTCCATATCTCTTAGGATTACAATATCGCGGTCAACGTTTCAGTTCAGATATCTGCTCGGCAGGCTGTTTTCTCGCTATGAACATTTTCGCTGTCGGCAGAATTGTGATTTGATTTCGCTGTGATTTTTTAAGACATTCGCGAAGGATCATATCCACTGGAGAGCATTGTTTACCTTAACTTTACAGCTTTGATGAAAAACGGCGCCTACCGCGCAAAGACTGCACACTGCGCTAAAATTATGTTACGTCCTGTTTTTAAATTCCTGATACCGCAATAAAGGCAGCAAGGCTACTAAGGGGCCGCGTAACTACTTACAAACTTTTTCAAAAACCTGACTATTCACCAGAAATAATCAGCGAGTATCAGACTTTCCGCAGAGCTCGTCGCCTGAAACCCGAGTTAAAGATGGAAACAACATTGCAAGGCCCTAATACCGGCGTCGTTGCAAGCTACATGCGGGGCGTAGTAACACGCCCCGCACGAGGTGTCCACTCAGATAGCGGAGAAAAAAGCAAAAATACACAAACTGGTAGCGATTGTGGCTCGGCTTGAGCCAGTGAGCAGGCATGTTCACTTTCCTTTTCTTTCTTCCTGGCAACAGACAGACAGAAAGAATACACACCGAAACCATTGAGACGGGACGCTCGCAGCGTTTGGCGATTCTGCTCAGAGCGCTTTTTGTTTATTTTCTTCTTGGCGCGTGCATCTGAGACGAGCAGTTGCCTGCCACATCTAAGCTTTCCAGAAGGTCTAATAATAATTGGTTTTTGGGGAAAGGAAATGGCGCAGTCTCATATATCGGCGGACCCCTGAGCCGCGCCGTAAGGGAAAGAATAAAGGAGGAAGTGAAAGACAAAAGGAAGAAAGATGTGCCGTAGCGGAGGGCTCCGGAATGATTGCGATCACCTGAGGATCTTTGACGTGCACTGACATCGCACAGCACACGGGCGCATTAGCGTTTTGCCTTCATAAAGCCGCAGCCGCCGCGGACGGGTTCGAGCTCGCGAACTCCGGATCAGTAGACGAGCGCCTTCACCACTGAGCCACCGCGGCGGGTAGTCTTTTGAAGCAAAAAACTTCACTACACTAGGTAAAGCAGTCGCTACGGGTAGGCCGGAGAATAACCTTGAACGACCTTCAGCCGCAATCATATTTATCCCTTCCTTACAGCGCAGTTCGGGTGTCCACCGATATATGAGAGAGAGTTACTGCTCCATTACATTTTCCGAAAATCAATTTTCCAACCTCTGGTGGGCACTCGCGGTGGTGGCTCAGTGGTTAGGGCACTCGACTACTGATTTGGAGTTCCCGGGTTCGAAGAACATGTCGAACGAAACGTTGCTCCAGCTAGGCATCAGCAACTCCTTCACCTCGCCGAAGCTCTGCTGGGAACGCAAACCACGAGAATCAGAGCCACCCCTACGGGACGAGCGCTCCTAAGAAGGTTGGGTCGGGACACGAGTGGACTAGTAGACAGATACGTTGACGTACCGGACCACCTTAGGACCACATTGCCGAAAAACATGGTCACCAATCTTCACGAAAACAGACGAAAAGCGAGGGCCGAGTACGTAGAAAGAACGCTAGCCCAGTTAGACAACACCGTATACACGGACGCTGCCGTATATCCGCGCGAGAGAGAACGCGTAGCCGCGACGGTAGTGGTAAAAAAAGGAAGGAAACATGATCACGTGTGCCACGGCAAAGGTCGCCGGCACAGCGGAGGCCGAATAGATTGCCGTTGCGCTGGCGGCAGCAGAAGGCTACAGAACGGGCCGATCTCTCAACGTACTGACGGACTCGAAGGAGACGTGCAGGAACTTCACGAGGGGCAGGATCAGCAGAACAGCCCTTAGAATACTAAGCGGGGTAACCTCCGCCGAGGAGAAACCCAGGCATAACCTAATCTGCATCCCGGGCTACGAAGGCATAGGGGGGAACGAAAGGGAAGACAGCAGAGCTCGAGGTAACGCATTCCTAGCAGTGTAGTGAAATGCTCCGGAGCTCCGCCTACAGGCTTGCGAGGGGGGATACGCAGAGACCTTGAACTTGCATAGGGGAGCTAGAATTAGATATCCACCACCACACAAAGCCCTAACAAAGGAGGAAGCGACAGGCTGGCGCAGATTACAGACCAACTCCTTTCCTAACCTACACATACTTAATAAGATGCTCCCGACACAATACAGAGCCACCTGCCCTTAGTGCGATGCCACACTTACATACTCTTTACAATATCACGTGGGATTGCGAACGCAACAAAGCATTCCACCAACACGAACACCCGAGTCACGACCCAAAGGGCCTTAGTGCAGCACGCGAATAATGCAGCGCGACTCAGTGGAGCCTTGGAGTAGGGGCCCACCCTTGCTGACGAGAAGCCTCAAGTCGCCGGCGCCAGATAAGACGACGGAGAATTCATAATCGCGAAACCCTTGAAAGATCCAATAAAGTTTTCATTCACTCACTCCCGGGTTCAAACCCGACCGCGGCAGCTGCGTTTTTTATGGAGGAAAAACGCTAATGCGCTTGTGTGCTGTGCGATGTCAGTGCACATTAAAGGATAATAATAATAATAATTGGTTTTTGGGAGAAAGGAAATGGCGCAGTATCTGTCTCATATATCGTTGGACACCTGAACCGCGCCGTAAGGGAAGGGTAAAGGAGGGAGTGAAAGAAGAAAGGAAGAGAGAGGTGCCGTAGTGGAGGGCTCCGGAAATAATTTCGACCACCTGGGGATCTTTAACGTGCACTGACATCGCACAGCACACGGGTGCTTTAGCGTTTTTCCTCCATAAAAACGCAGCCGCCGCGGTCGGGTTCGAACCCGGGAACTCCGGATCAGTAGTCGAGCGCCCTAACCACTGAGCCACCGCGGCGGGGCTTACAGGATCCTCAGGGGGTCGAAATTATTCCGGAGCCCTCCACTACGGCACCTCTTCCTTTCTTCTTTCATTCCTTCTTTACCCCTCCCCTTAAGGCCCGGTTCAGGTGTCGGCCGAGATGTGACAGGTATGTCATTTCCTTTCCCCAAAAACCAATTTTCAATCGTTACCGGGCCTTTAAAAGACGCTGGCTGCACGCCGTGAATAGTAAATTTGTTTTTGAGGAAAGTAAATTGTGCAGTAATTACCTCGCATATCTCGGTGAACACCCGAACAGCGCCATAAGTGAAGGGAGGAAGGTGGGAGTGAAAGAAGAGGGCTCCGGAATAATTTCGACCACCTGAGGATCTATAAACCACAGATATTGCACAGCAGACGGGCGATTTTGCATTTCGCCTTCTTCGAAACGAGGCCACCGTGGTCAGGACCCAACTCCGGTAATCTGGCTCAGTAGCCGAGCGCCCTAACCGCCGAGCCACCGCGGGGGGTGCAGCAGAGAATCCATGACTCTCGCGCTGCTGAGGGACGGCGTCGAGTGGAGTGCACGATAGCGTTGTATCGAGCGCACTTCGGTAATAGTAGTAGTAAGTGGTATTATTAAAATAATAATACAAATGAAGGCAAAGATTTTTGCTAGCCCCGGCATATATGCCATCAATAATGAAGCACCTGAGCTGAGGCAGCGTAAATAAAGGATAGCAGGCAGAATGGAGAAATGAAATGAAAGAGATGAGGGGACCGGAAAAGAGGAGAGGGGAGAGGTAATATCGGAAAGTGCTGGATTGGTATGGAGCACGCGCCAGCTGCTTGGCAGCGAACGCGTTTAAAGAGATACATCATTTTCCTCTCTCGCGAGGTCGACCCTTCGCTACGCTTTCCTTTCCTCAAAAAGATTTTTTTCCACCAGCATCGTGTGGGAGGCCAGGGGCGTGCGCGCGCCGAATTACTTCGTTGTATTGAAGTTTTTTGTCTCTCCCCACCTCTCTCCTCAAGCACGGGCCTGTTCCGGGCTCCGTGGTGCCGAAGGCGCAGCGAAGGTTTGCGTCAACCTACTCATGAGGGTCGCCTTTTGCGATATCAGTGGACGTTAACGATCGCGAGGCGGTCGAAATTATTCCGCACCATCATGGACTCTTGAACATCCGAGTGTAATGGGATCGTGCGGGTGCCCAAGGGCCTACGTGCCCTAAACACCTTTTGGTGTAAAAGATTATCCTCAACAGGACACCTCCACAGCGGTATATCCCTTGGGATTCAGCGGTGTCCAGATGGATGACTTTCTTTTGGTCTTCTCTCTGGCTGACCATTAAAGCCTACCAGGACTCTATATTCCTATCTGATTCGTTGTAGCTAGGACATGTGCACACCATGTGGACCTTTTCTGCATATAGGTTGTAAATGTTTCACGACTGCACTCCGGCGCCCTTCGCAGGCCCGGTCACGAGAGCCGTGATTGCATTAACACTAATCGGTCGTACAACTGAGACCGCAATATTAGAAAGTCACCTCAGCATCAATCGCATATGAGGGTGATTATCACCGATTCCGAATCGGCTATCCGAAGCTACAACGCAGGCAGGCTATCTGCAGGAGCAGTCAAAATGCTGGCTGCCGGCCCTTCACCAGCAGAGCCAATTAACCAAATCTGGACTCCGGCCTGCAAGGGCTTCCGAGAAAACGGGACACCTAACGCATTTGGCCCGAGGACTCGCACACCGGGATGCCGGTGCGGTCTCGTCGAGCAGAGAGCCATTCTAGACTGACGAGGAGGTGAACACGTACCAAGATATTCTTAGTCAATAAAGATTATGAAGACAGACACTACCTCGAGCACGCAAAGGCCTCAGCAAAAATGAAGATGTCATATGGGGAAAGTTACAGTGGGGGTGTTCCCAATCGACTAGCACTAGGACTGCCGCCTGACTAGTTACTATAACTTCACTCGTGTCCTTTGCCTTATGTTCTGTAGGAGGATCTCTGAACACCCTGTGCCCTGGAAATGTACATGGTCCTCGCGTTTCTTGAAGAAGGATGGCTATCGATTTGCACATTTTAGTCCGAGATTTGAGTATAGAGCCGTTTTGGCGACAGCTCCAGCAATTCCGCTGTATTATGGTAGTATCCCAGGCCCCATCGTGAAGAGGGCGGTTGAGCTTGGGCCGGTTATTGAGATTGGGCCTTCTTTTTGCGTGGAGTTTCACGCTGCTCTTTATTGAGGCGAATTTCAACGTCTGATGCCAAAAACTGCATGGTTTTCTCGAGTGTGGCAAACTGAGACTTGAAGTCTCGTTGGAGGACCTTGATTTCTTTTTGAATCTCATGTGTGGCCTCGTATTTGATTTGCGCTGCTGTTTGTGCGAGCTGTGTCGCAATATCCAATGGTTCCTTGTTTTCCGCGTTTTTTTTTTGGTTGACGTTTCTACGCACGTTTCTAGATCAGGTTGGTCTTGTGATGGAGCTGCGCAGCGATGTGAGCGATCGATCACTTCTGATAGACTGCGATTTTAGAGATTGAATTTCAGCCCACAGCTGCGCTATCTCCTGCCGAGGAGCGCGTTGACGAGGTTACTCTCTTTTACAACAGTAACTCTACTATTACGAGCCAATTTTGAGTGTTTCCTAGCTGCTACGTCAGCCCACCGAACGCCTGCTTTTTGCGATGCCGCTCCGGACGCAGGCGTCCCTGTAGCAGCTGCCGGCGTCTCCGAAGGAGTTGGCGGCACTCTGCTGGGGCAAGCGCGGCTCACCGCAATGTGCCCCGATGTTTTGCACAAGACACAAAATGGCTCATTATCCCACTCCTCCTCGGGTGTGACTGCGGCCGCAGTCTTTGCACACACTGTCCTCTAGGCAGTTCTTTGCCATACGACCAGTGTTATGCCAGTTATAGCAAACCATACGTTTTGGCCGATATTCCTCTACCCTTGTGAACTTGACTACTTTTGGCAGTACATCTGCAATAAATGTGTTGATAGCGTTATTAGTTTTGCACGTCTTTTGTACTTCGATGATTTCTGCTAGTTCGCTGCGAAGCGATTGGAATATCGTTTCGTTGTCGTCTTGCGGTTCGATGCGGATGACACCGCGCACGGCGTCTTAGAAGTTACGCGTTCTGCCTTGATTGGAACGACGATGATATGGTTTCCACCTCTGTAAGCGAGAGGAGTTAGACCCATCATCTTATCTGCATGCTCTTCATCATAAACTGTGACAACGATGCTGCTATCGACGTCGTCACAGCGCGCCGCTGCCAGCTCAGCTAACTAATTTTCGGTGCCCTCATTGCTAAGTCTTGGACTATTGCATTGCGAGGAATATTTCTCTTACCCTAAACTTTTTTGGGGACCTCATTAAGAGTGCAAAGCGGGGTCGACTCACACTGTCTTCACGGGTCATCTTGTGGCGCTTGCTGCCGCGTCGATGCTCGCAAGTTGTAGATATTCCGTCTTCGTCACCCATAGTCTAGTCGCATTCGGCTGGTAGATCCAACTCGTTCCCCGGGACGCTGAATGCAAGCATAATTTGCGCCGGTAACATGACGTTCGCCGGTCTCAATTACCTGTATCCAGAATGGGAGCTGGAGAAAGCGTCCGACGGTGCCATGCTGAAAGTCGGAAACTGGCATTCCAGGCAGTGGCGCGTAGGCTGTAGTCCAGAGTTAGGCCTCGGTCATCGCCACCACGAATTCCGGTAAAAGGCTACTAAAAACGGAGCCGAGCCTCCGAAAAACTGCTCAGCAAACACCAGAACCACTAACGAAACTATGCAGTCATCCTCAGTATCTAGGCACACTTACCCGTTGAAGAAAGGAACAGTTCCTTCCGCCGCTTCCGGAGCGCTCCTCACACTACAGAATAAAGGAAATAGTTCACCAGGTACTCTGCGTCACAGGTGAAGCGGGGATGCCTTGCAGACAGGGCGGACGCGGGTGGATGTAGTGCAATGCGTTACTGGCGTTGCGTCGAAGGAAGCGGCGGAAGAAAGCCAGGTGGTAGTAGGAACGGAGAGGAGCACAGGGAGACACCGGAGGTATCTCCGTCAACAGCCCGAAGAACTGGGCAGCAGCAAAAAGGAAAAAAAAACGTAGCAAACCAAGTCAAAACACACTACAGGATTCTAAGACAGAAAATTTCTGTAGTCTGTAGTCTTGTCGTATTTTGGGCATGTCTTCTGTAGTCTGTCTTGTCTTTTGTAGTCGGTCCTGTCTTCTGTAGTCTGTCTTGTCTTTTATAGTCTGCCTTGACTTCTGTAGTCTGTCTTGTCTTTTATAGTCTGTCTTGACTTCTGTTGTCTGTCTTGTCTTTTGTAGTCGGTCCTGTCTTCTGTAGTCTGTCTTGTCTTTTATAGTCTGTCTTGTGTAGTCTGTCTTGTCTTCTGTAGTGTGTCTGGTGTAGTGCTCGTACACTGTGTAACAGTCGTTACTGTGTCACCTGTCAATTAACACAGGATTTCTGTTCTGGAGTAGGCAATGCACAAAAATGCACAGCCTGGTAATGGTCGCCTGTCAATTAACACAAGCTTTGTGCATTCCAGAGTAATTCGTGCACAAAACCACTAGAATTTAAATGAAAATGATCAATTTTTATTTACTGTTTTGTGCTTTTTTTCGAGCTTGCTGATGCATGCTGTCCAGCGTTGTCCTGGCCGCAGGTTCCTAGATACATCGCCCATGAGCCAAGAAAAGTGGTCTTTGTCCTGGCTGAAAAAAAGAAAAAATAGAGAACACCGCTGCTACCTGCACAAAAAAAATGTGAAAGCGTTGACGCCTCCTCGACACTGGTCGCCTTTCAAATTTGGCGCCATGGTTGTTTTCTCATTGACTTGATTGGTTATCGATTAACTCTTCTTTTACCCTCATTTCATCCCAGCAACGATTTCGAGTTTTCAAATTTTCCTCCATACATCGTTCCTACCCACTCACTGAATACCCGCTCAGTCTAATTGCCTTCTCATTTATTGCCCGTTCATTGCCTTTTGATTCTCAATAATTACCTAATTGCTTCTAATTTATCATTATTTTTTGCTAACTCATGGTTACGTATAGGTCACGTATCACTGGTCACGTGATTGCTCATTTCGAGTTTTCAAACTTGGCGCCAAGCTTTGGCTTTGTCCATACTTCCAGTTTTTCAAACTTGGCGCTACGTTGTAGCTCCACCTACTTTCAGCGTTTTCAAATTTCGCGGCACTTTTTCTCTGCCCCAGCCAGTTTTTGGACATTTTTGGCTGTAAATAATTATCCGATTACGAAATTTTTTTTTCGCGCAGCATCCGCACATCATCCTCTTCCAATTACACAACGAATCGTATGACGCTATCTCTTCTGAGTTGCCCACAACTGCTGCGGACACGATCCCCGGCAACACAGCCTAGTAAAGTTCTCACTTTATTCAAAATGTTGTAATACTGAACAAGGCTTACGACTGGGCGAGTTGGTACTGACTCACCTTAAAACCAGCCAGAAGACAGAACACACAAGACATGAGCTCAAGAGGCTGGACTAACAAAAATTTCATTGAAGATTTTGATTATTTGATTTGATTTGTGTGGCGGACAGGCCGCCATTAGAATCTGAACCTGGCAACGTTTAACGCTAGAACTTTAGCTAGTGAGGCTAGCCTAGCAGTGCTGTTTGAGGAACTAGCGGGAATTAAATGGGATGTGATAGGGCTTATCGAAGTTAGGAGGACAGGTGAGGCGTATACAGTACTAAAGGACGGACACATACTGTGCTATCGCGGGTTAGAGGATAGACGAGAACTAGGGGTGGGTTTCCTCATTAATAAGGATATAGCTGGCAACGTAGAGGAGTTCTACAGTATTAACGAGAGGGTAGCAGCTATAGTAATTAGGCTGAATAGGAGGTACAAGCTGAAAGTGGTGCAGGCCTACGCACCCACATCCAGCCATGATGACCAGACCGTTGAAAGCTTCTATGAGGACGTAGAATCAGCAATGAATAAAGCAAAATCGCAGTACACTGTACTGATGGGCGACTTCAATGCGAAGGTGGGCAAGAAGCAGGCTGACGACCACGCGGTAGGTGACTATGGGATAGGCTCTAGAAATAGCAGGGGAGAGTTATTAGTCGAATTCGCGGATAGAAATAATTTACGGATCATGAATACCTTCTTCCGCAAACGAGAAAACAGGAAGTGGACCTGGAAGAGCCCCAATGGTGAGATTAAAAATGAAATCGACTTCATACTATGCGCTAAACCTGGCATCATTGAGGATGTGGCCGTCCTCGGAAGGGTGCGTTGCAGCGACCATAGAATGGTAAGGTCTAGAATTAGCTTAGACTTGAAGAGGGAACGGAAGAAGCTAGCGAAGAAGAAGGCCATTAACGAATTAGCCGTAAGAGGGAAAGCACAGGAGTTTAGGGTAGCGCTGCAAAACAGATATTCGGCTTTAACTGAGGAAGATGATCTTGATGTTCATTCAATGCACGATAACCTGACATCAATAATTACGGAGTGCGCAGTAGAAGTAGGCGGTAGGACAGTTCGAAAAGATACCGGGAAGCTATCTCAGGTGACGAAAGATCTGATTAAGAAGCGCCAAAACATGAAGGCATCTAACACTACCAATAGAATAGAACTAACGGAGCTATCAAAGCTAATAAATAAGCGCAAGGTAGCCGACATAAGGAAGTTTAATATGGAGAGAATCGAGCATGCTATAAAGAACGGAGGTAGCCTAAAAACAGTGAAGACGAAACTAGGCATAGGTAAAAAGCAGATGTATGCATTAAGAGACAAGCAGGGCAATGTCATTAGCAATATGGATAAGATAGTTAACGTAGCCGAAGAGTTCTGCACAGACCTGTACAGTAACCAATGTAATCAGAGCGCTAATGAGAAAGACAGCAGTGCACAGCAATGCGTCATCCCGCCAGTAACGAAAGATGAAGTAAAGAAAGCCTTAGAAGCAATGAAAAGGGGAAAAGCAGCTGGGGAGGATCAGGTAACAGCAGATCTGTTGAAGGATGGAGGGGACATCGTGCTAGAAAAACTAGCCACCCTGTATACGCAATGCCTTATGACCTCAACTGTACCAGAAGCTTGGAAGAATGCAAACATTATCTTAATTCATAAGAAGGGAGACGCCAAGGACTTGAAAAATTACAGGCCGATCAGCTTACTATCCGTTGCCTACAAAGTATTTACTAAGGTAATCGCTAATAGAGTCAAGGCAACGTTAGACTTTAATCAACCAAATGATCAGGCAGGCTTTCGTAAAGGATATTCCACAATAGATCATATTCACACTATCAATCAGGTGATAGAGAAATGCGCAGAATATAACCAACCTCTATATATAGCTTTCATTGATTACGAGAAAGCATTCGACTCAGTGGAAACCTCAGCAGTCATACAGGCATTGCGTAATCAGGGGGTAGAAGAGCCTTATGTCAAAATACTGGAAGATATATATAGCAACTGCACAGCTACTATAGTCCTCCATAAAGTCAGCAATAAAATTCCAATAAGGAAGGGCGTCAGGCAAGGAGACACGATCTCGCCAGTGCTGTTCACCGCATGTTTGCAGGAGGTATTTCGAAGCCTGAATTGGGAACAGTTGGGAATAAGAATAAATGGAGAATACCTAAATAATCTGCGATTTGCTGATGACATTGCCTTGCTGAGTCACTCAGGAGGTGAACTGCAAATCATGATCAACGAGTTAGACAGGCAGAGCAGATCGATGGGTCTAAAAATTAACATGCAGAAAACCAAGGTAATGTTCAACAGCCTAGCAAGGGAACAACAGTTCACAATTGGCAGCGAGAGCCTAGAAATTGTGCCGGAATACGTCTACTTAGGGCAGGTAGTGACAGCTGATCCAGATCATGAGAGGGAGATAACTAGAAGGATAAGAATGGGCTGGAGCGCATATGGCAAATTCTCGCAGATCATGAGTGGCAGTTTACCAATTTCCCTCAAGAGGAAAGTGTACAACAGCATAATCTTACCGGTACTCACCTACGGGGCAGAAATGTTGAGGCTAACGAAAAGAGTTCAGCTTAGGTTAAGGACAACGCAGCGAGCCATGGAAAGAAAAATGATAGGTGTAACGTTAAGAGTTCGGAAGCGGGCAGAGTGGGTGAGAGAACAAACACGGGTTAATGACATCCTAGTCGAAATCAAGAGAAAGAAATCGGCTTGGGCAGGGCATGTAATGCGAAGGCAAGATAACCGCTGGTCCTTAAGGGTAACGGAGTGGGTTCCAAGAGAAAGTAAGCGTAGCAGGGGGCGGCAGAAGGTTAGGTGGGCGGATGAGATTAAGAAGTTTGCAGGCAAAGGGTGGATGCAGCTGGCAAAGGATAGGGTTAATTGGAGAGACATGGGAGAGGCCTTTGCCCTGCAGTGGGTGTAGTAAGGCTGATGATGATGATGATGATGAACGTCCCAAAGCAACTCAGGTTATGAGGGACGCCGTAGTGGAGGGCTCCAGAAGTTTCGACCACCTGGGGTTCTTTAGCGTGCACTGACAACGCACAGCACACGAGCCTCTAAAATTTCGCCTCCATTGAAATTCGACTGGCGTCGCCAGGATCGAACCTGCGTCTTTTGGGACAGCAGCCGAGCGCCATAACCACTGAGCCACCACGGCAGCATCATTGAAGGAAAGCCACAAAAGACCTGCGAAGAGATACGGGCACACAATAACCCAAAGCAGTGAAAGGGCGAAGTGCAATCAAAGGTCACTGGCATACTAATGAATCATCTAAAAAAGCAAATTTCTTACGGTGAAGGTTTACCGACGGCTTAGCCACACGTGTCCTTAACCTTACCGATGTAGTAAGCCTCAACTATCTACCGACAGATTTATCCCTTCTGTAAACCACTGACGTGTCGTGGAAATTAGGCGTGCAAAGAGACAGGTCATCCTCAGATTTGCATTCACAAGATTTAGCGTGCAGTGCCAGATTAGAATTTGCCTTCCCCCTATAGAGTGAAAGTGCTCAGTCAGGTGCAAATTCAGATATCTGCCTGTCTGCCAATATTAGTTGCAGCCATAAGGCAGTGGAACGCAATAAACTCCATTACTTTTGCAAGTGGTGAACCTTTTTTTGTGACACTGTCCATTGTGGACAAGTACCCAGTTTTATCAAGGCTTTTTTTTAATGGCGGCGCAAATGACTCTTAAGACCCGTCGGCGGCGTCCCTAAACGCTGAAGGCTTAATGCAGGCTATCCAAGGGTGCCTTTCGGCAGCACGGACCCTCAGTCCATCGGTTGCCATCTTCACGCTTACAAGGAACGCAGGAGGCTTGCGTCGGAGGTCCAAGGGAGGTCCACGGCAGCACGGACCCAACGTCCGATGGCTGCTACCTCCACGCTTGAATGACCCGATCTCCGCGGCGCTGTCTCCCTTCACACCTCGGTTTTCCGACACGTCAGCTCTCCACTCGTCGTGCTCGCCACGCTCTTCGTTGCCGTCGCCTCGCACACACCTTTCGCACGCGCACACGCGCAACGCTGGGCTGGCACGCGCAGCGCTCCGCTGTCCGACGCACCACTGTCGACGTACCGCGTTCAAAAATCCCCGATGATTTGGGGAGCATCTCACTCTCTCCCACATCTCTTCGTTTGTTGCTTTCCAGTGCCACGTGCAGCCACCCTATTTCCGCAGTCTTCATAATCTCATCCGCCCACGTAACTCTCTCAGGCACCCTGCTACGGTTGCCTTTTCTTGGAGTTCAGTCAGTTGCCCTTAATGACGAGCGTTGATATTGCATTCATTTTACAAGCGTTGCCCAAGCCCATTTATTCCGTTTCGATTGCGACTGGGATGTGACTAACCATCGATTGTCCCCTGGCCAACTCTGCCCGCTTCTGGTCTCAACGTTACACCCGTCTTTTTTGACCCCCATAGCTCACTGGGTTGTTAGCAACTTAAGCTGAACCCTTTTTGTTAGCCTCCACAATACCGCCCCATTGATGAGTTCCGGTTAGATAAAGCTGTTGTATACGTTTCTCTCTAGGGATTTTGTTAACCTACCGTCCATGAGGAGAGAACCTGCCATATGCATTCCACTCCATTATTATTTTACTCTTGTAGTCTTGATTGACAGTCACTACCTACCCTAAGTAGGAGATTTCCTTACCACTTCCTGGGGCTTGCTAGCAGTCGTAAGCTGCATTTCTTTTCCAAAACATTTGAATATTACTTTGGATCTCTTAACATCAATTTTTTAGACCCACCGTTCTGATCACCTTGTCTAAATCGCTGATCACGATTGTCTGCTCATCTCGAAACATAGTAAGGCAAGGTTATTAGCGAATCGCAGATTACTACTGTACTCTCCACTAAATCTTACCCCAATTGTTGCTAATTCAGGCCTCGGGATAACTCCTGTAAACAAGAAGTGGATTGCACTGCCGAGATCGTGTCTCGCTGCCTGGCATCAATCCTTATTGGAATTTTATTTTCTTACTCAGGGCTGGTATCGAATGACCACAATATATCTCGAGTTCAATTATTATAGTGTACAGCTTACGAGGCGGAAAAGATTAAACGCCTAGTAGAAAACCAAAAGCGCCATAATAATGGTATAATCGCGCTCAATTCACTAGCTCCGACACCTAAGTTCACAAAATGAGACGTCAGTCCCGGGACTTTTCGGGGCTGTACATTGTAATCGCGCCTCTTGGAAAACGACGCTGATATGTTCGGCGCCAGAAACTGCGGTCTCAGCGTGCCGTTCTTCACCGACTTCACTGTTGGCCGACTCACTAAAACAGGGCAGTCGTAAATGGAAATAAGGTTCACATTTATCTCCCTACAAAATTGATCGGTGGTGCGTTCTATTTCATGGAAAGTTCGTCTAGCGCAAGTCAGGTAGGGTACAAATTTTTTCATGAGCCCTGACACACCCGAAGCCACCAAGAACTGGCTACTTCAAGCACCACCATTGATGCCAGTGGAAGTGTCCAGAAGATGATAGGGCATGTTTTAACATGAGTTCCTCTATTAGGCTGACGATGCGATCGCTTCGCAGTGCCGTAGTGCTACGGTCGGCGCTTAGAAACACGACGGGTTATAGTGGAAGGCAGTTGCGAACATTGTTAGTGCGAGCTGGACTACAAAACAAAGCACATCAAAACATAATTCCATCTGAAAATGGCCTTAATCAATCAAACAGCACCGGAGACACTAGGTTAGCACAGCGGTCACACAGCTAAAGACAAAGAGGGCGCAGGTATGTGATCGAAGTGCTGCCCGCTGTCCAGACTCCGTCCTGAATCACTGCTAGTCCTTGCAACATGTTATCTCACGGGCCAAAGTGGCGCGGTCGGTAATGTACGATTTGGAAAACAGTTCCTGTGTCTCCTCGGAATAAAGAGGACATGCAATTATCTACCCTTGCAGGTCGTAATACAGGCCACGAGGGTTACACTGCTAGAAACTTTCGATAATCGCCGGTGTGAAATAAACCCGTATGCCTGCAGACCTGCAGACACAAGCGCTATAACGACACTGCCCGGGCTTCACGCAGGCAGCGACATCCAGCGGCACGGGGGAAAAGCTTCACACGCAGCAATCAGCAGCACAGTGGTTTGTCTTTCGCTCTTATATTGTGTTGTCTTGCGACCGATCTACGGGAGACCACAAATACAGTTCGTGCGATCACGACTAATATAACAGTAGAGATACGTTATCCGGATGGCTCCCGGAAAGGCCCATGACACCTGCTGGACTGAAAGAGTTCACCTGCTTGCGATCCATCTTTTATCTTTCCTCAAACTGCAAGGACTCAGTAGGTTGCGCAGCTTAGAGGTCAGAACTGAACACATGTTCCTTTGACGGTCGTCATATCACAGAGCACACCTCAGCTAATTTGCCAAGGCGGTCTTTGTGGAAGTACTCGCATAGATGTGACCGCAAGTCGTCATTATGGTTCAAAGGTTCTTTTAGAGGTGCAGTATTGTTCGCGCCTATATATAATGTCAGCATAGATAAATCAGTTCATATTGCTCCTTTGTAAAGCATTGTTGAAGGTGTAATCAATTTGTTTGATCTTGAAAGAGAATTATTGCGTTAGCGATCATCAGGTGAGTTTAGGTGCACTGCCTTTGTAACGTCCTGTTCAGAGTCTATTGAGTTCCGCTCACTCGACGCCCGCGGAAGCGAGTGTGTCGACTCTAGTTTGCGGTCGCCTCCGTCTGCTCGTGGGCGGCGCGCATGTCGTAAGCGCGCTCGTAGAACTTCTCGTAGATGCGGCGGATGGTGAGTATCTCGTCGAGGAGAGCCTGCGTGACCATCTGCACGAAGGCGAGCAAGATTACGAAGACGAGGCAGAGGCCCGTGATGATGGTGACGTTCTCGCGAACGTAGCGGTGAGCTGAGTCGAGTCAGTTGCCCGTGTACACCTGGAACCAGGCGTCCTAGTCGGTCATGTTGAGCACGTTGCGACCGCACGACAGACTCACCACCGGCGACGACATCGCGAGGCAATGGATTAGGTACAGGTGTTCGCTCCTAGGTGGACGTGTTTACCGCTTTTTGATGGAAGGGAAGTTAAACAAAAAAATTCAGAAACCCGACCGCGGCGGCTGCGTTTTTAAGGAGGAAAAACGCTAAGGCACCCGTTCTTTCATTTCATTTCTCCATTCTGCCTGCTGTCCTTTATTTCCGCTGCCCCAGCTCAGGTGCTTCAGTATCGATGGCAGATGCCGGGGCTAGCAAAAATCTACTATTATTTTTAATAAAACCACTACCACCACCGCCCGTCTGGTGTGCCATGTCAGTCAGTGCACGTTAAAGTCACCCTGGTGGTCGAAATTATTCCGGAGCCCTCCACTACGGCACCTCTTCTTTCACTCCTTCCTTTATCCCTTCCCTGACGGCGTAGTTCAGGTGTCCAACGATATATGAGACCGATTCTGCGGCATTTCCTTTCCCCAAATCTAATTATTATTATTAAGAAATTCAGGAGTCTTCAGGAGGCTTGCTGGCCCATTGCTGAAGGGAACATGCAGGAAGTGATCACTGAACGAACTAGATGAATTCCAGATGAAGTACAAGACAACGAAGAGAGCTCGGTTTCAGGGAAAAGTGCCCTTTCTCTTCTTCTGAGTCATATGTTTCGTGGAGTTTTACGTGAAATGGTTGGGTTAATTGCTTCTTTGTCTTGTCCTGAGCCTACTCTCCGCTGGTTCTATTGGCGTAGGTCATGAATATACTGGTCTAGCAGTTAACATTACGAAACTTGCAGCCTGGTAATACCAGGGATCATGTACACACACAAACGAAACTGCTGGTGCGATACTACTGACTTAATTTTACTCACGATTCAGCAGTCGCAAACACAGTATCCACTAATGCATAAAAGTATTCGGCGGAGCCCACATAAGGAAAAGCATAATGAGAGCTCTAGGTGTCAACCTAGGAAAGTGGCTTCCCTGTTCCCCCAATGTAAAGGTGGACGATATGTTTACACGTACTCGTCTCCGCTCTCTGGAGTTCAGGATGTTCAAATCGCAGGACCACCCGCAATCCTTGTAGTGGTATTTTTTGCTAAATCATATCTGCTCACCATTTCATTTCAAGGCAGTCAAATATTTTGAAACAATGTGTTTAGTTGAGCCGACAAAGCATACAGAATATGGAGTCACGCCACAGTACAGGCGACATCGAATGGCAGGGCCTGGCTCAAAAAAGTACTCCGTCATAAAATAGGAAGACCGAATGAAACCTCTATTATTGTCGATAGAAAATCAAGAGTATATCAACCGAGCGATTTTTCAGTAACACTGACACCAACCTGATCGGTTACATATCGCTTGCAGTACGAGTAAGGCACCGAGCAGTGCTCGTTGCTGGGCTTACCGCGGGAGCAGTTGAAGTACATGTTGGCGTTCCAGTCGCGGAAGTTCCTCCTCGAGATTCCGCAGCAGTGCATCGTCTCCTGCAGTCGCATGACGCGGAACATATTTTTGGTTGTCATCAAAAGCGTACTGTCTCCCCGTGTCGCTCCTCATCGCTGTCATCGAATACCGTAGTTTTCTAATGCCTACTGGTTATGCAACCGTGGAAATAAAATCTGAGTATGATCTCCGTGGTTAGGGCGCTCGACTACTGTTCCGAAGTTACCGGGTTCGAACCCGACCGCGGCGGCTGCGTTTCTATGGAGGAAAAACGCTAAAGCGTCCATGTGCTGTGCGATGTCAGTGCACGTCAAAGGTCCCCAGGTGGTCGAAATTATTCCGTAGCCGCCCTACGGCACCACTTTCTTCCTTTCTTCTTTCACTCCCTGCTTTATTCCTTTCATTACGGCGCGGTTCAGGTGTCCAGCGATATATGAGAGATGCTGCGCCATTTCCTTTCCCCAAAAACCAATTATTATTAGTACTATTGTTATTATTATTACGATCTCCACGGGGATTGTTAATGAGATGGTGGCGCCACGTGTCTGTCTCCACTGTAACTAGGTTTTGAGCACCGCAAAGCGAAATTTATAACGAAAATTGGTTTTGAGGAAGCGAGATAGCGTAGTAACTGCCTCACGTATCCTGGTGGACACCTGCACAGTGCCGTAATGAAGGAATAAAAGAGGGAGTGAAAGAAGAATGGAAGAAAGTAGAAAGTGGTGCCGTAGTGGAGGGCTCCGGAATAATTTCGACCACCTGGGGATCTTTATCGTGCACTGACATCGCACAGCACACGGGTACCTTTTTGCTTTCCGCCTCTATAAAAACAAGGCCGGTGCAGTCGGGTTCGAACCCGGGAGCTCCCCGGAGCCAAGCCCGAGAGCCAAGCGCCTTGAGCACTGAGCCATCGTACATCGAAATCTGGGAAGTGGTGTGACAGAGCGCTGGGCCACGGGCTCCGTGCAAATGATTGTGCGAGATTTAAATAGATGGACCACATGGGGAGTTTCGCGACGTAAATGATCAAAGGGCTTTGGAATACGAATTGCGGTGCTGCTTTATAGTGCCTTCTGGGGCAACGGCGAGAGTTGGGCGAGTGAAGCATTGCTTTAAACTCTACTCTAACGTTTAGCATGACGCGGGTTAGTACGCCATCTGGCTGAGCCCTGCCGCATCTTTTTCTACTTTTTAGTAATCGCTCGTCAAGGCCCGCTGTGTTGGCAACTGAAAAAAAGTGTTCGAGTGAGGCGCCTAATGATGTAAGGAAGACATTATTTCACGTCTCCAGATGAGCAAAGGAAACGTCCACAACGATTCCTTTACTGACATGGGCGTGGCATTGGGATAACTAAATTCAAGAGCCATAGAGTGGGTTTTAACGTGCACTTGGAGCACGGTTTAAGAGGGACGAAAAAAACAAGAAAACTACTTTCTCTGCCCGTTTTTGTACAATATATGGCGGCAAGTTTTCATAGACAGATGCTATAAATCCGCTGTAAACTGTTTTTCCGCGAGGCTCTTGCAGGCTACCTGCATGCTGTCCATGAGCCTCTGGAAGTCCGGCGAATCCCGGTGGTGAACGATGAGCTCCATAGAGAATGTCTCTGTGAGCATAATCTTTATCTGAGACGGCAGGAAGAAGACGACGAGGCCAACGACCAGGTTGATGAGCAGCAGCGCTGTGATGGACGAGTACACGTTCAGCAGGCAGCTGTTTTCCCGAATCACACCCACGCAACTACAGAAGGACAGAGGCATGGTGATCATGCCGAAAAGCCTAACTGAGATCTCCATCTTAATCACGAACATGCTGCCAACAAAAGGACCGTTGTTATTAACAACGCCATGCAGACACTTTAAACCTATAATTCTACAATTTTCAGCGAAACAGGCAGATCGCCTACCTACAAGGTAGAGTAAATGACTTAATTCTACTAGTAAACTTTTTGCCTATTGCCAACAGGCGGCTGACTGCAATTAGAAATTTGATAGACGGCCGTTAGTAATAGCCATATTAGTTTTTAGAATTCCGAAAGCGCAGTAGCCAGACAGCAACCTAGGAGGCAGCAGAGCCACCTAGGTCCCGTGCACTTGCGCCATCATCACAACCTGCCCACCGGATTGTGAGCAAACTGCCACCTCACTAATCAATACACGCGTCTTGCCCAGACCGTGTCCGGTCGTCGCCTACTGAGCCGGCTACATATACAACATCACCATCACATTGAGGAAAGTTTACGAGTGCCAGAACTAGGGAGAGGCGCCCTCCGTGTTCGACCCGTTCCTACCAAAATGGACAGAGAGAACCACAATGTACGGCGTCAGGCGCGGGCGAATGCCCTGCACCGCCAATATGGTTCCAAACATAGCGTTTTCGATGTAGACGTTGCGGGCCCACATCATTCCAGGGGAAGATGGTACACAGCCGCAGTCGTTCAGGAGGGAAGACAGGTGAACGGTCTCACTTTTAAGGCACTTAGCACAACCCACGCGGAGGAGGTAGCAATCGCCCTAGCCACCTCCCACGCTGAATCTAAATTTATCATATCTGACTCGCGAGGGGCTTGCCAGAATTATGAACTGGGCTGGATAACGCCAACAGCGCAACGAATACTTCGGAGAGCAGCTCGGGATCAGGACCCCACGACCAGATTTCTCATTTGGACTCCAGGCCACCAGGACTGAACAGGGAATGAGGCCGCCAACTCGGTCGCCCACGCACTCACTAACCGGGCCCCCGACGTAGACCCTACCGATCTGGACCTGGACTCCTATCCTCTGTTAACTTTCAAAGATATCTCCGCTTATTACCGGCACTCGCACCGTCAGTACCCGGCTTTTCTCAAGGGGCTAGGGAAAGCGGACGAGAGAATACTGCTTAGACTTTTTACTAACACTTTACGGTGCCCGGCAGTGCTCAAACATTTTGACACTTCTTTCTCTGGCCTCTGCTCTTTCGGTGGGGTGGTGGCTGACACGTTCCACATGGTCTGGGCATGCCAACACAATCCTTCTCTTCCGCCCCTAACCCCTTCCCCTACCAGAGAGGACTGGGAGGCGGCCCTGCTCAGCTGCCTGGACCTACCGGCCCAACAAGCACTAGTTCAGAGAGCTCGAGTGGCGGCCCAGACCAATGGGGTCCCTGAATAAGGGACTCCACCAAGTGCTGTAAGGGGACCGGCCTACTAGGGAGTGCTCCCCACGCAACCTCTCTGCAATATTCAAATAAATGCTTTCACCACCACCACCGTGGCAGATTACATTAACGATTGGTCCACGGGAAGAACAACCTGGGCCGCACAAGGCCCACCGCTGAGAGTACCTGCCATGCGAGTGCAGTGGCGCATCATTAAACCGCTGCACCACTGCGCCAGTGCGGGCATTAGGACTCCCAGGGATCTCAGAATGTAAAGTAGAGATTGGCCACTTACGCATATCTGGACACTATCCCATTACGCTATCGCGTCATACGCTTAAGGTGGAGCTTAATTCTCATCCATTTTTTTACGGAGCTGTTTCTACATCCTCATTACCTAATTCTATTTGCATTCTATACTTCTGCCCGAGCACTGACAAGGATATGCACCTGTATTGACCTAATTCCGTTTCCTGGGTGCATTCAGGGCCAGGAAGAGTTCAGAGTGGCGTTGAAGATTTCCATGCAAATCTTACAAAGGATGCCAGCACCAAGCATCGCTTGCCCCAGGCGACTTCAAATTTGTGTGCATGAAAGGTCTTACAATGCACAAGAGCAGCATTCCCTGGTAGAGGTCAAAGAACAGAGATACGACTTGGATGTGCACCACCCGTCACTTCGCCAGCTTCTCACTCACATTCATGAAACACTAACAGGCTGACTTCCTCCATGCCTCCGCAGCACACTACATCCCCTCCATACAGCCATGTCATATACAGGGTAATCCGGAAGTCACAGAAAAGATAACAATTAAATGATTTCAAAGAACAGAGAGTAGCACGATGGGGTTTGCACAGAAGTGCACAGAAAGACATGGGATTTTCTTTTAAAGGTGAACATTTTTATCATTTGTCACTGAAGCGCAATGTTGTAGCACCGCTGTACCACTTACTAACAACATTGTGGTGCCATCCGACGGTGGCAAATGTATTCATTATGGAAATGAAATTTTACGTTCCTTAAAAAAATTCCCGCGCCTTTCTGAGCTTTGTTGCGAAAATTCATCATGCTACTTTCTGTGCTTCTCGAGATATTGAATTTTCACGGTTTTTTGACTGTTGGGTCACACTGTATATGCTGTCTTGACTCACATGATCACAAGTGCTGCTGCTTATTTAGCAATGTTGAAAAAACTAGCCACACTTCACATATAATAGACCTCTCCCTTGTGTAATCAGTGTGACGCCAAAAAAATGTGGTCCGGAAAGTAAAATCATCCACTTTCGGTTCCGAACCGGTATTCCTTGTGTCTAGCCGCCCCCCCCCCCCCCCGGCATTTTTCTTCCCCGATTCCTGATGCCTCGCAGCCTTTCTTCTCCCAAAATGATTCTCCTCGTTACGTCATCCGCTGGTGACGTAGGCCGCGAGAGGTCTCTTACTGGAAATTGCGCTCAAAAGATATTGGGAAAAAACAATGATATACTGCACACCAGGAGAGATCCCAGACTACCAGCTGAATATTTTTATTAACGTATGCCACTCATAGGTTTGGCCAAGTCGCTCTGCTTATTATCTTTCATGCTAACGTGTCCATTGCATACACCTTTACCTTCAGATAAATCCTTTCATGAATCGGATCTCAAGCTCCATGAGTGTGATAATAGGGCTGTGAATGTTCCTATATTTGTTGCTAGTGATATTATATGCCTCCCAGATAACTCTGCTAGGTTTTTTCATCGTCCTAGACTGCATGCCAGTTTCTTCCAAACGTGCCATACTACCATAGCTTTCGCAATGGCCGTGCAAGATTCCTGGTGGCACTAATCTCCCGGAAATTGCGATAACGTTCGCGCAACCTTTCACTAATGCAGTGTCCTGTATGTCCGAGGTATGCTCCTATGAAATGTGCAGGGAATGCGCATAGGCCTGCACACTTCAAAATAATTGTAGAAAAACACATGGTTTCGGCAGTGTTTTCAGTTCAATACAAACCGAGGCCTTCCAGCAAGAGAATTGCCAGGAGCGTAGAAATAAAACAAGAATAAAATAACGGTGGCGATGAGTAAACCTGGAATTTGGACTCGTGTGGTTAGTAAACGGAGTACAACACTCCTTTAACTCTCTTCAAAACTATGCAGTCTACACGAGGCTCCTGTCAATTAACCGTGATCAACAGGTACTCGGCTTTGCTTAGTTGATTAGTCGATTAGTTGACTTTCAGAAAGTATTCCGTCAATGAACGCAAGCAGTTGCGAAAGCTGCGGAAACACTGCGCCGGTCTACGGGAAGTGGCGCTCCTAACTTCTTCAGAGATGCACCCAGAACGATGTGTTATTTCTCGCGAAACAACACATGTGAAGAGGGTGAAAAAAAATAGAAACATCCCCGTACGAGTCACTTGCTGATCGCAGTTTCCCGAGCTGAGGCGAGTTAGCCTCCGCTAAGAATGCCTGGTCCAAGCTAGCGGAGCAACTACCGCGATCTCCGCTCATGGAACTACAAGGAAAGAAAAGACGCCGAGCACAAGTCGCAGGGGGCTGCGAGAACCAAGACATGAAGTTGAGGCGACGTCCTCACCCCGTTTTGATCATGACCAGACCCGGGAACGACACAACTTTCGTGCTGGAGGACGACACGGCGGGTGGACCTTGAGTGAACCCGGATGCGGGGGTGAGTGAATGGAGTGTTGGTTATCTCTCAACGGATTGTTGCTGCCGCCGATCAGATCATCCACGGTCACCGTTTCTTTGCACGAAGCGCATCCGTCGACCGCGCCGGTCGTAGTCCACGGGCCACGGCGGAAGCTGTGGCAGTTCGAGAACGTTATGGCAGAGGTCGCCACAGTGCTACGCATTTGTGCTAGATGTACGTGCTGTGCAGAGAGGTTTGTCCAGTTGCTATTTACTTATCATAATGATGATGATTGAAGGATATCACCCTTAACCAAAAAAAATGACCAACGAGAACAGCAATCAGGCAAATGAGGCAACTGGGTTGCATGTACACAACAATGCGCTAAAGTTTGAAAGCCCTATTATAATATCCATATTTAATGTCGGTTAAACTCTACTCTTGTAGCCGCGGTAGTTGCATGTTCAAGTTTGAAATTCAAGATAGAAAGACGATATTAGTGTTCGTAAATATTTTGCAAACAGTGATATTGGGCCAGGTGCTGATAGTGATCGCTATGAGTGAAGAACTTCCATCATTTTTGCCACTGTGTTTGAAGTTGTGCCGGTGCAGTCGTGACCGCGTTTGGCGCCCTTCCTTTTCCTGGCTTCATCAGCGGCCTCATATTAGTAGGGAATTTTCAAGCAGCCTGCAGCTGGCTAAGAAGCGCAGAGGCCATACGAAGACCAAAAATACTTCTAAACCACTGCACTGAAGTAGAAGCTAGAGCAGAAGCTAGAACTCGACCCCAAATGCACATATTCGCATTTAGCCTGACTATGCGAATACCAACTGCCATTTTTATCAGTACAGAAGGTACGTTAGCAACATGAAACAGCTCCAAATTTACAGCCATGTTGTCTCACGGAAATAGATGTCACTTGAAAGCAGCGCAATTTCTCTGTCCGACAGAGAACCGAACAAACACTAATTCTTTACCTAGCGAATAGAATACATGCGACCGCCTTTCCCGGGGCATAGCTGGCGTCACAAAAGCTCACAACTACTACGCAGCAGATAACCAGGATGCCCAGCTGCATCTTCAACAAGCACCACGGCATAAAGGAGAGGGACACAATTCGCCTAGTGCAAGCTTTTGTCGTCTTACGAGTAATGTACGGGACTGCCTACATCCACTTTACCCAGTCAGAAATAGCAAAGCTAGAATCACTAATCACGGCACAGGGTCTACCAAAGACAGCATCGGCATCGCGCATCATGTCTCTCGGCATCCACAACACGCCCCAAGAAATCTGGGAGGCGCAAAGACTGTCACAGCTCCATCGCCTGGCCTTCACTCGAACAGGCCAGACACTTCTGAGCGAGATACACCTCACAGTACCCTACATGGTCGACCAAAGGAGGGAACTTCTATTGATCCGCAAGAAGGTCTATATATGTCCATCAAATAGCCAGAAATATGCTTCCAACATTCAACGCGGAGCAAAGAAACGACAGAGCCGAGAGCCTGCGAAAGAAATGGGATGACCACCGGGACACGCTGTACGTGGATGCAGACTGTCCAATCCAAGGGCGGATGACAAATGCCATAACGAATCCCGAGGCAAACTGATCAGCTGCGCGTCAGTGCGCACGTCCAATCCCGCTCACGTAGAGGAGCCAGCCATTGCGCTATCCCCAGCTAGCAACTTAAACGCCACTGTACTGACAGATTCCCAAAATTCGTGCACAAATATATACAATGGACTAATCCAATAATCAGGGGCCGTATTACGTAACTGTCTAAAATTCTGTCAAAAGTTATTGACATTGACGTTAAAATGACGAAGCGACGAGACGTCCCCGCTTGACGCAACGCGGAATCAGCCAATTACAGCAGGGCGGTGCCCCGAGAGCATTTATTTCCCTCCATGATTTATTTGCATGGTGAGGGACCGTCTGCTCAATTTTTTCAAAAACCATTAGGAATAATGCAGTGATCAAAATAACTAATATTTTATTTTGCCAAAACAGTGTGTTTAAAGTTGGAAAATTTTTACCAAAACACAAAGCGTTTGAGGTTTTGTAATTAAATTTGCTAGTGAGTAACTTTTGCAGCAGCGAGCAAGCGCAGACGGTGGTAAACGTCCAGTAGCTTTGCACGCACGGAGCTTTTTTTTCCCTCAATGTTAGCACGAAAGCAGCCGATTCAGCGCCGTGTTATTGTTTTTTACGCGGCGTCTGAAATCAAGCTACTGTGCGGATAATTTAAGTGCGCAGAAATAATTCGAACGAGTGTAGTGAAGACTACGTGCCTGCCGAGCGAACATGCAAGGACCGCACGGAACGAAATCGACGAAGACAACTTGTTGAAGTCTGTGTTGTTCGGCTCTTTCGATCGATGACAAGAATGCCAAAATGTCTGGTGTTGCGGTATGAGATGTGTGGTTATTTGTGTCTTCTCTCTTGGGAAACAGAAGACGACCACAAAGTGCAGTTTGCTGGGAACAATAAAGCGCTTTGCCAGCATGAGCGTGTTTTAATTATATGTAGCTGTGGAACAGACGTCACCGCGGGAGCCCACCCCATTTGCGCGCGATCTTTGCAGATTTCTTCAAACACCTGCCATACACTTTTGCTTACCATCGGTACTGCAATGCCGACGTGCGCCTCGTTACTAACGGCAGATCGAAATCCGCCCGTGGAAAATACCCGCAGAGCACATAACACCTGCGGCCGCATTGACAACGCGCTCGCAAGCACACCTCCCAGTTCATCGCGGGTGAACTCGTCGCAAAGCCACTCCACAGTCTGCTTCTCCGGTAGACAAAGGCGTCGAAACAGCTTGTCCGGCAAGTCAAACGCGTCTTCGTGCGCTTTCCTTCGCTATTGCTCGCACCGGCGCAGCCGCCTCACTCGTATCGCCGCGTACCCAGCCGCCATTTTCTGTCACAAGCACAACGGTCAGATTGACCGCCTCGAGGCTGCCACAAAAAACTGTAATTTTGCACTTGCATAATTACGTGTGCTACATCACCACTCCTGCCGCATACCTGACGGAATCTGAAGACACCGATGATGCAAGAAAGCAATATGGCCGCATACGTCCGACTAAGAGGATCGAGGCTAACTGACCCGTTTTCGACAAGTTTTTGAAAACTTTGCGATTCGAAAGTTCCGTAATATAGCCCCAGCTCTCACACTCTTAGCCAAACATCCTCGTAATCAAGCATCAATCATAAGGTTTCCAGGCCACACGGACCACACGGGAGGGAATGATGCCGCCCACCGGTAACACCCACCTCTCTTGTACCGTGATTCCCCCTTAATTGAAGAGCCATGGAGAGGAACACATTACACAGCCCATAATCAGCTTCCCCGAACACCTAGAGGCCTGCAGAAAGGCCAGACAGACATACCCCACACCTCACAAAACTCTAGACAAACAAGAATAACACAACTTTCGCCGACTACAAATAGACACTCTCGCAACTCCACTAATGCTACTCCTCACTCTACAAACCAGAGTGCACACACTGGGGAAAAATAGCAACAGCTTTTCACACGGTGTGGGCATGCCAACTCAATCATGCAACAGACACACTTCCAAATCCCAATCTGGAGTAGTCGTGGCCCATTGTGCACAGCGAGGGCACCAACCAGCAAACAGCACTGGTTCGCTGGGCCTCCGCTGCGGCGCAGGCCAATGGGCTGCCGGAATAGGGGGACCACCCAAGGCTCCGGCAATTTTCATTGTTCAAACAGTTTTCAATCAATCAATCAACCAATCAATCAATCAATCAATGAGATTAAGCCTTTGTACGCTTTGGCACCACTCTGGCACTCTTAATTGCCAGAGTCACGAGCGCGCTCGAGTCCGGCTGAAATTTGAGGTGCGGAACGCTGGCTACACAAAAACGAACCGCACTACATGGCTCATGAACTGACACGATTGGTTGTAGACTTCTGAGAACGGCTGTACCTGCCCTTTTGTTTCTCTCTGTCTCTGCTCTCACTCCCCTCTCTCTTCATTACTGAAAGTGTAATCTAGCAGCACTCTCTACGGTCCTATGGACGACTTGCAAGAAACAGCCATGTATACAGGGTAATATAGCTTGCGCCGACATCCCAGCAGCCGCCATTTGGTGAACCAGGAGCACTGCAAGAAGTGCTTCTTCTGGCCTGCACGGTCAAGCTATACGTGAATCACCATTATGGCGCACGTTATGTCATGTCATGTATGTATAAAATCGCCGCTTTCCAACACAAGTGTGGCCTCTATTGCTATACATAAGAAACAACCTTAATTGTTATCTAAGTGAACTCCGTGGTGCGTACGCAGAAATGGGCGAAACATCTGTCAGTTGCGTAAAATCCATTTCTGCACCAGTATAGGCGTATCCTTGTAGCAGGAAGGGAGAGGTCTGAAGGTCGTAATGCAATTATCAGTTCAAAAAGTTAAAAACAGGTCACACGGTGACCTTTCAAGTGGCACAACGGCTGAGACCACCTGGAGTGCGCACACAATGTGTCGCTCACAAATCGAAACCAGACTTTTTTTGCTTCTGAAATTTTATTCAGGAATCAAGATCCTTCTGCCTTGCTTAGCAGATATGAACCAAGCATAAGAGACACAAAATACACACAAATAACTGTACAGAAAAAATGCAGAAAATGAAAACAAATGAGATCATGCATGGTCCATTATGGACAACAAGCCTAGCACTGAACGGCCAATGAACAAAGGAAACAAGAGAATTCGATCGTCTAAATGTTGCCAGTAATATACCAGGTGTTTCAGGGAACGTGATCACTAGTGAGTAAAAACAGGGTTTTTGAAATAAACAGAAGGTTTTCCAGCCTAGTAATGCCAGCATTGGCGGACATCAAAAAACAGGCGAATCATCTTAACTGGCTAAGTCATTAACTAAATTCTAATAGTTAACTTTCTAGCCTTTAGCAATAGTCCCCTGATTGCAAACAGAGATTTGCAGCCGGCCGTTAATAATAGCCATATTAGTTTTTAGAATTTCGAAAATGCCATTACTGTCACCATTGTGGCACGACAAAATTTTGCTACATCGCGCTAAAATACATGCACTTTGGAAAAGTATGCAGGCAAAGCAGCCCCTTCAGTGGTCGCCTAGTCAAAATAGCCAAATTTTGTTGTGCCGCAGCGGCGAGAGTAATGGCGTTTTCGAAATTCTAAAGACTTTTATGGCTATTACTAACGGCCGGCAACATATATCTAATGGCAATCAGGTGCCTATTGGTAATATTTAAAAAGTTAAGTATTCTAATTCAGTTGATCACTTAGCTAGTTAAGATGATTCTCCTGTTTTTTGACGTCCGCCAACACTCATGTTACTATGCCGCAAATTGCTTCTCGTTACCTCAAAAACCTTATAAAAAAATAGTTATCACCTTCCCTGAAACACCTGGTGCACTAATGACGGCAGCGAACTATATTAACATCCAACATGAAAACTAAAAAAACAGTTGGGGTCATTAAGCTACAACCCAACATAGAACCAAATTATAGAGCGAGCCCAGAATCCAAAAATCGCAGATTTCAGCACCCGACTGCAAACGATGACCTCTTTTGAACTCGTACCAAGCTAGCAGTGAGAGTGGATCAATCCCAGCTCTACCTTTAGAAAGGTGCCCTATATCACCCTGGGGCTGCCTGCAGAGTGAATTATAAGGCACTCGACATTAAGGGTCAGGTAGAGAAATTATTCACCTGATGCTTGGCAAGAAAAATTAAACACGCAGGACACAATACTGGTCTCCACCCGTGCCCCGAAAGAAAAAAATTTAAAAAACCACCCACATTCTCTTTTGCGTGGTGGAGAAAGCTAATAGAGAGATTTAGCTTAGCGGAGACTTACTAGCGCATTTGTATACCAGCGTACAAGACTCCGCCTACGCACGCGCAGTGGCCCTGCCTGGCTCCACCGTGCCAATGCTGGCAAGCAGGAGGTGTCCGGTAAGCAAGTATACGTCTACGCTAATACGTCTCCGCTATGCTAAACCTCTCTAACAAAAAATGCCGACTCTTAAGATGACTGCCCTGGTCGCCGTTACTCTGTAAAAGTAATTCTGTCAGAACCCGAGTAGGGAATCAGAACCCGAGCAGGAAAGGCGCCAGCCCGTCGCCCAGGTGCTGGCTACTATCCGCAGGTGCCGCAGGCTTGGTTATAGTGCAACGCCGCCCGCGGTAACTCATTCCTGCCAATGCCATACGGCTCGGGATAAGCATTCATCGTTCTCTGAGAATGCCGGGTACACCAGGATGTACCACGTCCCGTCGTCCAACATGACGGCCCTCCTCGGGTTCGCGATCACCGCAAACGCAGGCTCGCCTGCGTATGGCCACCCCGGCAATTGTAGCTGCCCAGCTCGCGGCCGGAATCCAGGTCCCGTAACCCATGGCCCCGTCTCTTGTTGTAGAGGGGGCGAAGTGGGTCCTCCTGGCAGTGGGGGCCCTTGCGGTGGCCACGGGAACTGCGGGGGCAGCTCCAAATGCGGCAGAGTTCCCTCTCGCGAATTTGATGGTCCCGGTCGCGGAAGAAACTGCTGCCGACTCATCATTGCATCTTGCTCTGGATGAATTTGCCGACGAGCAAAAGATAGTTCTGCTCGCGTATGCGGTTCCTGTGCAAGAGCCAGCTGCGGCTCCTGGTGTGGAGCAGGATGGCCGTCGCCCCCGCTGGTCTGTAAGACCGGCGTGTCGCGCGTAAGTCGCGGCGAGCAGAGATAAGCCAGCGATGACAGGGATTCATTCAATAGCTGTGTGTCCGAGCCCGTGCTGAGCTCGTTCGAGCAGCCCTGGCTCTGATTGTCGTAGAGGTCGTGACAGCCACCGGACCCTGCGATGCATCACACCAAGGGAGAGGTGGTAAACTGAGCGGTGTAGATCAAACACAATTAACTGAAATAGCTGTAAAGAATTTGCACCAGAACGCAACGACGACAACGAAGCCTCCAGCTCTGGTGCGTCGCAAGCAGGGGTTGGAGCGGTTGCGGTAAAAATTAAAGAAAAACCTATGACAACAAATGGAGTTCGGCGGCCGACGAGGTGTGCATCCGCAACCTGTTCTTCCCGAAATTGCCTTTAAAACCGCATCAACAGAATTAATAATGCGAGATCATTATACGGCTCATAGCCAATGAAACCCGGCGTTGTTGCCTATGCTAAATGGCCCCAAAACCACAATAACGACATCAGCACAGCTGCATAGCAACCATGATCGAGAGAGTCAAAAGAGGACCCAATGTATACAGAGAGTCCCAAAGGCCAATACGGCCACGGCCAGTAGGACCAAGACTTTTAGCCAAAATGATGTTGATACGAAGGGTCTCACTCTAAATACTTTAACCTAAAGACTTTTACCGTAAAATTCTCTAACATAAATGCCTTTGAGGTATGTGTACTGGTTACTAAATAGGAAACAAAAATCAACTATAGTAACCCACAATGAGACACAAATGCTTACGCATTCAAAGCACTGCAGTAGTCTTAAGTCCCATCTCAAGTTTTTACATTAGACCAAATCTCACGCTTTACATAGGTATTTTGAGATACTTCCGCCAGCTTTGGTTTATACTGAATCAGTTGCATATGGCGCTCATTATGCTTGATGCCTCTCGTTTAAAGTACAAAGCAGTACTTGCATCTTGGCAACAGATCTCAACTAAAGTCAAATGGCCCTATTCTGTTCTTGGGTGCCTGCGCTTAACTTGCCCACATGCGAACCTACGCCGCCGCCAAAAGTCGTGACACGCGCCACCTCAGCAATGCAGATCTGCGCACACCTGCATAACAGGCCAAAAGGACGGAGGAAAGATTGTGGGAGAAAAACAAGTCACTCTGTATACGCAATGCCTTATGACCTCGAGCGTACCATAAGTTTGCAGGAGCGCTAGCACTATCTTAACTGATAAGAAAAGAGACGCCAAGGACATGAAAAATTACAGACCGATCAGCATACTCCCTGTTGCCTGCAAGGTATTTACTAAGGTAATCGCAAATAGAATGCGGACAACCTTGTACTTCAACCAACCTAATGATCAGGCACGCTTTTGTAAAGGATACTCGACTGTGGATCATATTCACGCTATCACTCAGATGATACAGAAACGCGAAGAATATGACCAACCGCTAAATGTATATATAGTTAGGAGAGGTGCCCTCCTCACTCACGCTATTACACAGTGTGTACCACACAAGTCCCGGTCGTTCTTGCAAGAACTACTGGAAGTCTGGCCGATGTTACAGCCAAAGTTATAACCTTTGGCGCAGCAGCGGAGCGTGGTTTGTATCATTGGCGCTCCCGTATAAGTTGCCTGCGTTGCGGTGCCACTCGAGAATAGACGTTTTTCGCGTGCCATGTACGTGTTACAGGGGACGTATACAGGTTTACCGGATACTTCTCGCGTAGTAACATTCATGCGGCCAGAAGGGGCCACTGCGCTCGCGCAGGAGGCCTCGGTAAACTGTTATCATCATCAGCCCTACTACACCCACTGCAGGGCAAAGGCCTCTCCCATGTCTCTCCAATTAACCCTATCCTTTGCCAGCTGCATCCACCCTTTGCCTGCAAACTTCTTAATCTCATTCGCCCATCTAACCTTCTGCCGCCCCCTGCTACGCTTACTTTCTCTTGGAACCCACTCCGTTACCCTTAAAGACCATCGGTTATCTTGCCTTCGCATTACATGCCCTGCCCAAGCCCATTTCTTTCTCTTGATTTCGACTAGGATGTCATTAACCCGTGTTTGTTCCCTCACCCACTCTGCCCGCTTCCGATCTCTTAACGTTACACCTATCATTTTTCTTTCCATGGCTCGCTGCGTTGTCCTTAACTTAAGCTGAACTCTTTTCGTTAGCCTCCACGTTTCTGCCCCGTAGGTGAGTACCGGTAAGATTATGCTGTTGTACACTTTACAAGTGTACAAACTGTTATATGTCTCCGCTAATACAACTATGCTTGCAAAAAAACATAGATGTATGCGAAAAACGTAATACACGTTTTTCAGTGCACGCTCTCCAGTGCACCTAACTAGTCGAAGAAGCCAAATATTTTATCGAGCCACAGCGCCAAGGATTATGGCACTTTCTGAATTGCAAAAACTGATATGGCTATAACTGACGACCGGATACAGGTCACAAGTTTCAATTGGGCTCCTTACTCTGATAGTTAAAAAGTTCATTATAAAAATCAGTTAACCACCTTAATATTTAAGACGAATCCCTGATTTTCTGGTGCCGCCAACACTGGTATTACTATGCCGAAAAAGGCATACTTTTCCTCCAAAATCAAATTTTTGAAAATTTTTGGAACACCCGGTATAAAGCCGGCCGGAATAATTGTGGCGCCGATTCGCTAGCAGTATGTGGAGCTCAACGCGCCTCATAGACACACGGGCTATGAGCGAGGACACGCCCTAGTGGATAGCGATGCATTATTTGAAACAACCTCGGATTCTTTAAGGCGCACATAAATTGCACAACACATCGGATGCTTTCGATTGTTGTTGCATCTCACCTCCATCGGCATGCGGACGCGTCGTGGTAGGGATTCTTTCCCGTTACCTTAGGATGAGCAGCATAACGCCAAAGCCACTCAACGAACGTGATGGGTTTCTAGAGGGGCCTTAGAGGACAGCTTACTTCCTTTGTTACTCCCATACAGACGTAACCGCGCAGAAAGTTTAAGTGCAGACGTGTAACTCCCATCACGGACACTCACACGAATACACAGGTTTCGCCTGCAGCTCCTGCTCCGTATTCAGGTAGATCGAAGGCGTAGGTGACGTGGTGAAGCGTTCTGTTTTCAGCTCCCATTCCACCAGAGGCTGCAGCTGCGGTTCCATGTGACCCAGCTGTCTTCCCGGACTGCCAAGGAACGATGGCAATGGAGTATGCACCGACAAAGACTGGCTGGATGATGATAGCCTGCTGCTGGGCCTTGACTCCAAACCCTGCAGAACAGGAACAAGTAGGAACAGGTGGAGTTAATGTATAGGTTCCTACACGTTGCGCGTAGGTCAAACATGTTTTCTCCCAAGAATCGAAACCATCAGGGAAACGCTCAAACCCTCAGGCAGGAGGCGGACTTGGTACAATGGTTAGAGCGAGTGCACTTTCTATCCACTTGATTCTGGCTTTCGAACTTGCTTTAGTCTAAACTGATTACTGTTTCGCTGAACAAGAGAGCTTGCTAGCAATGCGTCGGCTGCACCAAGGCTCGTCTAGATGAGATACGCACAAAATACTCGCCAAGTGGATGTGTGGCGCCATCTGGTGCAAACGCCACAAATCACAATTTTTTTCGAGAAATAGCGAACCTTTGTGGTGAAATTCCGCGTTATTCACAAGGAAAAATTATTTTCACTGAACATGCGCACTCGGTCAAAATAAATGCCTCACAGCACGAAAACAGTAGCTGCACGAATGGGCTGTCACATGGATGCTTTTCAATCAGGTGATCGTGCTTAGCCAATACGGTTGTGAGCGGCGCAGGGAAAAGAAACGCGCAAATCTAGGAGCCTGTACACTAAATCTTGGAACAAGGGACAGTCAGGGTCCACTGGCGGCGTATTCACAAAACTTCTCCGCTACAGCGCAAAGTTCCCAATTATATATACAGCGGTGTAGACTACCATGCCACGCGGACCAATACAGTATATCAATTAGTCCACGTGGCAACGTTCTCGTGTACGGATGCAATACTGCTGTAACTACACGTACGTCTACTGCGTACTTTAGTTGTGCACATTTTCACCTAACATTCTACACAGTTTTTAAAAATAAGCTTTTTGAGTTAGAATGATTTTCATTGGCATAACATTGTCAGTGGTGCAGTACGTCAGAATGCAGCTAAGACGTGCTAACAAGACGAATGGTTAACTAGTATTGAATAGTTAACATAATGACGGTTGCTGTTAAACTCAATAATCATTCAAAGGCGTGTAGTCCACCATATTATCCATATCAGTTTTAAGAATAATGAAAAGACCGCTACCGTCGCCACTGTGGCCTAACAAATTTTAGCTTTTTAGAAGTGTTACGTGCGCTAGACAGGTTGTTTTGCCTCCAAGCTTCTCCAAAGCGCATGCATTTCGAGGAATGTAGCCGACATTTGTTAGGGAGGCAGCGCCGAGAGTAACAGCGCATTCGAAATTCTAGAAACTGGTAATCATATTTGCGGTGGCCTACACACCTCGAAATATTTAACCAGCCGAACTGCAACTCTTAAACGAGTAAATATTCAATAGTGCCGCCAGCGCTGAAGGGGACAACGAGAATTTCGGAGATTCTTTTAATATTCTTCGCGCTCTTCTGTTTTCACCAGAATTCTGTCTGTTATTTAACTTTAAATATTCTTCTGTCGTTTTTATTTATAAATCTTTCAAAATTCACTCTTGGTGGTAAAATTTTGTCGTAATCTCCTAAGGAAATTTCTTTGTTTATGCCACTACACCTTGGCCAATCCCCCGCGTGCGTATGTGCAATGTTTAATGAGGTAAATAATAATAATTGTTTTTTGGGAAAAGGAAATGGCTCAGTATCTGTCTCATATATCCCTGGACACCTGAACCGCGCCGTAAGGAAAGGGATAAAAGACGGAGTGAAAGGAGAAAGGAAGAAGAGGGGCCGTAGAGGCGGGTTCCGGAATAATTTCGACCACCTGGGGATCTTTAACGTGCACTGACATGGCACAGCACACGGGCGCCTTAGCATTTTTCCTCGATAAAAACGCAGCCACCGCGGTCGGGTGCGAACCCGGGAACTCCGGATCAGTAGTCGAGCATCCTAACCAATGAGTCACCGCGGCGGGGCTAATGAGGTAAAGTGCGCGGATCGTGCTCTCTTCTCGGTCGCTCTCGCTGACCGCTGCGGTGCCTAATTCTTCGGGCTTAGTCCCTGATCTACCTGCAAGGCTGTTTACTTACGTAAATAGCCTACGTGACAGTATTAGTTAACCAGGCTAATAGTTAGCACGTCTTATTTATATTCTAGTGTACTACAACGCTGACATTGCTAAGGCGAGATAAGGAGTCTTCTGACTCAAAAACATATTTACTAAAAAAAACGTATAACGGCTTAGGCGAACCATCCTGTATAAGAACTGCGTAGCTTTCTGGGTGGATGTTAGGAGGCGGAGGCTGTCCGTGCGCAGTAGTGTTTTGTGTTAGGTGGCGTCTGTGGACTCTGCAGAAACTACGACAGCCAAGGAGACGACAGTCAAGTCCGCAAAAAACCAATCCAAATCACCACGCGTTTCAAACGGCTTTGTGCATTCTGAACAGAGGAAGGAGAGTGCACAGTGTGAGCGGAGGACTGGACTCATGATCCGCAAGAGAGGCCTGCCGCCATGCTTGACATTGCTCTCTTGAATGATACGCGAAAGCCCATTTAGTCCGGAAGTCTTCTGCGAGAGCAGCATAAGGTCACGTGTTTTTATCTCTTGCAACTAGGTAGTGGAGTTATTTGTATAATATTCAGAGCGCAACCATCATCATTAGCCAATCTAACCCCACAGCAAAAAAAAAAGAAAAATCGGGGAGACAGCTCTACCATACAGGGCCTGGGGTCCTTTTTGCATATCACTTCGAAAATAGCGCCAATGTTCTTTATTTCAATTCTTTATTCTCTGGACATGTCTCCTCAGTCTACGTGGGACCCTTCTTGAGTAGCATGTGTAACTAGCTCCCTGGGTCAGTGGATACCTCTATTGTGCTTTGAGGTACGTGGCCATGGTGTCCACCTCCAGGAAACTGCTTTCGCTCGATATTTTGGGCTTAGCAATTGCGAAGCAGGAGCCTTACTTGTCTTATTGTAGCTTTTTTAAGTTCCCGATTTACCACAAGACGCACAAGGCTTCCCTTGAACCAAGTCGGACGATTTTTTTCTTTCTAGTACAATGGTAGTGCGCCCGGCTCACGACCCAAGGGCAGCGCTCCGAGTACCGGCTCGACCGTTATCCTTTTCTGCGCAATTGCTTTCGAAGCAATCTTGAAACAAAAGCTTGAACACGCCATGCAAAGCCAAGCCACAGGGTCGAGCCGGAGCCGTTAATGCGCATGCGCCGAGCAACAGGTGCGCCACTCGTGACGTCAGAGTTGCGGCATCACCGCTGCAGCCGCCAACGATTGCGCAACCGATGCGCGTCATTGCTCGGCCCCTTCATAAGCATAGTGTGCGAAACGCTCGTTCTTCAGATGAACAATGGGCGAAGAAGCGGAAAGTCCGCGTGTATACTTCGACAGACATCAACAGCGACTGCGGGAAGCCCCGTCGAAGGATTCCGAAGCTGTGGAGTGGTATAGGGCGAGTCGACAACGAGCCCAAAAAGCCGTGAATACCAAGCGCGCGGCCGAGACGCCGGACCTACGAGACGGACGGCTAGGCAAACGACGCCGTCAAGAAGCGGAAAAATGACAGCGACAAGCCGCGGGCGAAGCTACGTATTCTTCGGGTCAGCTATCGCGTACATACCAGGTTTGACCGGAGCTGAACCAGCAGCAATTTTTATCTCTTCGCAAGCACTGCGTACAGGAGGTGGATTGACGCCACGTCCTTGAAGACCAATGAGGAACTGTGTAGTGACGTCATCACTGTTGTTCTGTGTGGATATTGCGGGGTGTTTTAATGACCCTCCAGAGGTCGTGTGGCTGGGACGCCACGACCCCGTTCCGTTTTCCAGTTTACGATTTTCCCGTTACAACGCCAACACCTACAACACTGGCTTTCCGGCTAATTAGGACCCCAAACGCTATCGCGCTAAAACATCTCTTCCATGGATCTTCAAACAACTATGTCCTGCTCCCGCTGAAATTGGTTTTCGAGGAAAGCAAATGACGCAGTAGCTGCCTCACATATATCGGTGGCCACCTCAACCCTGCCTTGAGGGAAGCGAGCAAAGTAGAGTAAAATAAGAAAGAACGAAAGAAGTGCCGTATTGGAAGGCTTCGGAATAGTTTCGACCAACTTGGCTTCATTAACGTGCACTGACATCGCACAGCACACGGGCGCCTTTGCGTTTCGCCTCCATCGAAACGCGGCCGCCGAGGCGGGGTTTCATCGCAGGGACTGCGGCTCACTAGTCGAGCGCTCTAACCACCAAGCCACCGCGGCGGATACTCCTGTGGTTCACACTGTTCCTGCAGACTTCCTAACGTCGTCTGCCCACCTGAATGGATTTGCCGAGTACGTACTTGAGCGCAAAGCAGGCCCAACTGGCTGCCAACGGGAGTCTCGTCGATGCCGGTGCACCAGGCCGGCGGCGACATGTGAAGATTGTAGAGGGGAGACATCAAGGAGGATTCCGCGCTGTTTGACTGGAGGGTTGGCGCTGGTGAAGGGGTCGGCATAGGCCGCGCCACAGGCGGCCGCTGCGTCTGCACCGCCATTTGTGGCGACAGCAACACCTTATAAGGCGTGCGCGCCTGCTGTTGGGGCGGAGGAGACTGCAAGGGTGGCAGCAGGCTGAGGTTCATGTCCAGCTGCTGCGACCACACGGACGGCGTATGCTCTGGGGCATCCCCGAAGCCGGCCGGTGGCACCTGGTTGGGTGACGGTGGCGCAGACGGTGGCGATATGAAGGGCTCCATCAGGGTAGCCAGTGAGTGGTGGAAGCCACCTTCCTGGACCGGGCTGCTCGGCATTTCCTCCTCCTCCGGCATGTCCCATACGCGCGACCTGCAAGTGCACCGGATAGGTTGGAAGTGGGAGGGTGTAAGGGCTGTTCATAGAGTTTTGTCTATCGTACATCTATGGGCGTTCGAGCTGCCATCCCGGACCAGTAGTCCTCAACGCCGTCAGTATTTTGAAAAAACGTTAGCTAACATCGCAAAACGGCACAGTAATTTGTGCTTCGCTTTTCTGCGGGTTTCTTATTTTCTGTTTCATATGCCATGAACATCGCCGCTCCGCTGTGTAATTCCACCGATTCTTCGGCGTTACTAGCAAGTGAAATGAAAAGAACGAAGTGATGTTCGTATACGTTGTCACAGCCTTCGTGTTTCGTCGAAGCACCGACACACCGAAAGGATAGCATGCCTTCTTTCGCCCTCACACTCCTCCGCCTTTCAAGAGGTGCTAGCGCGCAACACGTCACAGTGTACAATGCCGCAATACCCAATGAAGAGAAGAGTGATGCGCCGCAATGGCGAGCAGTGCTTTACCTGGTCCCAGCCTTGAGGGATAGTAACTAGGGTTAAAAGACGCGGAAACAAGGCAATGAGGTTCTGTTTCGTTTATGGGGATTAACGTCCCAAAACGATTCAGGGTATGAAAGACGCTGTTATAAAAGGATTCAGAAATTTCGGCCACCTGGGGTTCGTTAACGTGCACTGACATCGCACAGAACACGGGCCTTTAGAATTTCGTCTCCATCGAAATTGTGATTGTGATTGTTTATTGGTTTTCTTTCCAATACAAGAAAAAAAGCGAAGGGAAAGCTAAAGGCTATTGGCCTGACGAGGCTCTCCCTCCACATGCAGTTTCGCCATCATTACAAAAAACACACATTTGTTGTTCCACTTTACACATTTTAGGTCTTGCAGGATGCAGTACATATGACTATACACAAATATAAACAACGAAGAGACTAAAATAATAACAAAAGGTGCAAAGCTCAGTCATCGCGGAGAACATATGTGCATATAAAAAAAGAAGAAAAAAAAGAACGTAAAAAAGAAAGGCGATATCCTAAACACAAAAAAAAACAGTACTGGTTTATAGACGCTACATATGATTTCAAGAGAAGTCACTGGTAACGAATTTCTTTCTCAATAACCAATGCTTTTACCGTTTTTTTCTTCATTGATTTCTTTAGGTTAACATCATCAGGCGATTTGTTTAGAAGCACCGGAATTTTGTAATTTAATGCTGTTTGCCATCATTCGTGCGCGTTCGAGGCTTTCTGCGCTCTTGCCTCCGAAGGGCGAGCGTATGTGTTTCGACAGGGCTACTACTTACGTGAAGTTTATGTTTTTGTACATACTGCAATAACTCGAAACAATAAACTTCATCACCTTTTCACCGCAATCGGATTCGAAGCCGCGTCTCTCGGGTCAGCTGCCGAGCGCCATAACCACTGAGACGCTTTGGCGGCTATAAGTTAAAGAGGATTAGGAGCAGGAGGATTAGGAGGTTTGTGTGGGCCCTGGTCTGCTTCCCTGTGTGGGGTGTGTTCTTGTTCTCATTAATATACCTTCAAAGTCGACCAATAAGCTAGAGGCAATCTTTCTTTCGGGAATGAACACGGGCAGTCAAGGAGTTTCACAAGTTGTTGAGGTCAAAGAGGCCTGCAGCTGGCAGGATGGCTGCGGCGAATTATCGTCTATAAATTGCCGGCTCGAGAAAAAATGAAAGCGTAAAAATTTTCTCTCCCCTTTTACGTGGTATATATCGGCAATTAGGGTGCGCCACATAGCTTTCGCACACTGAGTGCACAGTATGCCGGAAGTCCAGCGAATGAGTGAGTAACGATGATAGGATGAGGCTTTTTTCTAGTCGGAACTGCCTCATCTAACCGCCACCAAACACAACGAAAAATTCACAGGGAGGGCTATTTTCATTTTGTGTTGGCAGTGCGATAGCATCAGCAGCTGTTGATGTCTAATTTTACCGGAAGCGACGTTACCACGGGTCTGGTGATGTTTCTTCTCTACAGCAGGCGGGAATGCTCCCGTCTGGTGACGTCAATTCATTCCAGCAAATGGGAATGCTCCCATCTGATCACGTCACTTCCCTTCAGCCAATAACCGTAACACTGTCTTCCCGATGACGCATACAATGCTATCGCATTCGGACTAGGAGTCGGCCGTCGAAGCTCGCCGCTCTATCGCGGCAGCCTCCGCAGCTCACCATCCCGCAGGCGCAATAGAGGCCATGCATACCTGTTGTGGTAGTTGATCCGCCAAAAATAACTTTTGTCGCGCGCGGCGTTTCTGTCCGGTGGGTGCGGGTGCACCTTCTCAAACCATCGCTTGAAGAGGGCGTGCCGGACAGAGCTCTGTGACAGTGAACACAGGAACGGGTCACGCATTTCAAACAAGTGGCCCCTGTTTCATGGGCACACACATATCCACACACTTCTCTACACAGCGCTAGAACGGTGCGGTGTCGCTGCTTGCCGGGCTCCATGCAGCTTTTGAGAGACATGACAAGTAAGCCATGATTCATGCGAAGGTTTATACCCGATATGGCGATGCTTCGAGCCATATGGCACTCTCAAGTACCGCCGCTGCATCCCGGTCCGTCGTTCGAGCGTTCCTTGACAAGTGTGTGTGGAGGTCTGCACTTCCTTCATCGTGGTTAGCGAGAACACGCTAGCACGTGGCTTCGCTTACTACCAGCGCATTCTAACGGCGCCGCGAGGAAACAGCGTATATATGCGCAGGACATGAGAGGCGTTTATTGCACATATACGCTAGTTCTTGGCGGCTCGATTGCAACGGGCTGGTGGTGCGGGATGTGTTCACATGCTCCCGCTAATCGTGACGAAGACTGTACAGCCACGAGTAAAGAAGACTAGCATTAGTGACGTTCCACAGGAGTGGCATACAGCAACACTCGGCGCTGGGGCTAAGAACACGCCGATAACTAAAGTGCTAGGTGTGTGGGCAAAGCATGGCGCCGCGCCACCGCGCAGTGCTATTTTCATCACTCCGGTGACGTCTCTGTACTAATCTTTTTTACTCCCGACTTTTCCAGCAGTATGACACGCAGCTGTTCATTTGTCGTGTAATCAATGGAGGAACTAAGATGATCTGTATCTATAGAATACCCCATTCCTTAGAAAATTAGGCTGATTTAACTGGAAATGGAGGCTTTGTTAGATAAGAAAGATAAAAATTCAAATTCAGATGTCGCCCATAAGACATTTTTCAAACGACGTCAGTGCTTTTTTGTTTTCGAGGTCTCTCGACTGTATGCTACACTGTCATTCACATCTAGCAGGCGATCGTGAAGTTTTGTTCATAACTGACATGAACAGTTCGAATAGATTGGCGAAAAAAAGTTTCATTCTTTAATCCACATATCTCAATGCGTCTTGTGCTGCATTTGCTCCAACTAACTTCAGTATAGTGACGAAGAAGCAAATAATCTATTGTCACTAAGAGCCCAAAATGCGCTGAGTGGCTCCCAATGTACCCATAATATTCTTTTCAAGCTCATTGCCAAAAGGTAGCGCACGTTGTGATCATCGAGTGCGAATTGCTGCGAAATTCTTACGGCTCGTACCTGTGCACAAACCAAGCGTTAAACTTTTTGCTTAGCTATCTACAAAGCACTGTTCTTCGCGTCATACTTAAAATCTAATGGTATATCAATCACCTGAAATTCGTTTAGTGAAGTTTCATAATGGAACTTTTATTTCCGTGTTTGTTCACTTTTCTTTTTCTTACCCCGAAGTTGTTGTTTTTTTTTCGCCAAGTACTAACTCCCAAGGAAAGTGACAGCTCTCCGCTCTCACAACTGAAAAATTCTGGCAAACCCAATGGGCACTAAAACTCCACTGAACGTCCGGAGGACGTCTCAAAAGTACGCAGGACGTCCAAGGGAGTTTAAGTTCCCATTTGGAACACCACATATCATTGGAGATCTTTGAATGAGTCTCAGAGCTTCACTCACCTTCAAAGTAGTCTGCTCCTTCTTATCCATAAACATGAAATATGGATATCTCTTCCTGCGAATTGGGGGAACAGACAAAAAAGAGCGAGAACGCCGTCAAAGACACTAACGGGAACATTAGACCGGGGACTACAGTTTCTCAATGACAATACACACACTGGAGCATGCCTCTATACACCGAAGCTGGCGCACACTGAGCGTGGCGCACAGTGGCCATTTCTTTTTTTTTCTGATAAAAGCGACAGACGCTGTCATCGCCGCCTCGCATCTCGCTAGTTGCGTAGATTCTCCCAAACCGTTTCAGTCAAACGCAGCCATCAGTTCCGCGTTTTGTAAATCCCTCAGTACTTAACCCTACAGGACAACGTTTCTCATATTCACGCTTAGATTACGGTTATTTACTCGACGGCAAACGCGGTGTGGTGTTTGCAGTGTAATCTGCTGCTGGCAAGTATGACCAGAGTGGGGTGCTTGCAACTGGGCCACGTTGTCATAAGCCAAGTGACCGTGCAGCAAGCAGTCACCGTTGTGGCCGTAGTCATGTAACCGGCATAAGTTCATTAAAATATCGTTTTCAGTATCAGCTAATGATCGTTTCCTCGTGTGTACCCGACACGCGCTTTCAGCCCAAGTGGCGTGACAGTAAAGGCGGGTCAGATCCGGGGTCACACAGAAGCTAGATGCGTATTTGGGCTCTAGCCAGCGCGAATATCAGCGGACATGTCTGCTACGTTATCCAAGTGCTCCACCCGTGGGAGAGCTGTAGCCAGCAGAAAACCGCTTGAGTCCTCGCCGGTAACGGGATTCGAACCTTGTGCATCCAGCATACGATGGAATTCCCTGTGGCCAAAGGGTCAGAACTCGCTGCAACTCGCCTCGCATACAACGAGCAACACCTGAAGCGTTAATCGCAGCTAATCGCGTTTTGACTTTCGCTACGATGCTTCGCGCTGCTGCTAAACACGAGAGTTGGGTTTTACACACTCTAAACATGAATACGCCTATATGAAAATAAGAAGGGAGAAAGCGGTATTTTACCGCACCACTCTCTTTGCAATTGGGAGTGCCTTAGAGGACAAAAATTTATTGCGCGATAAAGTGTCCCTGCCCGTGTGGCCTAAAAGGAAGCCTACTCTATTTTCACTCCCTTCTGTTTACAGTCTAAGGCAGTAGTTTCAACTTGGTGTAGCATGAGATACCCGATTCCATAACGTGGGTTAGCGCACTAACTTTTAACGGTGTCTTAGATAGACGAGAACACAGCTAGTACCGATATCCTTGTACTTATGAACTACTTTTTCACGCTTATTTTATGTCTGTGCATATGTATGGACAAGAGGCTAGCCAAGCGCTTGGGCTTCCGAACCGAAAGCTTGCTTGAGTTTACATTTCACGCTGGTTACGCTAAAGACGCTTTAAAGGGAGAGCTAAGACAAAAAGGTTAGACAAACCACACACCGTTCATCATTACCAAAGACAGAACAAGACGATTGCTTATGACACGGTCCTTTATGCTGTGGTATGAGCCTGTCAGAAAGTGAACGGTGCAGGACCAAGGCTCTGAGTGCTTGCCAACGTTTCAACAAGAACACTTGTCTTCGCCCAGACGATGGAAAATCCTCTTGTCAAAACATTGGCAAGCCCCCTGACGCTTTCCCGTCCTTTGTTCACTTTGTGATTATCAAGAACCATCTGCCCAACCACTGTCGACGATGGACTGGTATACACCAGGAGGTCAAGCTGGCTCTTACTTAATCACAAGTAACGTTACTACAGCCGCTGGTCGTAATTTAGCAGGAGGTCTCCACAACACCCTCCCCCGAAAAAAGAAAGTGAGGGACTTACTTCAACGCCTCGTACACGTGCTGTGCACGCAGTGCCTGTAGCGGGCTTTCATGGATCGCCTGCGCCACCAACTGCACCAGCTTGCCCGGAGGCCTGCGGACAATGGTGCCAGCAGGAAGCAGCTCGGCCAGCGGACCCGGAGGCAGCTCGGGCACGGTGCACGTGTCGTCGGGGATGGATATGGTGCGGGTGCGGCAAGAACGCTTGGCGGGCTCTGAAGAAGTGCCCGGCCACAACCGGCGATGCCGCGGTTAGGGTCCATTTCGAGGCTTAGCGGAAGTGTCTCCTCGCACGCCAAAAACAGCCAAGCATTGCGCGCCTTCTCTTGACCGAGAGAGCCCTCCTTATTTTATCACCGTGGCAGGATTTTGTATGGGCGAAAGTGCGCGCATTTAAACAGCTTCTCACAAATCGAGCCTTGTCTGTAGTACGGATGTGGCAGAGTGCATAAACTGAAATGCTGCGTCAACGGTACACTCTAAAAGAGAAAGGAGTAAAAAGCGAGAAACCTGTCTTTCACCAATAACCCTTTTATAAAGCGAAGAGCGCTAGTGGAGAGCTTACTCCCAGTTTACTCCCATATAGACATATTCATGTTTAGAGTCTACGCGCCGTTTGCGCAAAGGCCACAACTATGTAAAGCAACGACAGTACGAACTAAAGTAATGTACAACAGCCATGCACAATTTGTAATCTGCCAACTTGTAGTGAGCGATCTCTAGTTCAAAAAAAAAATCTTTTTTAGAAAAAATGTTTGCTAGAATCCGAAAAGTTTTCGTTCTGTTGACACACAGTAACAGAATAGAATCAGATAGGTAAAGCACTGCCCGGTGAGGTCTAACCAGATGGTGCTCTCATTACCTTTTAGAGGCAAAGCTCAACTTCACGACCAAAGCTCTAAAAATTAATGCCGATTCGAGATTGAGGTATTGACCTTTAGCTTGAAAAAATTAAAAATGAGAAATATTGCCGCTACTGAGACTCGAACCCGCTGCGGCACGGAGAGATCAGGTTCGCTGCCCACTGCACGACAGCGCGATTATTTTTCCTTTCTTGCATAGAAAACAAACCCGCTACGCTACCAAATACTTTACTAGCACCCATACTATTCCGAAATGCCGACACATACTCTCATGTCTTCGTATACTGCACTCTATCAGCACATCGAGATTGGGAGAAACATACACAAGCGTCAAGAATTGGCGACCAATCAGGCCGTCTGTACCACGCAGCATACACCCCCCGCACCAAGCCACACTGCTCACTAAACAGAAGCTTAGACGATAGAAGAGGATCTGCGTGTCAATCCATCATGCGGCTCTTCCGCAGGCAAAGTGTCCAATCATCATTAACATATCGCACGGAATCCCGGAGTCTAGAAGTACCAGGAAGAGCCTTATATTCTAAGGCGAAATCTCACTATCCTTTTTGATAGTTCTCTGCAGAATGTCCCAGAAAAACACTGCATCACGGGAAGGCTTGAGTAACGAATTCTACATTACGTTTTAGCATTGCGTAACGCCTCTCTTGTCGTCGTTTAACGCAGAATATAAAATATTTGGAGAAATCCTTTCCTACCGCTTGCACCTTGTGGCGCCGGAATTAATTGGCTCGCGTCAAGCGAGAGTCATTCGAGGTCGCAGTATCCGAACTCATATACATATTGCACGTTCGGTGTTGGAGTCGGTAACAGATGAGGCCGGTCAGGTTGTTCTAATTAAGAGTGATCTTGCGAAGGCCCTTGACAAGGTGCATCATCCGTTCTTGTTCGCAGTCATGGAACGTGCAAACATTGTAGATGCATTGCATAAGGGCATTAGGCTATGCTATGAATAGTCCAGTATAATGCTGATCGTAAATCACGACCATACGAAATAAATTCCACTAATCTCGTCTGCCCAGCAGGGCGGCCCATTATCACTTGTGTTATTTGCTTTATACCTCCAACCCTTGCGCTTCAGTATCAGCAGATCCCAAGCTATTTCAATATTTTCACTTGATAAGCATGAAATTAGAATTTTAGCGTATGCTGATGCGGTGCGCCCTCTTCAGTTCATATTAGAGGAGTGTGCTTGAAGCTTTGCATTTAGCAGCGCAGTTCTGTGACGTCTCTGGCGCGGCTCTTGATTTGTAAATATTTAAAGGATTCTGGTTGGGTTACTGGGGCACGAAAAATAATCGTTTTGCTGGCATTAGCACCCCAGGACTTTCAATCCCTAGAGTACCTAAGAGTTCCCTTTCATCAGGCCTCGAATAATTGGGCCGGTCCTACTTAGAGTCAAAATTTTCTCTGCGAGGCGCCAAACGCTAGCGTTAATGGGTCGGGAGCTCTCAATATCTAACATATTAACTTTTTCTGTAAACGAAAGGCGTGTAGCCTACGGTGAATAATATCTATATTATTTTTTAGAATTTAGAAAACGTGGCTGATCTCGGCGCGTTAGGCCAACAAACTCTGGCTAAATAGCGCCAAAATACATGAGGTTTCGAGAAGCTTGCAGGCAAAGCAACCTCTACAGTCCACGTAACTCGTCTATATAGCCAAAAATTTGTTGGGTCAAACCTACTAAGGCAACCGCGTTTTCTAATTTCCTAAAACTATTATAAATATTACTTACGGCAGGCTACACGTCTATCAATAACAAAGTAACGCAACAGGAATAGCTAAAAAGTTACCCATTCAGAAATAGTTCACCAACCTGCGTGTAGCACGCCTCAGCTGTTTTCTGATGTATTACACCACTGACAATGCTATGCCGAAAAAAGCGATCTTTTAACTCTGGAAACTTGTTTTAAAAAATTGTGTAAACTCCGAAGTTAAACACCCTGCATAAACGAGCAGCATCCATGGTAAAATATAGTGGTATGTGACTGCCGACGGTAACCGCTCGAAGATTGCCCCGTCTCTGCAAAGCGTCTACTACAAACGTGAAGTGCGGCTTTACCGCACAACTTGTATTCTTTCTGCACCAACTTCACAACTCTAAGCTTAACTCTAGGTACTTGCACACTAACTGTTATCATGATGAAAGTTGTGTTCGGATGTGGTACAAGTCTCTCTCTCACCACGGCACCTCTTTGTGGTATCCACGTATCCCCAGGAGCGGGACCGGCGGCTGTGGCTGGGAAGGGAAGAGTCCCTCCCTTTGAGCCCTACGACCGTGCTCAGGTCCGGCTCGATGGTTTCCAAGTACTCCGTGGCAAGGTCGTCCATTAGATCTTCGTTGAACTGCGAGTAAGACAGAGGCGAGGGTAAAAGACACGCTATATAGATTCTGCCTTGCAGCAAAGCTTACTTCTATGCAGCCATGAAAAAAATGCTTACATCAAATTAGGCCGAGACGGCAAAGACTCGGCCAAGCAGCTTAGGCTGATTTGTTTGACGAGCGGCAGACGGGTTTCCGTGGGATGCGGTGCACGGCTGATTCTATATCGGACGTTGTTACAGCGCTGGAGCATGCCAGGGCGGCAGGCCAGGTTGCGTTGCTGCTACTACTGGACGTCTCGGGCGCTTCTGACAATGTTCACCGCGCACCAATTCTCGCGGTGCATGAGGGGCTGGTGTGAGCGGGCGCCTTTTGCGATACGTTCATGGCTTCCTGAGCGGGCGCACCATCCTGTACGAGTAAGGGGTAAGCTCTCCAAGCCTCGCCCGGTGGACATGGGTGTGCCGCAGGGCTCTGTCCTATCACCATTCCTGTTTAATGTGGCCATGTCGGTGGTGTCGGCCTCCCTCCCCACGAGCGGCCGACACCATGTGTACATGCCCATATATGCAGACGACATAGCTCTGTGGTGCCGGGGACCACCGGGCGAGGCGTTCCGCGTGCGGGGGTGTCTTCAAGGAGCACTGACCGCAATCGATTCCAGCTTGCGTGGCATTGGTCTGTCGTTGAGCGCGGACAAATCGGTGGCCATGGCCTGCGTTTCGCGCTAGCGCGCGCACCTTGCGCCACTGTCACTGGACGGGACTCCGATTGCTTGGCGTAAGTCCGTGCGGTACCTTGGCATGGACGTCGACTGGCGCCTTTCCTAACGCCCCGCGGCGACCAAAGCCTGTCTGCAGATGAGGAGGATCACCGCCGCCGTGCACAAGCTCACCGCTCGAGGCCAGGGCATCTCCCAGCAAGCCGCGCTGCGGCTATACAATGCCGCATCTTTGGGGGCGGTGCTCTATGCGCTGCCGCTCGTCACGGAGCGCAAGCCGTGCTGGAAGAAACTCGAGCTTCAGCACAACAAGTCCCTGCGCGTGTGCCTAGGCCTGCCCAAAAACTAGGCCTGCCTAGTTTTTGCGGCGCAGGCCTGTGCCTAGGCCTGCGCCGCAACGTTGGCCGAGGCAGGAGCATGGCCATCTGAGCTCCAAGCAGCGCGAAGGGCACTGAATCACATCGACCGGCTTCACCGCGCACCGGACGGCGGCTATCTGCTGCAGCGTATGCGCTCGCACCCGCGCTCACGAATGGGCGCGGCGCTGCTCGAGTATGAGCAATTGACACAAGGCCCACCTGCCTACGGCTCCTGCGCGCCCTGGCCTGCTGCCTCGGAGGTACAGCGAGAGATCGTCGGCATTACGGGAAAGCGGAGCACACCCCTCTGTGCTGTGCAGCAGCTGGCCAGAGCCGTCATACACGAGGAGCTCCAGGACCATCTCCTAGTGTACAGCGACGGCTCAGTGGCCCGCGACAGCTGCTCCCTTGCTGCGGGGGCCACCATCCCCGCCCTGCGACTGCACAGCCAGCAACACGCAGCCTTCCTGGGCTCCTCCACCACGGTGGAGTTCATGGGGATCCGGCTCGGACTGGACCTGCTGCTGACCCTCGGCCCTCCGCCGCCCAGGAGTGCCCTGCTGTGCGACTCCCGCGCCGCCCTCAGCCGCCTGCAATCTAACGGCTGCGGTGCCCCACTAGTGCGGGAAATTCGCTCGCGCATCGAGCGCCTCGCGCAGAGAGGTTGTGCCGTGAGTTCACACTACGTGTCCGGTCACTGCGGCATCGCCGGCAACGAAGAAGCTTACGACCTCGCGACCGCTGCACACCAAATACCTGCCAGCGATCTGCCCCTTGCGCTGGAGGACGTGCGTGGGGCTATCCTCGACCATCTCCGAAAGCAGCACCCCGACCCACGAATCGCGGGAGGTGAGCGCATCGACAGTGTCACCTGCTGTCGCGCACTTACACGGTCACAACGTGCAATGATACTCCGCGCACGCATTGGCTGCGTGTGGCCCGGGGAACGACGGGTGGGTCACGGAATCGCGACGAGTGATGTGTGTGACGGATGCGGTGCAGTCGAAACACTAGGACACCTGCTCCTTCACTGTGCCGCGTTCGCCGATGCTGGTCGCGATATGCTCGCGGCCTATAGGGCGCAGGGCATACTACCAGACTCCATGAAGACGCTATTGTGTCCGCAGGGCAGAGCGCGCACTCGTGAGCGAACTTTGGCGACCCTCTGTGCATTCCTCGAACACACGGGCTTGACGTCCCATCTAATCTCCATCAGGTAGTTACACGCAGCGACCGAACGCTCCGCGAGTGTTACCTTGAGCGATTAATAACAGGACGCCCCACTCCAGTTGTAACCAACACAGTGCTCTGTGCACGTGTTATTAAATTCCTCTAAAATGAACTAATCACGCGCACAACCTGAACACATTTCTTGTTGTGTAAATAGTTTGTACATATTACTTCTCCCCTATCCTCTCTTCGTGTCCCCTCACCACTTTCATTTCATTTCTCCATTCTGCCTGCTATCCTTTATTTCCGCTGCCCCAACTCAGGTGCATCAGTATCGATGGCAGATGCCGGGGATAGTAAAAATCTTTTCCTTCATTTTTACTATTATTTTTAATAAAACCACTACCACCATGGAACGGCTACACGCTCAGCTGTTCGAATTTGTTTGCATCGCGCTTTTACATCGCTAGTACGAAAACGACGTTAGAGTCGTCCTGGAATGCATCATGGACGACTCTAGCGTGTTCTTGCTGTCACCCCTTACAGAAGTTTTCTATAGATCGTCTATAAGCATCTTGTAGACGATACTCCCTTTCTATATATGTTTATTTTTGTCTAATCATTGTCTATAGACTGTCTACAGACATAAATCTACAGAAATTGTATAGCCACTAATCTATAGATTGCGTATAGAAAGTCTAAAGGATTTTTATTGCTTTCGTCTGTTCTCCAGGGTTCAACTATAGAAAGTCTATAGGCTCTATAGACAAAAGATTATGGACAGTCTATAGACTATAAAGAATGTTTTGTAAGGGGGCGAAGTAAAAGCGCGATGGATTAAATTCGAACACAGGAGCATGTAGGCGCTTCGTTCGTTGCGTTTCATTCCATCATGATAGTACATTTCCGACAAAGGCTATACCTGCTAGTGCCCCCCGGACGCGAGATGGACGAATGCCGTCAGGCTCAAAAGGAAGGAAGGAAGGAAGGAAGGAAGGAAGGAAGGAAGGAAGGAAGGAAGGAAGGAAGGAAGGAAGGAAGGAAGGAAGGAAGGAAGGAAGGAAGGAAGGAAGGAAGGAAGGAAGGAAGGAAGGAAGGAAGGAAGGAAGGAAGGAAGGAAGGCAGGCCTCGGACGTTGCTGGCACATACCCACTACGGGGGAGTGGCCAAGACACAGGCGGTTAATTACTCATCACCTCTGCCTCTTCCTCCGGCTCTTCCTCCTCCTTGGAGACGAGGCTGCACTCCATCACAGCACCCGGGGGCGGCTGATCATCAGCCGACGAGCCGGGCTTCTTCTTCGCCTTCTTGGGGACGCGATCCCGGCCACGGCGTCGCCGTTTCTCGCCGGATTCTTCATCTTTCTTGCGGGGCTGCTTCGAGCGCTCTGCGTTAAAGAGTGGGATAGCAGGCGTTGGTTTTCGGGGCACTTCACCCTGCGCGCAATACACAGTAAACACTAATAGGCTAGGTGGGACTAAACAGGAAGTGAGCTCTCCTCTAGGTTGCGCTGAAGGCCAGATTTCTTTCCTTTTTACTCCTTTTTGTTTACAGTGTAGCTTTGCTCACACACTTCTATGACTATTTCGTCGTTTATGATTTCGAGACGCATGACTTGCATGGAATCGACGAGATAGCCATCATTTATCCGCGCAAAAACAAATACTGGCGGCAATAATAGACAGAGGGACCTAAGGGATGGCCGTGCACATATACCGGGTGTTGCTACTAAGGTGTTTTTCACTGTTTTTTAAATAGGCCTTTTTAGTTAGAAGAGCGCTTTTTCGCCATTGCATTTTCAGGGGTGTAGCGCCTCAGAACACTAGAGACGCTAATCAGTAGGCTGCTTAACTAATATTTGATGTGTAGTTTTCTAACTGTTATTGTTAGTCTGCTAATTAGTGGTAAACTTGTAGCCGACCGGAAGGAAAATCTATATAGTTTTTTTAGAATTACAAGAACGCAGTTACCCTCGGCGCTGTGGCCCAACAAACTTTGCCTATATCGCGCCAAAATACATGCGCTGTCGAGAAGGTTGCAGGCAAAGGAACCCCTCCAATGCATGTACCTTGTCGAAATAAGGAAAATTTTGGACTCCACAGCGCCTAAGGTAACTGGGTTTATGAAATTCTATAATCCTAACAGAGACTAACAGTAGTAGTAAGAGTAACAGCAAGAAGTTCACTATTAACTAGCCTACTAGTTTGAACGTCTTAGCGGTATTCTGACGCGCAACGCTGCTAACCATGTTTTCTGAAAAAAACGCACTTCTAACTCAGAACGCCCCTGTTACATTATCTTTAAAACATTTAGAGCATCTTAGGTGAAACACCCGGTGTAAATAAGTGGTGCGGCAATGCAGAACTTTCCTCTGTGCTTTGGACGTTCGATATGTTTCTTTATCCTGGGCATTTTCGAGCACATAACGAGATGTTCGAAGCGCGGGAATCTCAATCAGATTTAGCGAAGGTGAATTTGGACATACCAGAAAATCTGGACCAGGGCTTCTTGTTCCCGGGGCTGCCACCTCCTACTGTGTGGAAGTGAAGACTAGAAATTACCGCAGGAATTCCGAATTCTTGTAAATCGCGTTACTAATGGAACTGAAAATTGGTGGTTGCGGAAAGGAAATGGCGCAGTATCGGTGTCACACCTCGGCGGACACCTGTACCGCACCGTAAGAGAAGGGATGAAGGAAGGACTAATGAACAGAACTGAAACTTAAAAATTGGTTCTTGGGGAAAGTAAATGGGGAAAGGTAATGCCCCCGCCGCGGTGGCTCAGTGATCAAAGCACTCGGCTACTGGTCCGAAGTTCCAGAGATCGAACCCGACAGCGGCGGCTGCGTTTCGATGGAGGCAAAACGCTAAGGCGCCCTTGTGCTGTGCTATGTCATTGCAAGTTAAATATCCCCGGGTGGTCGATATTATTCCGGAGCCCTCCACTACGGCACCTTTCTGTTCCTTTCTTCTTTCACCCCCTCCTTTATCCCTTCCCTTACGGCTTGGTTCAGGTGTCCAACGATATATGAGACAGATACTGTGCGATTTCCTTTCCTCCAAAACCAATTATATGAAAGGAAATGGCGGAGTAACCGAGCGCCCTAATCACTGAGCCACAGCGGCGGATGAACAGAATGCAATTCACGAAGAAAAAAAAACTGGCTGCAATGCTGAACCCTCATGATGTCAGTAGTTTTTTTTTTTTTTGCTCGGCTAAAAAAGCTGCATAAAGCTCTGGCACGCAGCCGCAGCGACCGGAAGGCGTACTCACGACCTCTATGGCTGATGAGCAGGTTTCCCCAAAATCACTACGTGTGGAAACGCAGCGTAATGTTCGTTATAGTATATAGCTTCGGAAAAGTTTATTCACACACTTTTCAGCGAAAGAGACTGAATGCTATTTACTGCCTCTCAAAATATTTGTCTCCAGCAAATGATTTAAACCTTTCACTCGATACTATGAAGACCGATGTAGTAAACCTAAGATGCGGCAGCACAGCTCGCCAGACTCCAAAGGGGCAGCTGTTAAAATAACAATACTAAGGTCAGTGGAGCACTGAGCAGTGGAATTTATACTGGAGAATTTAATTAAATTAACACAATACATAAATAAGTGTAGTATATGAAAAAGCAAAGAAATAAAATATAATAAAAAGCAACACATAAGTCAGGGATTTTATTGGTTTCAACATCGCCTGGGGCATATGAAGTTCTCGGGTTATTATAAAGCGTTTCCACTGACTCTATTGAAAGACGCGTGAAATGGGATTTAAATTAAATGCGGACTGCACCGTCCTCACTTAACTTATCTGATAGACTTAGGCTGAGGTCGACTTTAACGCGACAGCCTTAAGGAACACGTGTCGCAGAAAAGGCGGTGTCGTCGGCGTTGGCGTTTTTGGCCGTGAGATAAAATGGCGCATCTCGGTGGACACCTGAACCACGCCATAGGGGAGAGGATTTAACGCGAATGCGTTCATCACGTGCCCTGTTTGCAGCGGCGAATGGCTCACGCCATGCGAGCCCTCATCATCTCGCGCAGCTAAGCGGGCGCTAATAAAATACCGCTTCCATCTCAAGCATCCGCGCAAATGCGCGAGCGAGCGCCGATAAGAAGCGCGCGTAAAATAACTTCCAGTAACAGCCCGCGGACACCGTACAGATAGGCTCAGCGCGACTCGGTGCCGGTCACTTTGAAAGCCCGCGGAGGACGAGCAAGTAGGCCAACATGGCGGCTATCCGCCCAGGCTTAGCGCGACTCGGTGCCGGTCACTTTGAAAGCACGTGGAGGACGAGAAAGTAGCCCATCACGGCGGCTATCCGCCCAGGCTTAGCGCGACTCGGTGCCGGTGACTTTGAAAGCCCCCGGAGGAGGAGAAAGTAGGCCATCATACCGCCTATCTGCCAAGGCTTAGCGCGACTCCGTGCCGGTCACTTTGAAAGCCCGCGGAAGAGAAGAAAGTAGGCCAACATGTTGGCTATACGCCCAGGCTTAGCACGACTCGGTGCCGGTCACTTTGAAAGCACGCGGAGGACGAGAATGTAGGCCATCATGGCGGCTATCCGCCCAGGATTAGCTCGACTCAGTGCCGATCACTTTGAAAGCCCGCGGAGGACGAGAAAGTAGGCCAACATGGCGGCTATCCACCCAGGATTAGGGCGACTCGGTGCCGGTCACTTTGAAAGCCCGCGGAGGACGAGAAAGTAGGCAAGCATGGCGGCTATCCGCCCAGGATAAGCGCGACTCGGTGCCGGTCACTTTGAAATCCCGCGGAGGGCGACAAAGTAGGCAAGCATGGCGGCTATCCGCCCAGGCTTGGCGCGACTTGGTGCCGGTCCATTTGAAAGCCCGCGGAGGGCGAGAAAGTAGGCCAACATGGCGGCTATCCGCCCTGGCTTAGCGCGGCTCGGTGCCGGTTACTTTGAAATCCCGCGGAGGGCGACAAAGTATGCAAGCATGGCGGCTATCCGCCCAGGATTAGCGCGACTCGGTGCCGGTCCATTTGAAAGCCCGCGGAGGGCGAGAAAGTAAGCCAACATGGCAGCTATCCGCCCAGGATTAGCGCGACTCGGTGCCGGTAAATTTGAAAGCCCGCGGAGGGCGAGAAAGTAAGCCAACATGGCGGCTATCCGCCTAAGATTAGCGCGACTCGGTGCAGGTTCATTTGAAAGCCCGCGGAGGGCGAGAAAGTAAGCCAACATGGCGGCTATCCGCCCAGGATTAGCGCGACTCTGTGCCGGTCCATTTGAAAGCCCGCGGAGGGCGAGAAAGTAAGCCAACATGGCGGCTATCCGCCCAGGATTAGCGCGACTCGGTGCCAGTCCATTTGAAAGCCCGCGGAGGAGGAGAAAGTAGGCCAACATGGCGGCTATCCGCCCAGGATTAGCGCGACTCGGTGCCAGTCCATTTGAAAGCCCGCGGAGGACGAGAAAGTAGGCCAACATGGCGGCTATCCGCCCTGGTTTAGCGCGACTCGGTGCCGGTCACTTTGAAATCCCGCGGAGGGCGACAAAGTAGGCAAGCATGGCGGCTATCCGCCCAGGCTTGGCGCGAGTCGGTGCCGGTCACATTGAAAGCCCGCGGAGAGCGAGATAGTAGGCCAGCATGGCGGCTATCCGCCCAGGATTAGCGCGACTCGGTGCCGGTCACTTTGAAAGCCCGCGGAGGACGAGAAAGTAAGCCAACATGGCGGCTATCCACCCAGGATTAGCGCGACTCGGTACCGGTCACTTTGAAATGCCACGGAGGACGAGAACGTAAGCCAACATGCCGGCTATCCGCCCAGGATTAGCGCGACTCGGTGCCGGTCACTTAGAAAGCCCGCGGAGGACGTGAAAGTAAGCCAACATGGCGGCTATCCGCCCAGGCTTGGAGCGACTCGGTGCCGGTCACTTGTAAAGCCCGCGGAGGACGACAAAGTAAGCCAACATGGCAGCTATCCGCCCGTGATTAGCGCGACTCGGTACCGGTCACTTAGAAAGTCCGCGGAGAACGTGAAAGTAGGCCAACATGGCAACTATCGGCCCGGGATTGGCGCGACTCGGTGCCGGTCACTTGGAAAGCCCGCGGAGGACGAGAAAGTAAGCCAACATGGCGGCTATCCGCCCGGGATTAGCGCGACTCGGTACCGGTCATTTAGAAAGCCCGCGGAGGACGAGAAAGTAAGCCAACATGGCGGCTATCCGCCCAGGCTTGGAGCGACTCGGTGCCGGTCACTTGGAAAGCCCGCGGAGGACGAGAAAGTAAGCCAACATGGCGGCTATCCGCCCGAGATTAGCGCGACTCGGTGCCGGTCCCTTGTAAAGCCCGCGGAGGACGAGAAAGTAGGCCAACATGGCGGCTATCCGCCCAGGATTAGCGCGACTCGGTACAGGTCACTTAGAAAGCCCGCGGAAAACGTGAAAGTAGGCCAACATGGCGGCTATCCGCCCAGGCCTGGCGCGACTCGGTGCCGGTCGCTTGAAGAGCCCGCGGAGGACGAGAAAGTAAGCCAACATGGCGGCTATCCGCCCAGGATTAGCGCGACTCGGTACAGGTCACTTAGAAAGCCCGCGGAGAACGTGAAAGTAGGCCAACATGGCGGCTATCCGCCCAGGCTTGGCGCGACTCGGTGCCGGTCGCTTGGAAAGCCCGCGGAGGACGAGAAAGTAAGCCAACATGGCCGCTATCCGCCAGGGATTAGCGCGACTCGGTGCCGGTCACTTGTAAAGCCCGCGGAGGACGACAAAGTAGGCCAACATGGCGGCTATCCGCCCGGGATTGGCGCGACTCGGTGCCTGTCGCTTGGAAAGCCCGCGGAGGACGAGAAAGTAAGCCAACATGGCGGCTATCCGCCCCGCACCACTTACTGCGAGGCTTGGCTCTACTCCGCTCTCCTCCTTGACGCTTCGCCTTCCTGGTCGAAGACGACCCCTCGCTCTTCGGCCTCTTGGCCGGCTGGAAGTAGACCCCGTCCGAGCTGCAGTCACTGTCGTCCATTGTCTGCAAATGACAGGAAAATGCGCAGTCGTTATCAAGGCATCAAATCTGAAAAAGTACTTTCCACAGCGGAGGAGAAGTACTTACGGTCAACCGTCCCAGACGAAAATATGTCGAGCTATGAAGCGAGGTCCCGTTGCAGACGGTACCTGGGTAATTTTCCTCCTTTCTCTCTACCTCTTGGATGTATGATTTTGTTTGTTTTTTCTTTGCAAGCGCCAGTTTTGCATGGCTTTGCAGACGGCACCTTGCGTTCCCTTTCCCTCCTCGTTACCGTGCGGCACTCTTGCCCATTATCTTTCCGAGCAGTTAAACTAATCACAGACAAAAGCACAGTGTCGATGGTGGACACCTGTGCCAGCGCGAAGGAGCTATGCCCATATTTGGATTTGCCAACGATTGCTCTTTTCAATGGCCTGCGTTTAGTTGTGTCCATTTTTAACGCTGGTTTTGGAGACGGGGTTTGCGACAGTTTTGGGGATTACCGATTGGTATTATATTGAATTTCCGCTTTGAAAAGTAAATTGCATTATTGAGCGTTAAGTCGTTTTTGTTGGTTGGACTATAGGTGAAGCATATTAACGAAGCCTAATAAAAGAAGAAAAAAGGAGGAAGTGCAAGTTTAATAACCTGTGTCAACAGGAACGTGTGGCGATCACGACTGGATTTTCGAGGCAACATGAAAAAGTTGATGCACTTTCGTGAACCACAAAATCAGGCAATTAATTAGCGCTGGGAATTGGCGATATTCGCTGCCTAATGTTACAAAAAAGCAGCGCAGTCGGCGAAGGTGGTTCCAGGGAACCTTTGCGGCCGGCTCGCAGTCTTTCTGCCGTAACACAGGCTACATATATTATCTACTGCAGGAATGAAGACGTTCTTACTATTATTACCCCTAATGACTAAGACACCCGGCATTTAACGAGAAAATATTTGCGGTAATGCTTGGTTCGTGATGTTTCCTACCATGGTAACAGACACACGAAATGATGGCACCAGTGTTACCCCATGGTGGACGGATAGAGGACTTTGCTTGGCAGCCGCCTGCAATCTAACGGCCGAGGTGCCCCACTAGTGCGGGAAATTCCCTCGCGCATCAAACGCCTCGCGCAAAGAGGTCGTGCCGTGAGTTCACACAGCGTGTCCGGTCACTGCGGCATCGCCGGCAACGAAGAAGCTTACGACCTCGCGACCGCTGCACACCAAATACCTGCCAGCGATCTGCCCCTTGCGCTGGAGGACGTGCGTGCGGCCATCCTCGACAATCTCCGAAAGCAGCACCCCGACCCACGAATCGCGGGAGGTGAGCGCATCGACAGTGTCACCTGCTGTCGCGCACTTACACGGTCACAACGTGCAATGATACTCCGCGCGCGCATTGGCAGCTTGTGGCCCGGGGAACGACGGGTGGGTCACGGAATCGCGACGAGTGATGTGTGAGACGGATGCGGTGCAGTCGAAACACTAGAACACCTGCTCCTTCACTGTGCCGCGTTCGCCGATGCTGGTCGCGATATGCTCGCGGCCTATAGGGCGCAGGGCATACTACCAGACTCCATCAAGACGCTATTGTGTCCGCACGGCAGAGCGCGCACTCGTGAGTGAACTTTGGTGACCCTCTGTGCATTCCTCGAACACACGGGCTTGATGTCCCGTCTGATCTCCATCAGGTAGTTACACGCAGCGACCGAACGCTCCGCGAGTGTTACCTTGAGCGATTAATAACAGGACGCCCCACTCCAGTTGTAACCAACACAGTGCTCTGTGCATGTGTTATTTAATTCCTCTAAAATGAACTAATCACGCGCACAACATGGACACATTTCTTGTTGTGTAAATAGTTTGTACATATTACTTCTCCCCCTATCCTCTCTTCCTGTCCCCTCACCTCTTTCATTTCATTTCTCCATTCTGCCTGCTATCCTTTATTTCCGCTGCTCCAACTCAGGTGCATCAGTATCGATGGCAGATGCCGGGGATAGTAAAAATCTTTTCCTTCATTTTTACTATTATTTTTAATAAAACCACTACCACCATGGAACGGCTACACGCTCCGCTGTTCGAATTTGTTTGCATCGCGCTTTTACATCGCTGGTACGAAAAAGACGTTAGAGTCGTCCTGGAATGCATCATGGACGACTCTAGCGTGTTCTTGCTGTCACCCCTTACAGAAGTTTTCTATAGATCGTCTATAAGCATCTTGTTGACGATACTCCCTTTCTATATATGTTTATTTTTGTCTAATCATAGTCTATAGACTGTCTACAGACATAAATCTACAGAAATTGTATAGCCACTAATCTATAGATTGCGTATAGAAAGTCTATAGGATTTTTATTGCTTTCGTCTGTTCTCCAGGGTTCAACTATAGAAAGTCTATAGGCTCTATAGACAAAAGATTATGGACAGTCTATAGACTATAAAGAATGTTTTGTAAGGGGGCGAAGTAAAAGCGCGATGGATTAAATTCGAACACATGAGCATGTAGGCGCTTCGTTCTTCGCGTTTCTTTCCATCATGATAGTACATTTCCGACAAAGGCTATACATGCCAGTGCCCCCCGGACGCGAGATGGACGAATGCCGTTAGGCTCAAAAGGAAGGAAGGAAGGAAGGAAGGAAGGAAGGAAGGAAGGATGGAAGGAAGGAAGGAAGGAAGGAAGGAAGGAAGGAAGGAAGGAAGGAAGGAAGGAAGGAAGGAAGGAAGGAAGGAAGGAAGGAAGGAAGGAAGGAAGGAAGGAAGGAAGGAAGGAAGGAAGGAAGGAAGGCCTCAGACGTTGCTGGTACATACCCACTACGGGGGAGTGGCCAAGACACAGGCGGTTAATTACTCATCACCTCTGCCTCTGCCTCCGGCTCTTCCTCCTCCTTGGAGACGAGGCTGCACTCCATCACAGCACCGGGGGGCGGCTGATCATCAGCCGATGAGCCGGGCTTCTCCTTCGCCTTCTTGGGGACGCGATCCCGGCCACGGCGTCGCCGTTTCTCGCCGGATTCTTCATCTTTCTTGCGGGGCTGCTTCGAGCGCTCTGCGTTAAAGCGTGGGATAGCAGGCGTTGGTTTTCGGGGCACTTCACCCTGCGCGCAATACACAGTAAACACTAATAGGCTAGGTGGGACTAAACAGGAAGTGAGCTGTCCTCTAGGTTGCGCTGAAGGCCAGATTTCTTTCCTTTTTACTCCTTTTTGTTTACAGTGTAGCTTTGCTCACACACTTCTATGACTATTTCGTCGTCTATGATTACGAGACGCATGACTTGCATGGAATCGACGAGATAGCTATCATTTATCCGCGCAAAAACAAATACTGGCGTCAATAATAGACAGAGGGACCTAAGGGATGGCCGTGCACATATACCGGGTGTTGCTACTAAGGTGTTTTTCACTGTTTTTTTTTAAATAGGCCTTTTTAGTTAGAAGAGCGCTTTTTCGCCATTGCATTTTCAGGGGTGTAGCGCATCAGAACACTAGAGACGCTAATTAGTAGGCTGCTTAACTAATATTTGATGTGTAGTTTTTCTAACTGTTATTGTTAGTCTGCTAATTTGTGGGAAACTTGTAGCCGACCGGAAGGAAAATCTATATAGTTTTTTTAGAATTACAAGAACGCAGTTACCCTCGGCGCTGTGGCCCAACAAACTTTGCCTATATCGCGCCAAAACACTTGTGCTTTCGACAAGGTCGCAAGCAAAAGAACCCCTCCAATGCATGTACTTTGTCGAAATAAGGAAAACTTTGGACTTCACAGCGCCTAAGGTAACTGGGTTTTTGAATTTCTAAAATCCTAACAGAGACTAACAGTAGTAGTAAGAGTAACAGCAAGAAGTTCACTATTAACTAGCCTACTAGTTTGAACGTCTTAGCGGTATTCTGACGCGCAACGCTGCTAACCATGTTTTCTGAAAAAAACGCACTTCTAACTCAGAACGCCCCTGTTACATTAACTTTAAAACATTTAGAGCATCTTAGGTGAAACACCCGGTGTAAATAAGTGGTGCGGCAATGCAGAACTTTCCTCTGTGCTTTGGACGTTCGATATGTTTCTTTATCCTGGGCATTTTCGAGCACATAACGAGATGTTCGAAGCGCGGGAATCTCAATCAGATTTAGCGAAGGTGAATTTGGAAATACCAGAAAATCTGGACCAGGGCTTCTTGTTCCCGGGGCTGCCACCTCCTACTGTGTGGAAGTGAAGACTAGAAATTACCGCAGGAATTCCGAATTCTTGTAAATCGCGTTACTAATGGAACTGAAAATTGGTGGTTGCGGAAAGGAAATGGCGCAGTATCGGTGTCACACCTCGGCGGACACCTGTACCGCACCGTAAGAGAAGGGATGAAGGAAGGACTAATGAACAGATCTGAAACTTAAAAATTGGTTTTTGGGGAAAGTAAATGGGGAAAGGTAATGCCCCCGCCGCGGTGGCTCAGTGATCAAAGCACTCGGCTACTGGTCCGAAGTTCCAGGGATCGAACCCGACCGCGGCGGCTGCGTTTCGATGGAGGCGAAACGCTAAGGCGCCCTTGTGCTGTGCTATGTCATTGCAAGTTAAATATCCCCGGGTGGTCGATATTATTCCGGAGCCCTCCACTACGGCACCTTTCTGTTCCTTTCTTCTTTCACCCCCTCCTTTATCCCTTTCCCTTACGGCTTGGTTCAGGTGTCCAACGATATATGAGACAGATACTGCGCGATTTCCTTTCCTCCAAAACCAATTATATGAAAGGAAATGGCGGAGTAACCGAGCGCCCTAATCACTGAGCCACAGCGGCGGATGAACAGAATGCAAATCACGAAGAAGAAAAAAAACAGGCTGCAATGCTGAACCCTCATGATGTCAGTAATTTTTTTTTTTGCTCGGCTAAAAAAGCTGCATAAAGCTCTGGCACGCAGCCGCAGCGACCGGAAGGCGTACTCACGACCTCTATGGCTGATGAGCAGGTTTCCCCAAAATCACTACGTGTGGAAACGCAGCGTAATGTTCGTTATAGTATATAGCTTCGGACAAATTTATTCACACACTTTTCAGCGAAAGAAACTGAATGCTATTTACTGCCTCTCAAAATATTTGTCTCCAGCAAATGATTTAAACCTTTCACTCGATACTATGAAGACCGATGTAGTAAACCTAAGATGCGGCAACAAAGCTCGCCAGACTCCAAAGGGGCAGCTGTTAAAATAACAATACTAAGGTCAGTGGAGCACTGAGCAGTGGAATTTATGATGGAGGATTTAATTAAATTAACACAATACTTAAATAAGTGTAGTATATGAAAAAGCAAAGAAATAAAATATAATAAAAAGCAACACATAAGTCAGTGATTTTATTGGTTTCAACATCGCCTGGGGCATATGAAGTTCTCGGGTTATTATAGAGCGTTTCCACTGACTCTATTGAAAGACGCGTGAAATGGGATTTAAATTAAATGCGGACAGCACCGTCCTCACTTAACTTATCTGATTGACTTAGGCTGAGGTCGATTTTAACGCGACAGCCTTAAGGAACACGTGTCGCAGAAAAGGCGGTGTCGTCGGCGTTGGCGTTTTTGGCCGTGAGATAAAATGGCGCATCTCGGTGGACACCTGAACCACGCCATAAGGGAGAGGATTTAACGCGACTGCGTTCATCACGTGCCCTGTTTGTAGAGGCGAATGGCTCACGCCATGCGAGCCCTCATCATCTCGCGCAGCTAAGCGGGCGCTAATAAAATACCGCTTCCATCTCAAGCATCCGCGCAAATGCGCGAGCGAGCGCCGATAAGATGCGCGCGTAAAATAACTTCCAGTAACAGCCCGCGGACATCGTACAGATAGGCTCAGCGCGACTCGGTGCCGGTCACTTTGAAAGCACGTGGAGGACGAGAAAGTAGGCCATCATGGCGGCTATCCGCCCAGGCTTAGTGCGACTCGGTGCCGGTGACTTTGAAAGCCCGCGGAGGACGAGAAAGTAGGCCATCATGGCGGCTATCCGCCCAGGCTTAGCACGACTCGGTGCCGGTCACTATGAAAGCCCGCGGAGGACGAGAAAGTAGGCAAACATGGCGGCCATCCGCCCAGGCTTGGCGCGTAACGGTGCCGGTCACTTTGAAAGCCCGCGGAGGACGGGAACGTAAGCCAACATGGCGGCTATCGCCCAGGCATAGCGCGACTCGGTTCCGGTCACTTTGAAAGGTCGCGGAGGACGAGAAAGTAAGCCAACATGGCGGCTATCCGCCCCGGCATAGCGCGACTCGGTTCGGTCACTTTGAAAGCCCGCGGAGGACGAGAAAGTAGGCCAACATGGCGGCTATCCACCAGGCTTAGCGCGACTCGGTGCCGGTCACTTTGAAAGCACGCGGAGGACGGGAAAATAAGCCAACATGGCGGCTATCCGCCCAGGCACAGCGCGACTCGGTTCCGGTCACTTTGAAAGCCCGCGGAGGAGAAGAAAGTGGGCCAACATGTTGGCTATACGCCCAGGCTTAGCACGACTCGGTGCCGGTCACTTTGAAAGCACGCGGAGGACGAGAATGTAGGCCATCAAGGCGGCTATCCGCCCAGGATTAGCGCGACTCGGTGCCGGTAAATTTGAAAGCCCGCGGTGGGCGAGAAATTAAGCCAACATGGCGGCTATCCGCCCAGGATTAGCGCGACTCGGTGCCGGTCCATTTGAAAGCCCGCGGAGGGCGAGAAAGTAAGCCAACATGGCGGCTATCCGCCCAGGATTAGCGCGACTCGGTGCCGGTCCATTTGAAAGCCCGCGGACGACGAGAAAAGGCCAACATGGCGGCTATCCACCCAGGATTAGGGCGACTCGGTGCCGCTCACTTTGAAAGCCCGCGGAGGACGAGAAAGTAGGCTAACATGGCGGCTATTCGCCCTGGCTTAGCGCGACTCGGTGCCGGTCACTTCGAAAGCCTGCGGAGGACGTGAAAGTAAGACAGCATGGCGGCTATCCGCCCGGGATTGGCGCGACTCGGTGCCGGTCACTTGGAAAGCCCGCGGAGGACGTGAAAGTAAGCTAACATGGCGGCTATCCGCCCGGGATTAGCGCGACTCGGTGCCGGTCACTTGGAAAGCCCGCGGAGGACGAGAAAGTAGGCCAACATGGCGGCCATCCGCCTGGGATTAGCGCGTTTCGGTGCCGGTCACTTGGAAAGCCCGCGGAGGACGTGAACCTAAGCCAACATGGCGGCCATCCGCCCGGGATTAGCGCGACTCGGTGCCGGTCACATGTAAAGCCCGCGGAGGACGAGAAAGTAGGCCAACATGGCGGCTATCCGCCCGGGATTGGCGCGACTCGGTGCCGGTCACTTGGAAAGCCCGCGGAGGACGTGAACGTAAGCCAACATGGCGGCTATCCGCCCGGGATTAGTGCGACTCGGTGCCGGTCACTTGGAAAGCCCGCGGAGGACGTGAACGTAAGCCAACATGGTGGCTATCCGCCCGGGATTAGCGCGACTCGGTGCCGGTCACTTGGAAAGCCCGCGGAGGACGTGAACGTAAGCCAACATGGCGGCTATCCGCCCGGGATTGGCGCGACTCGGTGCCGGTCACTTCGAAATCCCGCGGAGGACGTGAAAGTAAGCTAACATGGCGGCTATCCTCCCGGGATTAGCGCGACTCGGTGCCGGTCACATGTAAAGCCCGCGGAAGACGTGAAAGTAAGCTAACATGGCGGCTATCCGCCCGGGATTGGCGCGACTCGGTGCCGGTCACTTGGAAAGCCCGCGGAGGACGTGAACGTAAGCCAACATGGCGGCTATCCGCCCGGGATTAGCGCGACTCGGTGCCGGTCACTTGGAAAGCCCGCGGAGGACGAGAAAGTAGGCCAACATGGCGGCTATCCGCCCGGGATTGGCGCGACTCGGTGCCGGTCACTTGGGAAGCCCGCGGAGGACGTGAACGTAAGCCAACATGGCGGCTATCCGCCCGGGATTAGCGCGACTCGGTGCCGGTCACTTGGAAAGCCCGCGGAGGACGAGAAAGTAGGCCAACATGGCGGCTATCCGCCCGGGATTGGCGCGACTCGGTGCCGGTCACTTGGAAAGCCCGCGGAGAACGTGAACGTAAGCCAACATGGCGGCTATCCGCCCGGGATTAGCGCGACTCGGTGCCGGTCACTTGGAAAGCCCGCGGAGGACGAGAAAGTAGGCCAACATGGCAGCTATCCGCCCGGGATTGGCGCGACTCGGTGCCGGTCACTTGGAAAGCCCGCGGAGGACGTGAACGTAAGCCAACATGGCGGCTATCCGCCCGGGATTAGCGCGACTCGGTGCCGGTCACTTGGAAAGCCCGCGGAGGACGAGAAAGTAGGACAACATGGCGGCTATCCGCCCGGGATTGGCGCGACTCGGTGCCGGCCACTTGGAAAGCCCGCGGAGGACGTGAACGTAAGCCAACATGGCGGCTATCCGCCCGGGATTAGCGCGACTCGGTGCCGGTCACTTGGAAAGCCCGCGGAGGACGAGAAAGTAGGCCAACATGGCGGCTATCCGCCCGGGATTGGCGCGACTCGGTGCCGGTCACTTGGAAAGCCCGCGGAGGACGTGAACGTAAGCCAACATGGCGGCTATCCGCCCGGGATTAGCGCGACTCGGTGCCTGTCACTTGTAAAGCCCGCGGAGGACGACAAAGTAGGCCAACATGGCAGCTATCCGCCCGGGATTGGCGCGATTCGGCGCCGGTCACATGGAAAGCCCGCGGAGGACGTGAACGTAAGCCAACATGGCGGCTATCCGCCCGGGATTAGCGCGACTCGGTGCCGGTCACTTGGAAAGCCCGCGGAGGACGAGAACGTAAGCCAACATGGCGGCTATCCGCCCGGGATTTGCGCGTTTCGGTGCCGGTCACTTGGAAAGCCCGCGGAGGACGAGAAAGTAGGCCAAAATGGCGGCTATCCGCCCGGGATTAGCGCGACTCGGTGCCGGTCACTTGGAAAGCCCGCGGAGGACGAGAAAGTAGGCCAACATGGCGGCTATCCGCCCGGGATTGGCGCGACTCGGTGCCGGTCACTTGGAAAGCCCGCGGAGGACGAGAACGTAAGCCAACATGGCGGCTATCCGCCCGGGATTAGCGCGTTTCGGTGCCGGTCACTTGGAAAGCCCGCGGAGGACGAGAAAGTAGGCCAAAATGGCGGCTATCCGCCCGGGATTGGCGCGACTCGGTGCCGGTCACTTGGAAAGCCCGCGGAGGACGTGAACGTAAGCCAACATCGCGGCTATCCGCCCGGGATTTGCGCGACTTGGTGCCGGTCACTTGGAAAGCCCGCGGAGGACGAGAAAGTAGGCCAACATGGCGGCTATCCGCCCGGGATTGGCGCGACTCGGTGCCGGTCACTTGGAAAGCCGGCGGAGGACGTGAACCTAAGCCAACATGGCGGCTATCCGCCCGGGATTAGCGCGACTCGGTGCCGGTCACTTGGAAAGCCCGCGGAGGACGAGAAAGTAGGCCAACATGGCGGCTATCCGCCCAAGCTTGGCGCGACTCGGTGCCGGTCACTTGGAAAGCCCGCGGAGGACGTGAACGTAAGCCAACATGGCGGCTATCCGCCCGGGATTTGCGCGACTTGGTGCCGGTCACTTGGAAAGCCCGCGGAGGACGTGAACCTAAGCCAACATGGCGGCTATCCGCCCGGGATTAGCGCGACTCGGTACCGGTCACTTAGAAAGCCCGCGGAGGACGTGAAAGTAAGCCAACATGGCGGCTATCCGCCCAAGCTTGGAGCGACTCGGTGCCGGTCACTTGTAAAGCCCGCGGAGGACGACAAAGTAGGCCAACATGGCGGCTATCCGCCCAGGCTTGGCGCGACTCGGTGCCGGTCGCTTTGAAAGCCCGCGGAGGACGAGAAAGTAAGCCAACATGGCGGCTATCCGCCCCGCACCACTTACTGCGAGGCTTGGCTCGACTCCGCTCTCCTCCTTGACGCTTCGCCTTCCTGGTCGAAGACGACCCCTCGTTCTTCGGCCTCTTGGCCGGCTGGAAGTAGACCCCGTCCGAGCTGCAGTCACCGTCGTCCATTGTCTGCAAATGACAGGAAAATGCGCAGTCGTTGTCAAGGCATCAAATCTGAAAAAGTACTTTCCACAGCGGCGGAGAATTACTTACGGTCAACCGTCCCAGACGAAAATATGTCGAGCTATGAAGCGAGGTCCCGTTGCAGACGGTACCTGGGTAATTTTCCTCCTTTCTCTCTACCTTCTAGATGTATGATTTTGTTTGTTTTTTCTTTGCAAGCGCCAGTTTTGCATGGCTTTGCAGACGGCACCTTGCGTTCCCTTTCCCTCCTCGTTAACGTGCGGCACTCTTGCCCATTATCTTTCCGAGCAGTTAAACTAATCACAGACAAAAGCAAACAGTGTCGATGGTGGACACCTGTGCCAGCGCGAAGGAGCTATGCCCATATTTGGATTTGCCAACGATTGCTCTTTTCAATGGCCTGCGTTTAGTTGTGTCCATCTTTAACGGTGGTTTTGGAGACGGGGTTTGCGACAGTTGTGGGGATTACAGATTGGTATTATATTGAATTTCCGCTTTGAAAAGTAAATTGCATTTTTGAGCGTTAAGTCGTTTTTGTTGGTTGGACTATAGGTGAAGCATATTAACGAAGCCTAATAAAAGAAGAAAAAAGGAGGAAGTGCAAGTTTAATACCCTGTGTCAACAGGAACTTGTGGCGATCACGACTGGATTTTCGAGGCAACATGAAAAAGTTGATGCACTTTCGTGAACCACAAGATCAGGCAGTTAATTAGCGCTGGGAATTGGCAATATTCGCTGCCTAATGTTACAAAAAAACAGCGCAGTCGGCGAAGGTGGTTCTAGGGAACCTTTGCGGCCGGCTCGCAGTCTTTCTGTCGTAAGACAGGCTACATATCATATTATCTACTGCAGGAATGAAGTCGTTCTTACTATTATTACCCCTAATTACTAAGACACCCGGCATTTCACGAGAAAATATTTGCGGTAATGCTTGGTTCGTGATGTTTCCTGCCATGGTAACAGACACACGAAATGATGCCACCAGTGTTACCCCCATGGAGGACGGATAGAGGACTTTGCTTGGCAGTCGCCTGGCCGGTTTTTCTTTTTAGCTTTGCTTTTTTCACCAATCTTGAGACGACTGCAGAACTTTTTATTCCCTAAAAGAGCACAAAGTGTTTCGCTTACTGCGCCTCGTGTGCGGTGGCTTTTTTGTTCCCTAAGGTGATTTCTCTGGGCTGACCAGGCATGAAGGAAGTCTTGGGTGTTCTCTAAGCTTCGAATTTTATGTACCCTAAAGCCGGCCGGCTACCCTTTATGGCTAAGTTGACTCGAGGTCCGAAATGCATTTAGTCATCACTGTGGTATCAGAAACCGCAGCTCGAGCACCTGTGAATTTGGGGGTTCATTTTCGTGAAGAAAGTTGGAGCTCTGAAGTTGCCATTCGGTGTGCGTTGAGTTAAAGCTGCCAGGTGTGGCCATTCTTAGAGAAGGAGGCGTGCTGGTTGGGTGGATTAGTGGTTTTTCAGGAAAGAAAATGGCGCAGTAACTGTTTCACTTCTTAGTGGAGACAAATCACGCCGGGAGAGAACGGAAGAAGGTGGAAGTGAACGAAGAAAGAGGGAGATAGGTGCCGTAATGGAAGGCTCTGGATTTCGGCCACTTGCTATGCTCAAAATGAAACGAAATCACGCCGCTGCTGTGGCTCAGTGGTTATGGCGCACGGCTGCTGACCGAAACAACGTGTGGTCGATCCCAGCCGCAGGGGTCGAATTTCGATGGAGGCGAAATTCTAGAGGCGCGTGTACTGTGCGATGTCAGTGCACATTAAAGAGCACCAGGTGGTCGAAATTTCCGGAGCCCCTCACTACGGCGTCCCTCAAAGGTGGTGGTGTTAGTGGTTTTTTATCAAAATGATAGTAAAATGAAGGAAAAGATTTTTGCTATCCCCGGGCATCTGCCATCGATACTGAAGCACCTGAGCTGGGGTAGCGGTAATAAAGGATAGCAACCAGAATGGAGAAATGAAATGAAAGAGGTGAGGGGACAGGAAAAGAGGATAGGGGGAGAAGTAATATATACAAACCATTTACACAATAAGAAATGTGTCCAGGTTGTGCGCGTGATTAGTTCATGTTGTAGGAATTGACGGCCCGTCTGTTCTCCTTCAGGTAGTTACATACAATGAGCGAATGCTCCATGAGTTCTACCTTGAACAATTATTAACTGGACGCCCACTCCAGTTGCAGCCAACACAGTGCTGTGCGCGTGTGTTTTAATTCTTCCCTCATAGCCCGATTCCCTTTGGGGCGTTAAGCGCCCATAAACCATAAATCAAACCGGAATTATAATGAGCACCGTTGATTTGGGCCACGGTTTGCACAGTTTCGTGAATGGGAAGAGTTCAGAAAAAAAGCGCACGCAAATACACCTTTTTACAAGAAAGCAAAGGCACTGTTAATTGGCACTCTTTCCATGGATGCCTCAACCGCTTTGGAGTCGAAGGGAAGGAGGGAGGGAAAGAAGAAACAAAAAAGGGCCGCTATAATGGAAGACTTCCTCTATAGGGCAGTTGGAGTTCGTTGACAGGCACCGATGTCCCAGAGCACACACGTAGTTGTGCATTTCCCCTCTGTGAAAATGTAGTCCCCCCGGCAGGTTTTTGAATCACTGACCTTGATATCTTTAGCCGAACGCCATTCTAGGAAAAAGGCGCGCCTATCAAGCTTACCCAGAAGCTATGGTAACAAGGGCTTCGGTCACCCTCCATGGATAACCTACGTGGAGAGATCATCGTAATCACTTCTGGACATACGCACGGTGGCAAGAATAGTCTTATGCGGACAAATTAAAAAGTCACACAGGAATATCAACACTCAAAAATATTGTCGACTCTGAAATTTCCATGCTGATAAGGGAAACCTGCAACAATTCAGCACAACTCGGTTTTATATTCGCGGCGAAATTTTAGCGTAAGACGTTAAACACCTACAAACAGTTGTTCGTTTCAGCAGACCTTTACAGGAACTCAGCCATGAGCAGTGGGAGGCGAAGCTGGCTCAGAGCTCTCCCTTCAGCAAAAGCTGGTCGGTCAGGCCTGGAGGGCCGTATTCGCCAAAGGTTTGCTGGACCCGAGTGAACCACCGGCCTACTTACTTTAAATTTATGAATAAAGTCTAATCTATTTCTCTCTCTATCTCAAATCAGGCCCAGTAATTATGAACAAGGACATTTTTCAACGCGATGTTGTTAATGAAAGAAATATTTTCCATATCTCGCAAGATTACAATATAATACTAATAATTGTTTTTTTTTTGGGAAAGGAAATGGCGCAGTATCTGTCTCATATATCGTCGGACACCTGAACCGCGCCGTAAGGGAAGGGATAAAAGAGGGAGTGAAAGAAGAAAGGATAATAGGTTCCGTAGTGGAGGGCTCCAGAATAATTTCGATCACCTGGGGATCTTTAACGTGCACTGACATCGCACAGCACACGGGCGCCTTAGCGTTTTTCCTCCATAAAAACGCAGCCGCCTACAATATAGCTGTCAACGTTTCAGTTCAGATTTCTCCTCGGCAGGCTCTGTTGTCTCGCTACGAACATTTTCGCTTTCGGCAGAAATGTGATTTGATTTTGTGGTGATTTTTTGAGACATTCTCATAGGATCATCTCCACTGGAGAGCATTGTTTACCTTAAGTTTACATACAGCTTTGATCAAAAACTGAGCCTACCGCAAAAAGTCAGCACACTGCGTTAAAATTATATTACGTCTTTTTTTTAAATTACTGATGCCGCATTAAAGGCAGCAATGCTATAAGAGGCCGAGTAACTCCTTGCCAACTTTTTCAAGAAAATGACTACTCACCAGAAATAATCAGCGAGTATCAGACTTTCCGCAAAGCCCGTCGGCCGAAACCCGAGTTAAAGATGGATGGATGGATGGATGGATGGATGGATGGATGGATGGATGGATGGATGGATGGATGGATGGATGGATGGATGGATGGATGGATGGATGGATGGATGGATGGATGGATGGATGGATGGATGGACGGATGGATGAATGGATGGATGGATGGATGGATAAATGGATGGATGGATGGATGGATGGATGGATGGATGGATGGATGGATGGATGGATGGATGGATGGATGGATGGAAACAACTTTTATTAGAAAAAAAGGAAAGAAAAAATCTTCCACTGTGGTCTCCTACTGGTCCACGAGTCCACGGGTTTGTGCCTCACATAAGGCCCGATCCACCAGCCATTTTTGGCTGGCGGGGTTGAGCGGTCTGTAAAGCAGCCTCCCAGGAAGAATGAGTGGGATTGGAGATGGAGGTACTGCCTGTGGGGAACGACATTCCCGAGGGTAGTGGAAACGTGTGGATCTGGGCACGCCACCGGTGTTACAATGAGGAGGAAAGGTGGGGTGAAAGCGTGAGAGACGGTAGGGTGAAATAAAGCAGCCCGTCAGTAATTGTCACCATGTGGCGCTGGATAAGGGCGACAAAGTACTTTGGTGTGGTGGTAATGTCATGCGGCTGAGTTTGTAAGAATGCGGTGATTTGATGAAATGTATAAAGGGCCGATGGGGCCTCTTCCGCCGGGTTGGGTGCCTGACCATCCAGGTT